>NC_083577.1:93786913-94105038 GCF_027579695.1 Neoarius graeffei
TCTCACTACTTGTGTTGCTTGACCTTAGTGCAGCATTTGATACCATTGATCATTCCATTCTTCTGGATAGACTAGAAAATGTTGTGGGAGTTAAGGGAATGGCCCTCTCCTGGCTCAGGTCTTATCTAACTGATCGTTATCAGTATGTTGATATAAATGGTGATATTTCTAGACATACCGAGGTAAAGTTTGGTGTTCCACAAGGTTCTGTCTTGGGTCCACTGCTTTTTTCTCTATACATGTTACCTCTGGGCGATATTATTTGTAAACATTGTATTAGTTTCCACTGTTATGCTGATGACACACAGTTGTATGTCTCTGCAAAACCTGATGAGAGACACCAGCTTAATAGAATTGAGGAACGTGTTAAGGACATTAGACACTGGATGCTTATTAATTTCCTTCTGCTTAACTCTGACAAGACTGAAGTACTTGTGCTAGGACCACATACAGCTAGAAGTAAGTTTTCTGATTACACAGTGACTCTGGATGGCCTTTCTGTTTCTTCACGTGCAGCAGTAAAAGACCTCGGAGTGATTATTGACCCCAGTCTTTCATTCGAAACTCACATTGATAACATCACCCGGATAGCTTTCTTTCATCTCAGAAATATTGCAAAGATAAGAAATTTAATGTCATTGCATGATGCAGAAAAACTAGTCCATGCTTTCGTTACCTCCAGGTTGGATTATTGTAATGCCTTACTGTATGGATGTTCCAATAAGTGCATAAACAACCTCCAGTTAGTTCAAAATGCAGCAGCAAGAGTCCTTACTAGAACTAGAAAATATGACCACATCACGCCTGTCTTATCCACACTGCATTGGCTCCCAATCAAATTTCGTATTGATTATAAAATACTACTATTGACCTTTAAAGCACTAAATGGTCTTGCACCACAGTACCTGAGTGAACTTCTGCTCCTCTATGACCCGCCACGCCTACTTAGATCAAAAGGTGCAGGCGATCTGCTGGTACCTCGTATAGTGAAGGCTACATCAGGGGGCAGAGCCTTTTCTTACAAAGCCCCACTGTTATGGAACAGCCTTCCAAGTAATGTTCGGGAATCAGACACAGTCTCAGCATTTAAGTCTAGGCTGAAAACATATCTGTTTAGTCAAGCCTTGTGTTAATGGTGTTTATGAGGTAAAGGAGTAGATCTGGAGGGTCCTCAGACATAGAGTGTTTTGGTAAACTGGGATGTATGGATGCTGTCAGTCCCCACTCGCTTGTTCACTCGAGTTTGTTGACGGTGTAGTGGCTGGCTGCTTTATGTCCTGGGGCTCCCTCATGCCTGTGTTACCTTCTGGCTCTCTCCTTTTAGTTATGCTGTCATAGTTAGTTGCCGGAGTCCCTGCTTGTACTCGGTGCAATATGTATACTGTTCCTACTTATTCAGGTGACATTGGGCATACCTAACAACCTGTGTTTTCTTTCCCTCCCCCCCACCCCAAATCTGTCCCTCGGAGTTACATGGAGTCAACAGGAAATCTTTTGGTGGAGACGGTGGAGACCTCGACTGGTTATCGTAGCCTGCAGGGAATCGGCCGTCAGACTTTCTGTCGCATGTTTCAGACCTGCTGAAATGTAACTGAATTGTCTTGGCCAGCCCTAATGGTCCCATCTGCATCTCATCATTGCTGAGGAGTGTGCTCCCATCACCCAATCAAGCATCCAGCCAGAGCAGGTCATGATATATTTTACCATATTAACATGCCATTGTGTGTTATGCCTGATGTAAAGACTCTCGTCTCTGCGAGCCTACCACACAGATTTAATACTTGTCATTTTTAGGGCATACCTAACAACATGTGTTTTCTTTCTCTCTCTCTCCCCCCCCCCCATCTGTCCCTCTGAGTTACATGTTGATCCTGGGATTGAGATGCTGGCCTCTTCTGCCCCTCGGACCTGCTTGATCCATCCTGGTGCCCTGTGTCTGGTCGGAGTTTTATCGCCCCACTCCTGTGAAGGACGGCCCCATGAGGACAGTTGAGGGTTATACCTGTTAAAACTGTTAATATTATAGTCAGGCTGTCTGTTCTTGCCCAAATGAGGGTGGGTTCCCTTTTGAGTCTGGTTCCTCTCGAGGTTTCTTCCTCATGTCGTCTGAGGGAGTTTTTCCTTGCCACCATCGCCACAGGCTTGCTCATTGGGGATAGATTAGGGATAAAATTAGCTCATGTTTTAAGTCGTTCAAATTCTGTAAAGCTGCTTTGCGACAATGTTTATTGTTAAAAGCGCTGTACAAATAAACTTGATGATGATGATGAAGTCTTACTTCAGTATCTTGCCCTTTTGTAGAAAGCAGAGAATTCTTGGAGAGGCTGAGTTTCACAGGAGCTCATAAAAACTTCTGTGGGGAAACAGAGAATCCTTGGTCCGACGCTTCGTAGCTCGCGGGAAGAAAACTCTGATTAAACAATGTGCACAGCTTTAGTTAGAAGGGGTCCAGCCGCTTTCTTAACTACAAATTAAACTGCTTTGGGCTGCAGTTTCATACATACTCATAAGGAATAACTAAAACCGGTTGTAATTCGACTGAGTTAAAAATTGCGTGTTTCTGGAGTCTACCGTGATCAAGGGTAAACAAAAAGAGAAACGTGCTGAATCATGGATCTTGCAAGAAAGAAGTTGTGGTTTCGGATGGTCCGTTAAGCGAGTGTCTCCTTTTAGGTCTGTTCCCATGCAGTTGCAGACGCCAAAGAGGGTATTATGGCGGATTTCCAGGTCCCTTATGGAGTCGTGGAGGATGTGATGTAGGTGATCCCACCCAGGCGTGACATAGGTCAACGCGGAAGTTGGCTGGGAGTTGTAGTCCTTAGACGGACTGTTGTAGTTCTTAGACAGTAGGTGGCGACTATACCTACAGTACAGTGAACACACACACACACACACACACACACACACACACACACACACACACACACACACACAGGGATAGGGATCTGCTTTAATATCAACAGATCTTTGATTAAGGTACATGAATCTTTTCATCATGGCACACCTTCAGCCTGTTCAGTGTGCTGAGTTCAGGATGTTTAGTCATTCTTCCTCTGTCACTAGTGATAGCTTTATTTGTGATAAGTGCAGATTAGTTAGCTCTCTGATGGAGAAGATTACAGTATTAGAAACACGTATCCAGGCTTTAGAGAAGGTCAGTGAGAATGAGAACAGTGTAGTTTCTGTAGGGGAAAGTCTGGATGCCCTAGGTGGAGTTAGCAATCCCCCAACTCCGGCATTAGAGCCCTTACAGCAGGGCGAATGGGTGACAACTCGGCGGCATAAGTGTAGAGCCAAAGCTACCGCTGAGGCTCACCCACAGGAGCACCACTCCGCTCCGTGTCACGTGTCGAACAGGTTTGCTCTCCTTAGTGATTCACCTGCTGAGAAACCTGAAAGAGCTCTGGTTATAGGGGACTCTATCGTATGGCACGTGAAATTAGCTCAGCCTTTAGGGGCACCAGCAGCTTTAGTCAGGTGTATACCGGGAGCCAGGGTGCCGGACATAGCAGGTAATCTTAGGGTCCTAGGCAAGCACAGGTTCTCAAAGATAGTTATCCATGCAGGAGCTAATGATATATGCCTTCATCAGTCTGAGGTTACTAAGAGTAACTTTGTAGAGGTGTTTAAATTAGTGAAGGTGATGTCCGATGCTGCAGTATGCTCTGGCCCCATCCCAATGCGGCGTGGCGATGTAGCTTACAGCAGGTTATGGTTGCTGAACTGCTGGCTGTCCAGGTGGTGCTCTGAAAACAGTGTGGGCTTTATAGATAATTGGGCTAATTTTGAGGGCACTGCTGGCCTGTTAGGGCGGGACGGTATCCATCCCACTCGGGAAGGTGCTGCTCTCATTTCCTGCAGCATAGGTCATAGTCTCAGAACAGGCCTAGTTAATTTCTGACAATCCAGAGCCATGATCCACATCAATGATGTGGAAGTTTCAAAATTCTATATTTTATTCAGAATAGAACATAGATGACATATCAAATGTTTAAACTGAGGAAATGTATCATTTAAAGAGAAAAATTAGGTGATTTTAAATTTCATGACAACAACACATCTCAAAAAAGTTGGGACAAGGCCATGTTTCCCACTGTGAGACATCCCCTTTTCTCTTTACAACAGTCTGTAAACGTCTGGGGACTGAGGAGACAAGTTGCTCAAGTTTAGGGATAGGAATGTTAACCCATTCTTGTCTAATGTAGGATTCTAGTTGCTCAACTGTCTTAGGTCTTTTTTGTCGTATCTTCCGTTATGATGCGCCAAATGTTTTCTATGGGTGAAAGATCTGGACTGCAGGCTGGCCAGTTCAGTACCCGGACCCTTCTTCTACGCAGCCATGATGCTGTAATTGATGCAGTATGTGGTTTGGCATTGTCATGTTGGAAAATGCAAGGTCTTCCCTGAAAGAGACGTCATCTGGATGGGAGCATATGTTGCTCTAGAACCTGGATATACCTTTCAGCATTGATGGTGTCTTTCCAGATGTGTAAGCTGCCCATGCCACATGCACTAATGCAACCCCATACCATCAGAGATGCAGGCTTCTGAACTGAGCGCTGATAACAACTTGGGTCGTCCTTCTCCTCTTTAGTCCGAATGACACGGCGTCCCTGATTTCCATCAAGAACTTCAAATTTTGATTCGTCTGACCACAGAACAGTTTTCCACTTTGCCACAGTCCATTTTAAATGAGCCTTGGCCCAGAGAAGACGTCTGCGCTTCTGGATCATGTTTAGATACGGCTTCTTCTTCGAACTATAGAGTTTTAGCTGGCAACGGCGGATGGCACGGTGAATTGTGTTCGCAGATAATGTTCTCTGGAAATATTCCTGAGCCCATTTTGTGATTTCCAATACAGAAGCATGCCTGTATGTGATGCAGTGCCGTCTAAGGGCCCGAAGATCACGGGCACCCAGTATGGTTTTCTGGCCTTGACCCTTACGCGCAGAAATTCTTCCAGATTCTCTGAATCTTTTGATGATATTATGCACTGTAGATGATGATATGTTCAAACTCTTTGCAATTTTACACTGTCGAACTTCTTTCTGATATTGCTCCACTATTTGTCGGCGCAGAATTAGGGGGATTGGTGATCCTCTTCCCATCTTTACTTCTGAGAGCCGCTGCCACTCCAAGATGCTCTTTTTATACCCAGTCATGTTAATGACCTATTGCCAATTGACCTAATGAGTTGCAATTTGGTCCTCCAGCTGTTCCATTTTTGTACCTTTAACTTTTCCAGCCTCTTATTTCCCCTTTCCCAACTTTTTTGAGATGTGTTGCTGTCATGAAATTTCAAATGAGCCAATATTTGGCATGAAATTTCTAAATGTCTCACTTTCAACATTTGATATGTTGTCTATGTTCTATTGTGAATACAATATCAGTTTTTGAGATTTGTCAATTATTGCATTCCGTTTTTATTTACAATTTGTACTTTGTCCCAACTTTTTTGGAATCGGGGTTGTATCTTACAAGGGATCGCGGCAGATGTGTGCAATGTGAAAACAAGCCTGGAAACACTACAAACCACTGTGGAGCGACTTGGAGCGCGGATGACAGAGGCAGAAGCCAGGATTTCATATCTAGAGGATGCTAACAACAGCCGAGAGGCTAGCATAGTCTCCGCTACATTAAACTTGAAAAAGCTCCAGGATAAAGTTACGTACTTAGAAGATGCAGGGAGATGGAATAATGTTCACGTGACAGGCATTCCTGAAAATGCAGAGAAACAGGATTTATGTGGCCGTCTTATCTTGGCCCACTTCTTGAGATTCAGTGCCAGTGAAGCAGTTCTTCGGGCTGCCCACGAGAAGAGGAGAATTGAATGGCAAGGCAACAGGATTTCTTTCTTCCAGGATCTTTCTCAAGACGTGCTTCAGCAGTGTAGGAAATTTGACACAGTGAAGAAACAGTTCCAAGAGCGGGGGATGTCATATTCCATGCTGTATCCAGCGATCCTTAAAGTCTCCGCAAACAACAGGTCCCACACCTTCACCTCGCCAGACACAGCTGTTGCTTTCCTTGGAGCGCAGGATTGAGTATCCAGGCTGAGTGTCGGAAGGGGACTCTTAATGGACATATTGGTATGTCCAGGCTTTATTCTCCTGGTTGTTCGTTCTAATATACCGGGTTTATTGGGTTTTGTTTCCATATTATTCCACCTTAGTCTGTCGTCTACAGAGAGTGTTTTTTTTGTTAACATAGTTAAAGATTTGTGTATACACGGATGCACACGTGCGTTTTAAGGCACTATTATTTTCCAGTGAGGCATGTGCATGATGGAGTCTGCATAAGCAGAAAGATTTTATTTGTGTATCCAGATGTGCGTGTGTGTAGGTACACACGCACATTTATATATACGGGTGTGTGAGGGTATATGTCAGCAGAGTCTCTATGTTAGAATGTGTGCTATGTCTGACTATTACTGGTATACCAGCTGTATTATTATTATTTTATTTATTTACTTTCTCCTGGAAGATATAATAATATTCAGTTGTGGTTAACAGATTATTGCTGGTCCCAGGTGTGACAAGCACATTGATGTGTCACTGACAGGCTTGGGGGGTGGGGGTGGGGGGCGAGGAGCTAAAACAGGCCAGGTGTTCTTTCATAGGATGCACTATAGTAGTTTAGTTAGAGTAAGAGAGCCACATGTTCAGTTTTGGCTCATAGCTGTTTTGTCTATATGTTGGGTTAGTGTATTGTCAAATACTGTTATGTTATGTGTAAGTTTTGTTGTTTTATGAGGGAAAGCTCCAATAGGACAGGCGTTCTTAAAATATCTTCTAGTAAACATTTCTAATTATCTGGCTAACAATACACTTAGTAACATGTTATGGGTGAACTGGTTAGACTGACATCATTGAATGTTAAGGGTGCGAACTCTGCTATTAAAAGGAGGAAGATTTTATTGTATTTGAAACAAAAAAACCCAGATCTGGTCTTCCTGCAGGAGACTCATTTGGAAAAGAAGGATTCTTTATTATTGCAAAGGGACTGGGTCAGGAAAGTTCTCTATAGTGCTGGGTCCTCTAGTCAGAGGGGAGTTGCCATTTTGATCAGTAAAAATCTTAATATTAAAATACTTAAACAACAAACAGATGATGAAGGAAGATGGATAGCTATGGATGCTGAACTTTCTGGTATTAGGTGCACATTTATGAACATATATGCTCCAACAGCCGACCTGCCTGGCTTCTTTGTGGATGTTAGCAATGCAATTACACGGTTCGAAAACTCGTATATAGTATTGGGGGGGGGGACTTTAAAATTGTTAGGGACCCTAGAGTTGATAAAACATACACATGGGCTATTACACGACCTTCACAGGCATGGAAGGCAATTGATACTTTGGAGGAGCTAGATTTAGTAGATGTGTGGAGATTTTTCCACCCTTCGGATAAGGAATTTACCTTTTACTCTCATCCACACACGTCTTATTCAAGGATAGATTATTTTCTCATCTCAAAATCGCTACTCTCTATCACTGAACAAACGACTACTGGTACTATCTTAATATCAGATCATGTGCTGGTGGGGATGGCACTGCGTATAGGCCAACTACTGAGACACCGGCCCACTAGGTGGAGATTTAACTTATCCTTGCTCAGGGACGTACATTCCCTGGAATTTATTAAAAGTGAGATACTGGATTATTGGCTAAACAATGAAGGCTCAGTGTCAAATTTAGCTGTGGAGTGGGATGCGTTTGAGACCATTATTAGAGGTCGACTTATTCAACATTGTTCGCACCTGAAAAAGAGGTCCATTGAACGTCTCCATGAACTGTAGGTAGATATTAAGAAAATAGAAAATATACACTCTACCCAATCTGACTATTCCACTCTTCTTGAACTAAACAAACTGAAAGTGGAATATAACTCCATATTGCAGAAGAAAGTTGAATATACATTATTCAGGACCAAACATAAATATTATGAACAGGGGGAGAGAACAGGGAGATTTCTTGCACAGACAGCAAAGCAGCAGTACAGCCAATCAATCATACCAGGGATACAGAATGATGGAGGTGAACTGAAGACAGACAACACAGACATAAATGCTATATATATTTGCTAGGTTTTATCAAAATCTTTATAAGTCAGACAACCCAAATTCTCAAGATGTTAGTTCCTTTTTATGTAGTGTAAAATGCCCAACCTTATCACAGGAGGAACAATATGAAATTGGGGCAGATATTACATTGGAGGAGGTTAAAAAGGCTATACAGGACCTACAAGGTGGGAAATCTCCAGGGGAGGATGGCCTCCCGGCTGAATTTTACAAAGTCTATTCAGATCTTCTTGCCCCAAAGCTACTTAGAGTCTTTAAGGATGCAGTAGAAAGAGGTTCTCTACCAGATAGTATGCAAACTGCTATAATAACTTTGATCCATAAAAAAGACAGGGACCTGCAACAATGCGGCAATTACCGCACTGTATCACTGATCAATGTCAATGCCAAACTGCTTGCCAAGATCTTAGCGTCTAGATTTGTTGGTCTTTTTACCGAAACTTATTCACTCAGATCAAGAATAGAACATCATCTGATAATCTCCGCAGGCTGCTTCAGCTCATGTGGCAAGCTGGAAACGAGGCGGATATAACTGTTGCTGTCTCACTGGATGCTGAGAAAGCATTCAATAGGGTGGAGTGGGTATACCTTTTCCAATCATTAGAAAAATTTGGCCTTGGTCCTTCTTTTATTAATTTAGTTAAATTATTATATTACAACCCTAAGGCTTCTGTGGTAACAAATGGCAGGAAGTCTCCCCCTTTTCAGCTACAGAGAGGGACGAGGCAGGGTTGCCCTTTGTCCCCCTTAATATTTGTCCTAGTGCTTGAACCACTAGCAATTGCTATTAGGCAAAATCACAATATAGCCGGTATTAAGGCTGGTGGAAGGGAGCATAAACTGC
The DNA here is from genome assembly GCF_027579695.1 of Neoarius graeffei. Taxonomy (NCBI): domain Eukaryota; kingdom Metazoa; phylum Chordata; class Actinopteri; order Siluriformes; family Ariidae; genus Neoarius; species Neoarius graeffei. Next base: position 93,795,837 of record NC_083577.1, read on the forward strand.
TTCTGTACGCAGATGATATATCATTACTATCCAGGCGCCCATCAACAACTATACCTCACATCCTCACCTTAATTGACTCTTTCTCGGGCGTGTCTGGTTACAAAATAAATTGGACAAAGTCCAAGGCAATACCCTTATCGAGACTTTGTCCACCCAATATTAGACAGGGATGGCAATTAACATGGCAGCCATCTGGTCTAACATATTTGGGTATAAAACTCACTCCATGGCTGGATAACATTATGACAACTAATCTCCTCCCTTTAATCCAGAAAATAGAGCTTTTACTACAGAACTGGACCAGATTGGGATTGTCCCTTCTGGGGAAAATTAACATTCCCCCACCTCTCACCCATAGTCAGCTGGGATAGGCTCCAGCCCACCTGTGACCCTGCACAGGATAAGTGGCTACAGATAATGGATGGATAGTTACATTTAATGTTGCAAACTTCTGTGAAACAAGTTAGTTCCTGTTCTCACTGACCTTATCAAAGCTATAAACAATCATTCTCTCACCACCCTCCTTTTTCTCTCTCGAGGTTAATAAGACAAAAATAATGCAGCTTGTCGGTGTACTGAATCTCTTTAAACTCCTCTGTCCTGAAGTTGTCAGAAAACTTACTGACAGTTACAAAGCACTGGCACAGGAGACTCCTTCCAACCCTGAAATATTAATAAATATTTCCTAACAGAAAGAATCACTATATTAATAATTACTCACTTTGATCTTTAAATCACAGCCTGTTTTTATGAGTCGGAGATGATGTGGCGCATCTGTTGTACATCTCCTTGTGAATGAGCTGTTACCATAGAAATGATAACATATTAACACATTAATATAAGCCTGTGGTTCAAGTCAGTTGTGACGACTATCAGAGCTGCTGTTACAGAGAATAAGTCCACAGTTTCTGATGTGTTCGAACACTTTAATGACATTGAGATGGATTTGAAGCTGTTTCAGTAACATTCAGGTCTCACACCAGGCCATAATTGGCAAAACATGAAAACAAAGAGTTTTGCTTTATCATGCTATCATCGCTCTAATCCTCACTCTAATCCTTGCTTTTGTGTGTAAAATGTCATGCTAGTCTGAGAAAAGCTCAGTCAGTGCATTTACATGCACATCCAAATCGAGCTGCTGTTGGTAATCGAGCTAAGGGTCCCAGCAGGGGTGCCAGAGAAATCCAATCCTACATGCACACAAGGAAATCGAGCTATTGTGTGAGGTACATTGTGCACCCGAGCCACAGGTGGCGCTACATGCCCCATCGTGTTGGTACACTTCTGGTTGTCATCATGAAGAAGAGCTATTCAAGAGTATAAACAAACTTATCAGTTCCGTGTTCACAAGAAGAACGACGACGAGGACAGCAACATCGAGATACAACCCCGATTCCAAAAAAGTTGGGACAAAGTACAAATTGTTAATAAAAACGGAATGCAATAATTTACGAATCTCAAAAACTGATATTGTATTCACAATAGAATATAGACAACATATCAAATGTCAAAAGTGAGACATTTTGAAATTTCATGCCAAATATTGGCTCATTTGAAATTTCATGACAGCAACACATCTCAAAAAAGTTGGGACAGGGGCAATAAGAGGCTGGAAAAGTTAAAGGTACAAAAAAGGAACAGCTGGAGGACCAAATTGCACTAGAATCCTACATTAGACAAGAATGGGTTAACATTCTTATCCCTAAACTTGAGCAACTTGTCTCCTCAGTCCCCAGACGTTTACAGACTGTTGTAAAGAGAAAAGGGGATGTCTCACAGTGGGAAACATGGCCTTGTCCCAACTTTTTTGAGATGTGTTGTTGTCATGAAATTTAAAATCACCTAATTTTTCTCTTTAAATGATACATTTTCTCAGTTTAAACATTTGATATGTCATCTATGTTCTATTCTGAATAAAATATGGAATTTTGAAACTTCCACATCATTGCATTCCATTTTTATTTACAATTTGTACTTTGTCCCAACTTTTTTGGAATCGGGGTTGTATATTTGTGGCAGCGGGGGCGTGGTCAAGCGCCGGTCTGTGACAGGAGGGCAGAGTCAGGGAAGGTAAGTGTCAGAATCACTACACCTGACGGCAATTAACCTGTGTTTGTGTGTCTTCCCAGTGACTGTGCCCTATTTAAGGAGGGAGAGCGAGAGCAGAGGGGAGCTTCCCTGGACGAGACGCTAGTGTGTGTGTGTGTCTCTCTGTATGTGCCGAAATATTGTTAGACTGAAAAGTGTGGCAATAAAGCCTTGTGTTACACCTGATCTCTGTCCTGCCGTCCTCTGTGCTCCACCCACATGTTCGAACTGGGTACAGTGGTGCCAAAACCCGGGATCAGAGTGGAGCACCAACCGATCAGCCCCATGGAGTCCTCCCCATTCGCCGACCTGGTCCACGCCCTCGCCACAGCCCAGCAAAGCCAGCACCAGGCGCTCGTCACACTCTGGAAGGAACAGGAGCGCCACTTCGAAGCCCTGGTGCTGGCCCAGCAGGAAGACCGCGAGGCGTTCCGGCACCTCCTCGCATCGGCGGGATCCATCAGCGCTCCGGCCGCGGGCCCGTCTCCCCTCACCGTCACCAAGATGGGCCCGCAGGACGACCCCGAGGCGTTCATCACGCTATTTGAACAGGTCGCAGAAGCCTCGGGGTGGCCGATGGAGCAGCGCTCGGCGCGCCTCCTCCCCCTGCTAACGGGAGAGGCCCAGCTGGCCACGCTACAGCTCCCTGCCGACCACCGGCTGGCCTACGCGGACCTCCGCCGGGCCGTCCTCCAGCGCGTGGGGTGCACACCAGAGCAGCAGCGCCAGCGTTTCCGTGCTCTGGGCTTGGAGGAAGTCGGCCGGCCATTCGCGTTCGGCCAGCAGCTCCGGGACGCCTGCTGGCGGTAGCTGAGGGCCAACAATCGCGACGCCGAGGGGATCATCGACCAGGTGGTGCTGGAACAGTTCATCGCCCGCTTACCAGCAGGAACCGCGGAGTGGGTCCAGTGCCACCACCCGGCGTCGCTGGATCAGGCAGTCGAGCTGGCGGAGGATCATCTGGTGGCTGTTCCGGTGGCAGGACAGCAGACGACATCTACTCTTCTCTTCTCTTCTCTCTCTCTCTCTCTCTCTCTCTCTCTCTCCCCCTCCTTCTGTGTCCCGTCCTCACCCCATTCCCCCACCGCAGAGACGGGGGCCGGCACCACCCCAGCCGGCCCGCCGCACCTGCAGTGCCCTCCTGTTTCTCCCTTCTGTGTCTGTCTCTCCCCCCCCTCAGGTGAGTGAGCCCCAAAACACCGGTGCAGAGGGAAAGCCCGGGCCGGTTTGCTGGCGCTGCGGGGAGCCGGGCCACCTTCAACAACAGTGCACGGCAATGGAAGTGGGCGTGGTGGTTCGGATCCCTGATGCACCAGAGGCCGCCCTCGATCGGGCCGGAGCGTATTGCATACTGGTGAGTATCCAAGGGGCTACATATCAGGCGTTGGTGGATTTGGGTTGTAATCAGACCTCAATTCGCCAAAGCCTGGTGCAAAATGAGGCATTGGGGGGAGCACAGGGGGTGAAGGTGTTGTGTGTGCACAGGGATGTTCACAGCTACCCTTTGGTGTCGGTCCACATTTTTTTCAGAGGGGAAAAATCTATAGTGAAGGCGGCGGTTAATCCTCGCCTTATCCACTCTTTAATTTTGGGGACTGATTGGCCGGGATTTCGGGGGTTAATGACACACCTAGTAAAGAGTGGGTCCTGCCATTTGACAGGGTGAGGTCCCGGTGTCGCTTTGGCAGGAGCGGCTGTCACAGAGCCGTCTACTTCATCTCCGCGTCAGAGTGAGGAGCCGCCGGCTCCTCCTCTCTCTATTGGGGAATCCCTTGCAGATTTCCCATTGGAACAATCGCGAGATGAGACTCTGCGACACGCGTTTGACCAAGTGAGAGTAATCGATGGTCAAACGCTCCAGCCGAATGCCACCCCGTCCTTCCCCTACTTCGCAATTATGAAGGATAGGTTATACCGAGTGACGCAGGACACTCAAACTAAACAGCAAGTCACGCAACTTTTAATTCCAAAGAGCCACCGGGAATTGGTATTCCAGGCGGCTCACTTTAATCCCATGGCTGGACACTTAGGGCAGGATAAAACACTAGCCCGAATAATGGCCCGATTCTATTGGCCGGGGATTCGCGGCGATGTCCATAGGTGGTGTATGGCATGCCGCGAATGCCAATTAGTAAATCCAGCGGCCATTCCAAAAGTGCCTTTGCGCCCTCTTCCATTGATCGAGACCCCGTTTGAGAGAATTGGGATGGATCTCATCGGGCCATTAGATCGGTCAGCACAAGGGTACCGCTTTATATTAGTTCTGGTGGACTATGCAACGCGATACCCGGAAGCAGTGCCTCTGCGCAATATCTCAGCATGCAGTATTGCAGAGGCACTCTTCTGCGTCATCTCCCGAGTCGGAATCCCGAAAGAGATTCTGACTGATCAAGGCACTGCATTTATGTCACGGACACTGCGCGAACTGTATGGGTTATTGGGGATTAAGCTGATCTGCACCAGTGTGTATCACCCACAAACGGACGGTTTAGTAGAACGGTTCAATCGCACCCTCAAAAATATCATTAAAAAATTCGTGAGGACGCATGTAATTGGGATAAGTGGCTCGAACCCTTGTTGTTCTCAGTGCAAGAGGTTCCCCAAGCCTCCATGGGGTTCTCCCCAATTGAATTATTATATGGGTATAAACCCCACGGCATCCTAGATGTGCTGCGGGAAAATTGGGAGGAGGGACCTTCACAAAGCAAGAACGAAATTCAATACGTTATGGACCTGCGTGCAAAACTCCACACGCTCACTCACCTAACCCAGGAGAATTTGCGGCAGGCCCAGGAACGGCAAGCCCGCCTGTACAACAAGGGTACGCGCCTTAGAGAGTTCACCCAGGGAGATAAAGTACTCGTACTGTTGCCCACTTTGAGCTCCAAATTGATCGCCAAGTGGCAAGGGCCCTTTGAGATCACAGTGTGAGTCGGGGACGTCGACTATGAGGTGAGGCGAACGGACAGGGGCGGGGCACTACAAATTTACCACCTCAACCTGCTTAAACTCTGGAACAAGGAGGTCCCTGTGGCATTGGTGTCAGTGGTTCCGGAGAAGGTAGATCTGGGACCGGAGGTTCAAAAGAGGGCATTGGCATCACGCACCTCTCTGGTCCCCTGTGGAGACCACCTCTCCCCGACCCAACTCATGGAGGTCGCCCAGTTGCAGACTGAGTTTTTGGATGTGTTCTCGCCCCTGCCCGGTCGCACCAACCTCATAGAGCACCACATAGAGACACCTCCGGGGGTAGTAGTGCGTAGCCGCCCTTACAGACTACCCGAACACAAAAAAAAAGTGGTTCGGGAAGAACTCGAGACCATGCTCGAAATGGGCATTGTCGAGGAGTCCCACAGTGACTGGAGCAGCCCGGTGGTCTTGGTACCCAAGGCCGACGGGTCGGTCCGATTCTGTGTGGACTACAGAAAAGTCAACGCGGTGTCTAAATTCGATGCGTACCCGATGCCTCGTATTGATGAGTTGCTCGATCGACTTGGCACTGCTCGCTTTTATTCGATGCTGGATTTGATGAAGGGATATCGGCAGATCCCCTTGACTCCACTATCCCGAGAGAAAATGGCCTTTTCCACACTGTTTGGGTTACACCAATTCATCACCCTTCCGTTTGGGCTGTTTGGGGCACCCGCTACGTTTCAGCGGCTGATGGACAGAGTCCTCCGCCCTCACGCCACGTATGTGGCCGCCTATCTGGATGATATTATCATCTATAGTAATGACTGGCAGAGACACCTCGAACATCTGAGGGCTGTCCTTAGGTCGCTGAGACGAGCGGGGCTCACAGCCAACCGAAAGAAGTGTGCGATTGGGCGGGTGGAAGTACGGTATCTGGGCTTCCACTTGGGCAACAGGCAGGTGTGTCCCCAAATTAATAAGACGGCAGCGATTGTGGCCTGCCCGAGGCCCAAGACCAAAAAGGGGGTGAGGCAGTTCCTGCGGCTGGCTGGCTATTACCGTAGGTTTATACCTAATTATTTGGACATCACCAGCCCGCTGACTGACCTCACTAAAAAGTGGGCATCAGATCCGGTCCAGTGGACGGAGCAATGCCAGCGGGCTTTTTCTGAAGTGAAGGCTGCACTGTGTGGGGGGCCACTTTTACACTCCCCTGACTTTTCTTTCCCCTTTGTGTTGCAGACCAATGTGTCGGACAGAGGGCTGGGGGCAGTTTTGTCCCAGGAGGTGGAGGGGGAGGACCGGCCCATCCTGTACATTAGCAGGAAGCTGTCAGTGCGTGAGGGGCGCTACAGCACGATCGAGAAAGAGTGTCTGGCGATCAAGTGGGCGGCCCTCGCCCTCCGTTACTACCTGCTGGGGCGCCCTTTCACCCTCTGTTCGGACCACGTGCCCCTCCAGTGGCTCCACCGCATGAAAGATGCCAACGCGCGGATCACCCGTTGGTATCTGGCACTCCAATCCTTCAATTTCAAGGTGGTCCACAGGCCAGGGGTGCAGATGGTCGTGGCGGACTTCCTCAAGGGGGGGGGGAATCGGCGGCAGGCTGGACAGCCGCCCGGCCTGAGTTGGGCGGTGGGGGTATGTGGCAGCGGGGGTGTGGTCAAGCGCCGGTCTGTGACAGGAGGGCGGAGTCAGGGAAGGTAAGTGGCAGAATCACTACACCTGATGGCAATTAACCTGTGTTTGTGTGTCTTCCCAGTGACTGTGCCCTATTTAAGGAGGGAGAGCGAGAGCAGAGGGGAGCTTCCCTGGACGAGACGCTAGTGTGTGTGTGTGTCTCTCTGTATGTGCTGAAATATTGTTAGACTGAAAAGTGTGGCAATAAAGCCTTGTGTTACACCTGATCTCTGTCCTGCCGTCCTTTGTGCTCCACCCACACATTCGAACTGGTTACAATATTATATATATGGATGAAAATCTGCTAATGGGTAATAATATGTAACAAATCATGTCAAAATTCATATTCTTTTATTGAAAAATTAAACTACATCATATTAAACTTTTATTATTTTATTAAACATATTAACAATTGAAAAGATAGTAATCACACTGGATTTTCAAAAAAATAATCTGTGAAGTTATCAAATCTACGCTTATGCATGTTATTTTTTGATGGAAAAAAATGAAGTATTTTTAGTTTTTTTCTCCTTATTTTACAAAACTCCATGCATATTAGAATGAAATAATCAGGTTTTTACAATACTTAATGGAAAATATCAAAGATCTTTCCAGAAAATGAGAATATAATTATTCAAGAAACAGGTGAAAAGATTCACGACCAAGAGCCAAGGTGATAACTTTTCTGTTATCACTTATGAACTGGCATAACACAAGAATTCATTGTGAAGAAATCCTCATAACATAACAGTAGTAACTTACTATTAACATTAAGGATTGGAAACAGGACTCTGTGGAACAATACAATATTAAACACATGTGGGTTAGTATACTTATGCATGTTACTTTTGACGGACATAAATTACCAAAGATGAATTCATTGAAATGTACTCTAATTGCACTATAAGATCTGACTAGGGAAAGGGGAATATGAATATTTAAGTAACAGGAGAAATCTAAGACTAAAATTATATAGTAAAATTCATAAATGAAGACTACAACATGAGTATTGCACACAGCCGGAACTGTCTGATAGTAATATGCATGCACCATAAAGTAATAAATGAGACTTAAAATTTGGATTACAGCCATGGAAACATATTTCTGGGCCATCAATCTCTTCCTTTTTCCAACAAGTCCACTTAAAGCTCTCTGACTCCAGAAGGAGACCTGTCTGACCTGTCTGACATGGTGACAAGTACACCCAAAACAAATTTTATTTATCTTCAATTGGGGGACGTCAAAATATAACGTGCATAAGAAATGTCCGTCAGATTGTAACGTGCGACTTCCTGCTTCCGTCAGGGACCAACACATTCCACACGATCATTCACCCTCCCGGCAAATTCTTTCAGTTGCACTGGCGTCAATTTTTGTTTACATCCATTATGAAGTATTTCAGCCAGTTCCCCGATCGCTACGGTTCATTTTTAGTGAGTGAAGAACAAATCTATACTTACGTGCGTTACGTATTATGCACGTTAGCTTTCTTGACAGACTGCAAACACGCGCTGCTCAGGCGGCCAGTTTCTCCATCTTCTCGGAAAGTGATGATGTCATCAAAACTTGTGGTAGTGTGGATTTCCTGGAGGTTTGTGTATCATGCGGTGCTATGCCGGTCGGAGATATACGATACAGTCTTGTGTACATTATTTTCTGACAGACAGCGATCCTTTGATTTTACCATCGATGTATTTTGAAAACAGGCAGATTCCAAGGCGAGAATTAATTATAAATCAATTGGTGCTTTTATATTAAAGTGATTGATTACATATATTGTTCTATATTAATGTTTTTAGTTGGAATATTCTTATTCACAAGTTGATGTTGACTTCTGACGGACACAGTAACGTGCATAAGGGTCTTTTTTTTAAATGATTTTTTTGTGTTTAGAAAATGTGCAGGCCCATTGTATGTGGTTTTTTAAACACTTCAGTAAACCTGTTTTATGGAGTGTAGTTGATTTAATTCAGACAATAAGTTGTATAGCAATCAAACCTTGTCGAAGTTGGTTAGTCAGAACTGTTACGGTCGGGTGTCTAAAATTCACCAACTTCAAAAAATTAATTCATGATTTTATTGGGAAAATATAGCTTGTGATATCTGAAGTTGTCAACATTATTTCTTAGAGCAATATTATTTTATTTAAACCAAAAAATATCCAATTTATGTTTTAAATAGTGGATGGAGATGATTTTTTATACGTGTCTCACCATTATTATCCATTAGCAAATTTTGACTCATATATATATATATATATATATATATATATATATATATATATATATATATATATATATATATATTCAACTCCTTAAGCTGAATGAGCATGAACTCTATCTCCTCATTGCTCCAGAATTGCATGTTTCTACTACTGTTGTCATGCTGACCGAGGCTGTTGTGTTTCCTGTTTGTGGTCTCGTCACTCGTCACTTCCGGAAGTGGCAGTGCTGAAGTAAGTAGCTCGACTACGTAGCTCGATAGGGTTTACATGCATTAAGTAGCTCGGCTACAATCGCATAATCTAGGTCGCGTAGCTTGATTACGAGAAATCCAGTTCGGTTCGATTTCAGCCGAGCTAAGGTGTTTCCATAGCATTTAGAACTTCGATTTCAGTCGAGCTACGGCAGAAATTCGATTTTCTCTATGTGCATGTAAATGCACTGAGTGATATTTAAGTGTCTGTCCCATACAGGAGTGACGGCTTTGTGACAGAAGAAAAATGACTTCATGTATTTATGAGGAAAACTAAACTGTGTACATTGGGTTGAAACTAGGCCATAGAATCAATGTAACATGGATTCCAAGATGGCAGCACCCTGTTTGGCTGCGGCTGTATGGGCTCGCAACAGTTACAGTCTTTCCAATCATAATACGCCACCTAGGATGTCAGTAATAGTCAACACTCTCAGTAAGTTAGTATATAGTCACCAGCACTTGCTGGAAATACGTTTATCCAGTGACTTCGGCTTCATAGACATGACTACTCGGGAGTCTTTGTGTAGCCTCGGAGTGCTATGCCGGCAAGACCCAGGGGCCTACTATGCAGTGGACTCCCCCAACATAAGCCTACAGAGGAGCAAACAGAGGCAGTGTGACCGAAGGTGGTAGCGCAGCTGTTGGGGGGCTAACTGCTAAACTAAAAGCTAACCCCTATAAAACGCTGCTTCCATCCATCTTCCTCGCTAACATTTGCTCCCTGGAGAACAAAATAGATCATCTGCAGCTGGAATTAACAACAAAACAAGAGATGAGGAACTGCTGCACAATAATTCTGACAAAGACATGGCTTAACCTTGTGTTCCACAAGGTTCTGTCTTGGGTCCACTGCTTTTTTCTCTATATATGTTACCTCTGGGCGATATTATTCGTAAACATTGTATTAGTTTCCACTGTTATGCTGATGACACCCAGTTGTATGTCTCTGCAAAACCTGATGAGAGACACCAGCTTAATAGAATTGAGGAATGTGTTAAGGACATTAGACACTGGATGCTTATTAATTTCCTTCTGCTTAACTCTGACAAGACTGAAGTACTTGTACTCGGACCACATACAGCTAGAAGTAAGTTTTCTGATTACACAGTGACTCTGGATGGCCTTTCTGTTTCTTCACGTGCAGCAGTAAAAGACCTCGGAGTGATTATTGACCCCAGTCTTTCATTCGAAACTCACATTGATAACATCACCCGGATAGCTTTCTTTCATCTCAGAAATATTGCAAAGATAAGAAATTTAATGTCATTGCATGATGCAGAAAAACTAGTCCATGCTTTCGTTACCTCCTGGTTGGATTATTGTAATGCCTTACTGTATGGATGTTCCAATAAGTGCATAAACAAGCTCCAGTTAGTTCAAAATGCAGCAGCAAGAGTCCTTACTAGAACTAGAAAATATGACCACATCACCCCTGTCTTATCCACACTGCATTGGCTCCCAATCAAATTTCGTATTGATTATAAAATACTACTATTGACCTTTAAAGCACTAAATGGTCTCGCACCACAGTACCTGAGTGAACTTCTGCTCCTCTATGACCTGCCACGCCTACTTAGATCAAAAGGTGCAGGCGATCTGCTGGTACCTCGTATAGTGAAGGCTACATCAGGGGGCAGAGCCTTTTCTTACAAAGCTCCACAGTTATGGAACAGCCTTCCAAGTAATGTTCGGGAATGAGACACAGTCTCAGCATTTAAGTCTAGGCTGAAAACATATCTGTTTAGTCAAGCCTTTTGTTAATGGTTTTTATGAGGTAAAGGAGTAGATCTGGAGGGTCCTCAGACATAGAGTGTTTTGGTAAACTGGGATGTATGGATGCTGTCAGTCCCCACTCGCTTGCTCACTCGAGTTTGTTGACGGTGTAGTGGCTGGCTGCTTTATGTCCCAGGGCTCCCTCATGCCTGTGTTACCTTCTGGCTCTCTCCTTTTAGTTATGCTGTCATAGTTAGTTGCCGGAGTCCCTGCTTGTACTCGGTGCAATATGTATACTGCTCCTACTTATTCAGGTGACATTGGGCATACCTAACAACCTGTGTTTTCTTTCCCTCCCCCCCACCCCAAATCTGTCCCTCTGAGTTACATGGAGTCAACAGGAAATCTTTTGGTGGAGAGGGTGGAGACCTCGACTGGCTATTGTAGCCTGCAGGGAATCAGCTGTCAGACATTCTGTCGCATGTTCCAGACCTGGTGAAATGTAACTGAATTGTCTTGGCCAGCCCTAAGGGTCCCATCTGCATCTCATCATTGCTGAGGAGTGTGCTCCCATCACCCAATCAAGCATCCAGCCAGAGCAGGTCATGATATTTTTTACCATATTAACATGCCATTGTTGTGTGTTATGCCTGATGTAAAGACTCTCGTCTCTGCGAGCCTACCACACAGATTTAATACTTGTCATTTTTAGGGCATACCTAACAACCTGTGTTTTCTTTCTCTTTCTCTCTCTCCCCCCCAATCTGTCCCTCTGAGTTACATGTTGATCCTGGGATTGAGATGCTGGCCTCTTCTGCCCCTTGGACCTGCTTGATCCATCCTGGTGCCCTGTGTCTGGTCAGAGTTTTATCACACCGCTCCTGTGAAGGACGGCCCCATGAGGACAGTTGAGGGTTATACCTGTTAAAACTGTTAATATTATAGTCAGGCTGTCTGTTGTTGCACAAATGAGGATGGGTTCCCTTTTGAGTCTGGTTCCTCTCGAGGTTTCTTCCTCATGTCGTCTGAGGGAGTTTTTCCTTGCCACCGTCGCCACAGGCTTGCTCATTGGGGATAGATTAGGGATAAAATTAGCTCATGTTTTAAGTCGTTCAAATTCTGTAAAGCTGCTTTGCGACAATGTTTATTGTTAAAAGCGCTATACAAATAAACTTGATTTGATTTGATTAGCTTATCAATCCCAGACAATGCTGTCAGCATTGAGGGGCTAGCTACATTTCTTGCTGACAGGAGCTGCACACTAAGTGGTAAATCCCGAGGGAGTGGTTTGTGTATTTATATCAATAACAATTGGTGTAAAAATGCTAAGTTTGTCTCAAGCCATTGCTCACCGGACATTGAACTTTTGACTGTAAACTGTAGAACATTCTATCTGCCCAGGGAGTTTACTTTAGTTTCCATCACTGCTGTGTATGTGCCCCCCAGTGCTAACACAAAGGAGGCTATGAGTGTTCTCTACCGGACTATCATTGAGCTGCAATCCGCTCACACTGAGGGCTTTTTCATTGTGGCTGGGGATTTTAACCAGGCCAACATGAAGACAGTTCTGCTCTTCACCTGAGCCTTGCACACCTGGAGGAGAAGAACACTCATGTGAGGATGCTGTTCCTGGACTTCAGTTCAGCATTTAATACCATCATTCCACAGCATCTGGTGAACAAACTGGGTCCCCTGGGCTTCAGCACCCCCCTGCTCTAGCAACTGGCTGCTAGACTTCCTCACTGAAAGACCACAGTCAGTGAGGGTCAGACAGAACACCTCCAGTATCATCACCCTCAGCACAGGCTCCCCTCAGGACTGTGTCCTGAGCCCTCTGCTGTTCACTCTGATGACACATGACTGCATCTCCAGGGCTGCCAGCAACCACATTGTGAAGTTTGTGGATGACACAACAATGGTGGGCCTCATCAGGGACGACAACGAACTGGCCTACTGTTAGGGTTTTGCTCGGATTCAAACCCGGGTCATTGGTGTGATAATTCAGCAAACCCCCACTAGGCCACCAGGGGAATGACTCAAGTGCAGAGGCGTGAGGCAAAAGTAGAGTATCAAAAAAAAAGTTTATTTACACTATTTACAATCCAATGGAAAAAACAAAAAGAAAATCCAAAAGCTCTGAAGATAAACCAAAATAAAAATATCCAAAGGTGAAATGTCCAAAAACAAAAGGAAAGACAAAATGCTGAATGCTCAGAAGATCAAAAAGGTACAAAGTCCAAAGAAAGCAAAAATATCAAAAACACAAGGGCACAGGCAAGATACGTGGGACAGAGGAAACTAGCACTAGACAGCATAGCATAAAGACTCTGTGACAAGGGAACAAACAGAGGGGTATTTATACACAAACTAATTAAGGAACAGGGCGGGGCAGGAAACAGGCAATCAAGACAAACACAAAACACAGTGGCGGCCTCTAGAGGCCAAAACAAACATGACAAGATAAACATAACAGCGGCCTCTAGAGGCCAAAACAGTCCCAGTCCTAACAGGACCCCCCCCTCTAGGAGCATCTCCTGACGTTCCCAGGGTGATCCGGATGGGCCAAATGGAAGTCCCGACAAAGTCCTTTATCTAAAATGTCCCGGGCGGGGACCCAACGGCGCTCCTCAGGGCCATAGCCCTCCCAGTCTACCAGATATTGAAGCCTGCCGCGGACCTGGCGGGAGTCAAGCAGGCGATGCACAGTGAACACAGTCTGACCCTGGAAGATGCGGGGGGGTGGGGGATTCCTAGGGGCAGGGGCATATGTGGACGTCAGTACGGGCTGCAACAGGGAAACATGGAATGTGGGGTTGATCCTCAGAGTCCGGGGCAACTGGAGCCGGTAGGCGACAGGGTTCATCCTGCGCACCACCTTGAAGCGGCCAATGTAGCAAGGAGCAAGCTTGCGGTTCTCCACCCGCAGCAGAAGGTCCTTGGTGGACAGCCAAACCCGCTGCCCAGGGCGGAAAGCGTGGGCAGGTCTTCTATGGCAGTTGGCCTGAGTCTGGTTGGTTCTGGAGGTCTGGATGAGGGTCCTCCTGACCTTGCTCCAGGTCTTGCGACACCGTCTCACATATTGATTTACCGAGGTCACCCCCGCGTCCTCCTCCTGGTCCGGGAACAGAGGTGGCTGGAACCCAAATTGGCACTGGAATGGCGACAGCTTGGTGGCCGATGACTGCAGGGTGTTGTGGGCGTACTCTGCCCATGGCAGCCAGGTGCTCCACAATGTTGGGTTATCCATGGCCAGGCCTCGCAGGGTGGTTTCCAGGTCCTGGTTGAGCCTCTCCGTCTGGCCATTGGACTGTGGGTGGAACCCAGAGGAGAGGCTGGCAGTGGCTCCGAAGAGCTTGCAAAACCCGTGCCACACTCGGGAGGAGAAGTGGGGCCCCCGGTCAGAGATGATATCCTGTGGGAGACCAAAGACTCGGAAGACGTGATTGAACATTAGTTTAGCTGTTTCAAGGGCAGAGGGGAGCTTGCACAGTGGTATAAAGCAGCAGGCCTTGGAGAATCTGTCAACCATGACCAAAATGACAGTGTTACCTTGTGACTCAGGGAGACCCGTGATGAAGTCGACTGCCACGTGGGACCAGGGATGCCGGGGAATGGGCAGAGGATGCAGGAGGCCCTGGGGATGCTGTCGTGGGTTCTTGCTTCTGGTGCACACCTCGCAGGAAAGGACGAATGACCTTACTTCCTTCTCCATGCTTGGCCACCAGAAGCATCTTCTCGAAAAGTCCAGGGTCCTTCGAGCTCCCGGGTGGGTGGTGAGGGGACGAGTGACCCCACTGGAGAACCTTGGCCCAGGCTTGATGTGGGACGTACAAGAGGCCCGGTGGCCCCGTCCCAGGACCGGGGTCCTGGCATTGGGCTCGTCGGATGGCCTCCTCAATACCCCAGCAGACAGGGGCCACAATCCGGGACAAAGGGATAATAGGCCCAACTTCGCTCTCCCTGTTGGTGGGAGCGAACAGCCTGGAAAGCGCGTCAGGTTTGGTGTTTTTGGAGCTGGGGCAGTATGATAGGGTAAAGTCGAACCGACTGCAAAACAAGGCCCACCTAGCCTGTCATGGATTGAGTCTCTTTGCTTGCTGGAGGTACTCCAGGTTCTTGTGGTCCATCCAGACCAAAAATGGATGTTGCGCTCCCTCCAGCCAGTGCCTCCACTCCTCAAGGGCCAGTTTAACTGCTAGCAGTTCTTGATCCCCCACATCATACCGGGACTCTGCAGAACTCAGGCAGTGGGAGAAGTATGCATCCAGCCAGAGCAGGTTACATGTTGATCCTGGGATTGAGATGCTGGCCTCTTCTGCCCCTCGGACCTGCTTGATCCATCCTGGTGCCCTGTGTCTGGTCGGAGTTTTATCGCCCCACTCCTGTGAAGGACGGCCCCATGAGGACAGTTGAGGGTTATATCTGTTAAAACTGTTAATATTATAGTCAGGCTGTCTGTTGTTGCCCAAATGAGGATGGGTTCCCTTTTGAGTCTGGTTCCTCTCAAGGTTTCTTCCTCATGTCGTCTGAGGGAGTTTTTCCTTGCCACCGTCGCCACAGGCTTGCTCATTGGGGATAGATTAGGGATAAAATTAGCTCATGTTTTAAGTCGTTCAAATTCTGTAAAGCTGCTTTGCGACAATGTTTATTGTTAAAAGTGCTGTACAAATAAACTTGATTTGATTTGAAGTATGCACAGGGGTGCAACCTTCCTTCCGAGCGTTGAGAGAGGACCGCGCTGATGCCGCTGTCTGAGGCATCTACCTTGACGATGAAGGGTTGTGAAGGGTCCGGGAGGACCAGAATGGGTGCCATGCAGAAGCGGTGCTTGAGGTCTTTGAACACCTTTTCCGCCTGAGGAGACCAGACATACGATCCAGTTGTCCCTTTGGTGAGGTCCGATATGGGCGCTGCTACAGAACTAAAGTTCCTGATAAACTTGCGGTAGAAGTTCGCAAATCCTAAGAACCGCTGAACATCTTTGACGGACTTGGGGGTGGGCCAGTCCCGGACGGCCAGGGTCTTGGCTGGATCCATCTGGAGTTGGCCTGTCCATACAATAAAACCCAGAAAGGAGACCTCGGGAACATGAAATTCACATTTCTGGGCCTTAGTGAACAGATTGTTCTGTAGCAGCCTCTGGAGAACCTGGCGGACATGGTGGCAGTGCTCCTGCACGGTCTTGGAAAGGATTAGGATGTCATCGAGGTAGACAAAAACGTACTGGTTAATCATGTCCCTCAAGACATCATTGATTAGGGCCTGAAAAACAGCTGGTGCGTTGGTGAGTCTGAAGGGCATCACCTGGTACTCATAGTGCCCAGACGGGGTGTTAAAGGCAGTCTTCCACTCGTCTCCCTGTCGGATATGGATGAAGTGGTATGCATTCCATAAGTCCAATTTGGTGAAGACAGTGGCACCTTGGAGCAGATCAAACGCTGTGGACATCAGCAGAAAGGGATAGCGGTTGCATACAGTGATCTTGTTCAGACCCCTGTAATCAATACATGGCCGGAGCCCCCCATCCTTCTTGCCGACAAAGAAGAAGCTGGCACCAGTGGGTGAGGTGGAGGGTCGAATGAACCCAGACGCAAAGGCGTCCTTGATGCACTCCTCCATGGCCTTGCATTCTGGCTGAGAGAGGGAAAACAGTCTGCCATGAGGAGGGGTAGTCCCAGGGATCAAGTTGATGGCACAGTCGTAGGGACGGTGCGGAGGAAGAACGGTGGCCCTGCTCTTGCTGAAAACTTCCTTGAGATCCCAGTACTCTATGGGAACTTGAGATAACTCGGTGAGATCAGGAGGCTCGGCAAGAGACACAGGAGAGCTAGAGAGCAGGCAAGAGGCATAGCAAGCAGGACCCCACTCCACAACCTGGCTAGTGACCCAGTCTATACGAGGGTTGTGGCGGGTGAGCCAAGGAAGACCTAGAATAACTGGGAACTCTGGTGAAGGAATCAGGTGCAGGGATATTTCTTCCTTGTGACCTTGAGACTGGAGGAAGACTGGAGAAGTTACTTGGGTGACTCTTCCGTCACCTAAGGCTTGGCCATCCAGGGCAGACACAGACAGTGGGACTTCAAGAGGAGCAGTCGGGACATTGATACTTTGGGCGAAGTGAACATCCATAAAGTTTCCAGCCACCCTGGAGTCTAACAAGGCTTGACAAGAGTGGATGGACTCACCCCAGGAGATGGAGACTGGGATGTAGACACCTTGGCCAGGGAGTTCAGGAGAGAGGGTAGGCCCTGTCACAACCCTCCCTTGGCTGGACGGGGCGGTCCTTTTCCTGAGAGCTCGGGACATGATGCTCGGAAATGGCCAGACTTGCCACAGTAGATGCAGCACTTGTCCCTCCTTCTGCACTCCCTCTCAGCTGCAGAGAGACGAGTGCGGCCAACTTGCATGGGCTCTGGACAGTCACTGGAGGAGGTAGATGGGCTCCAGGTCGAGGCAGTGAGGCTGGGGAAGCTCAGGACTCGGCGGCGCTCTCTAATCCCGTTGTCAAGTTGAGTAGAATGTGAGATCAGAATTTCGAGGTCACTTGGGCATCCGATAGAGGCCAGGCTGTCTTTGATGGGGTCAGACAAACCATGGTGAAAGGCTGAAACCAGGGCTGCTTCATTCCATCCGCTGACTGCTGCGAGCATCCGGAACATGATGGCGTAGTCCGCGACGCTTCCTTCTTGCCAGATGGACATGAGCTTCCTGGCTGCGTCTTTACTGGTGTCTGCCTGATCGAAGACACGAAGCATCTCCTCCATAAACAACTTGAAATCAGAGCACTCGGGTCCCTGTCTCTGCCAAATGGCCATTGCCCAAGCTCGTGCCTTACCAGCTGACAAGGTTATCACAAAGGCAATCTTGTGGTGATCCATAGTGTAGGTGGTAGGCTGAAGCTCAAAGGTGAGTTGGCACTAGATAAGGAACTCCCGGCACTCACCGTGCTTGCCGTCATACCTCTGTGGTGCAGGAAGGCTGGGTTTGCGAGGTGAAGGAGACAGCGTGGCGGGAGGCACTGGAGCAGGAGCAGATGGTGGAGCAGGAGCCGGATCAGGATGAGGAGATGCGGGCAGAGGAGTCAGCTGTGCCAGGGTTTTCCCAATTTGCTGAAGCAGTACCTCATGGCAAGCAAGGGCCTCACGTTGGCTCGTAAGTGTTCATCCATGGTAGCTCCGAAGTGTGTTAAAGAAGCCATAATTCCCTGAAGGTTAGCTGGGTAGACCGTTGAAGAAGCCTCTGCTGAGTCGGTCATGACAGTCTTTCTGTTAGGGTTTTGCTGGGATTCGAACCCGGGTCGTTGGTGTGATAATCCAGCAAACCCCCACTAGGGGGATGACTCAAGTGCAGAGGCATGAGGCGAAAGTAGAGTATCAAAAAAAAGTTTATTTACACTATTTACAATCCAATGGAAAAAACAAAAAGAAAATCCAAAAGCTCAGAAGATAAACCAAAATAAAAATATCCAAAGGTGAAATGTCCAAAAACAAAAGGAAAGGCAAAATGCTGAATGCTCAGAAGATCAAAAAGGTACAAAGTCCAAAGAAAGCAAAAATATCAAAAACACAAGGGCACAGGCAAGATACGTGGGACAGAGGAAACTAGCACTAGACAGCATAGCATAAAGACTCCGTGACAAGGGAACAAACAGAGGGGTATTTATAAACAAACTAATTAAGGAACAGGGCGGGGCAGGAAATAGGCAATCAAGACAAACACAAAACACAGTGGCGGCCTCTAGAGGCCAAAACAAACATGACAAGATAAACATAACAGCAGCCTCTAGAGGCCAAAACAGTCCCAGTCCTAACACCTACAGAGAGGAGGTGGAGCAGCTGGTGGGCTGGTGCAGAGAAAACAACCTGATCCTGAATGTGGACAAAACCAAAGAAATCGTTATTGACTTTAGGAAGAACCAGCCCAGCCACACTCCACTTCTCAACAGCAACACGGCCGTGGAGGTGGTCAATAGCACCAGGTTCCTGGGGGTGCACATCACAGACAACTTCACCTGTTCTGTAAACACCACATCACTGGTCAAGAAGGCACAGCAGCATCTGCACTTCCTGCGTAGGATGAGGAGAGCCCACCTCACTACATTCTACAGAAGCACCATAGACAGCGTTCTAACCAGCTGCATCTCTGTGTGGTGTGGAGGCTGCAGTGCCTCTGACTGGAAGAATGTGAGGCAAGTGGTGAGGACAGCGGAGAAAATCATTGGGACTTCTCTTCCCTCCATTCAGGACATCGCAACTAAGCGCTGCATGTCCCAAGCCAGAAACATCATCAGTGACCCCTCACACCCTCACTATGGACTGTTCTCGCTCCTGGCCTCTGGAAAGAGGTTCTGCAGCATTCGGTGCAGGACCACCAGGTTCTGTAACAGCTTTTTCCCCCAGGTCATCAGACTGCTAAACTCTAAATCCAAACTCTAAATCAAACTGATCTCTAAACTTCTATTTATACTGAACAATTCCTAATTCCACAGGTCACTTTATACTACTGCACTTTATAATATTTTTTTCTGCTGCATGTTTTAATATACTTTTATATTTAATTCTGTGCTGAGCCAAATTGCAATGAAATTTTATTCTGTGTACACTTGTTGCATACTGAATGTCAATAAAGGTTGTCTATGTTTATGTCCATGTCTATGAGTACTGTGTCATGAACTCGCCATGCTAGTTTTCAAAACATCATGAATTCTGAAGCTGGTCTTCAACTCATCAGACCAGAACCTAGCTACAGAGAGAGTGAGAGAGGTTAGAAAGGGAAGATTTTTTTGACACCTTTTCATTTTATTGACTGTTTCTAGTCTGATTAGTGACACCAAAAAGTCATGGAGATGAATGTATTCTCAGCTTCAAAATAGACCTGTCTCATGTGTAGATTGTGTGTATGGGGGCAAAAAAGTAATGGGCACTATCCCACTAGGTAACATTCCCTAACCCAGCTATCCCACGAGCTAACATTAACTAATTCAGTTTAACATTAGCTAACTGGTTAACTGGTGACAGGATCATGGGTGTTGAAGGCTTATTGAGTCACATGGGGCACGAAGGCTAGCCCATGTGGTTCAATCCCACAGAAGAGCTACTGTAGCACAAACTTCTGAGAAAGTTAATGTTGACTCCTTTCTGTTTTAGCCAGCATTAACTTTTTCAGCAGTTTGTGCTCCAGTAGCTTTTCTGTGGGATTGGACCATATGGGCTAGCCTTCATGCCCTATGTGACTCAATGAGCGTTTGACACCCATGACCCTATTGCTGGTTCACCGGTTGTCCTTCCTTGGCCCACTTTTGGTACTAACCACTGCATACCAGGAACACCCCACAAGATGTGCCATTTTCGAGATGCTCAGACCCAGTCATCTCACCATCACAATTTGACCCTTGTCAAAGTTGCTCAGATCCTTATGCTCACCCATTTTCCTGCTTCCAACACATCAACTTCAAGAACTGACTGTTCTCTCACTGCCTAATAAACCCCACCCCTTGACAGGTGCCACTGTAATTAAATAATCAATGTTATTCACTTCATCTGTCAGTGGGTTTAATATTAGGGCTGATCAGTGTGTGTGTGTATATATATATATATATATATATATATATATATATATAGAGAGAGAGAGAGAGAGAGAGAGAGAGAGAGAGAGCACTAAAATGAGATGCACTTGCAGTTGAAATGTATGTATTGCACTGTAATGAAATAAATTGCACGAAGAGGTGAAAGAGATGGGGGAATGAGGGTGAAGTGGTGATGAGATCTAGGTATTGTCCTGGTTAAAAACCCGAATGGCCTGAGGGAAGAAGCTCCTCCTCATTCTCTCTGTGTTGGCCTTAAGGGAATGAAAGTGCTGTGTTGACCTCAACAGAGAGAAGAGTCCATAGTTGGGATGGCTGAGATCCTTCATTATCTTCTTGGTGTTGGTCTGGCACCATTTGGTGTAAATAGATTGCAGGTCAGGGAGCTCAGTGTGAATGATGCACTCAGTTGATCACACCACTCTGTAGGTGCAACAGGTTTATTGAATCAGTCTCATGTAAAAAGGGATCAGTCTCATAAATTCATTAATCATTAATTCAAGTGTCAATTAGTTTATAGCTAAACTATTAAAATCAATGGAATAACTTAGTGGTGATGCTCCTATAGTTTTAGTGAGTATTGTAGCTCTAATGTAATACGTTTACTCTAGATCTATAACATTCATATAACAACCAAATGGGTGAAGGCAATTAGAATACTTGTTGGCAGAGGTTGGCACTCAGTGAATTTTGTAGCAATAGACAGGACACAGTTTACTCCAAAGGTACCATTTATTGAAATAGCTGACATGAATTAGCAAACTAATACTGATCAGATATAGCAACAATAGAAGCCAAGGAATAATTCAATATAAATGGTGATACAATGTATACAAGTCATAATCAGTAGTGTATAAAGCAATAGTCAGTAGTAAGTAGAATAATAACCAGCAGTAAACAGAGTAAGAAATCAGCAGTGAATATGATGATAACCAAGGCACTAATGGTGATCAGAAGTAATGGGCTATATGCAAGTGTTACAGTGTAGGGGCGAGTGAATGTTAAATGTGAGAGGGAAATCACGTGCTTATGTGTATCTGTGTGAGAGTGTGTGTGTGTGAGAGTGTGTGTGTGTGTGAGTGTGTGTGTGTGTGTGTGAGAGTGTGTGTGTGTGTGTGAGAGTGTGTGTGTGAGTACCGGTATGTGTGTGTGAGAGTGTGAGTGTAGGCATGTGCGTGCATGTGCGCAGCTGTGCACTCACGAGATGAGGAAGAGCTAGGGAGAGAGAGAGAGAGAGCATGCGCAGGCACACAACAAGGATTAGGGGAGTGAGGGAGCGAGGCGGCACGTGCGGCGCGTGGGTGAGAGATAGGCATGGTATGTAAAATGTAGTGTGCGAGCCTTTGTGCTAGGCTCTGCCTAAAAGGGGATGGCAACAAGGAGAGTGCATGAGGGAGAGAGACAAAGGATCTGTAGCTTAAAAACTAGTCCCAGCTAGGCCTTAAACCCAAACTTCTACTCAACCCTTAGCTACTCCTGAAATCCCAATGTTGAGGGGTGTAGTGCAATGGAGGGAGTTAAAGAGAGATAGAGAGAGAAAGAGAGCATGCACAATCTAACTAATATGAATAGTAAACAAAGCAAATCAAACAACATGCGGTCTAAGACCGGCTTTCATGTGAATCAAAACGTGTACATTTAAACTATGAATGAATTCAACTAAACAACACTCTTCGCATTAACTAGCCACAGCTAAGACTAACAATTGCCCAGATGCCAGCTTTACTTGAGATCGCTCTTGCTTGGCAACTGAAAGTGCCTACAGGAAAGCATAAAACCACCAGGAAACTCCTAGCTCCTCCTCTTTTGGCACCGTGATCTACACGGACACAGAGGGAATCGCCCGCTCCGCCGGGCAAATTAAAAAAAAGACGTCTTTTTCTTTCTTTCTTGCAAGATCCACGAGTTAGCGCGATTTCTTTGTTTGCCACTGGCCACGGTAGATTCTAAGATCGCGCGATTTTAAACTCAGTGAGTTACAACCGGTTTCATTCATTAAGTATGTACGACTGCAGCTCAAAGCAGTTAATTTATAATTAGGAGCGACCAGAATTCCTCCTGATTGAAGCGCTGTGCACATTAATTTAATCAGAGACTTTCTTTTCATCACGAGCGACGCGTCAGATCAAGAGAAGTTCTCTGTCCACGGAATCGACTCACGGAATCGACTCATGTGCTCCACAACGGCGAACCTCCGAAGTCTCGGGAAATCTTTTCATAATCTCGCATAAAGGCAGGATATTAAGTAAGACTTTGGCATTTGGGCATAATTAAGCTAGTCTTAGGAATTTGCTTTTATTGAAACAGTGTGAATTTAAACTCAGGAAGGTTTTGTTTACACTATTAGACACGCAGCTTGTCAAATTGAATTGTTCTGTTTGTTTAATCTCTCAATTGTGTTATTAGATAGGCTGTGCATGCTTCTTTATTCCTTACTAATATCCTCAATTTCATTATCACACATCTTGATCTCATCAAGATTTCAGCGGATTCAGTATTGTTATGAGCTAGTGGGTTAGCTACCGGCTAGCCCTTTGTTACTTAGAAACATGTGTTCACCAGGCCTGGCCACACACAAACACACATTAGCAACACAAAGCTAATCTAGGCCTACCACGTGCTCAAACACACCTTTCTTTTGTTTAACTCCACGAGGTAGGGTCCTTGGGCTTTACCTAGCCACACGGCTAATTCCTTTGTCTCGTTAGCAAGCTAGGCTAACCTTTGCTCAAGCCACAAGGCCTACACCATGTGGGGACACACACAAACACACGTGGAGTTAGCTACACAAAGCTAATTCTCTTTTAAGCCACACCCACACAAGGCCTCTCACACCCCCCCACACACACACATACACACACACACCTCACTGTTTGTATATATTCCAACTGTTATTATCCATTTTTATCTTTGTTATAATAAATTCATTTATTAAGGAAACTGTGTGTCTTTATTGTTGTGCCCAACAATATGCTCGAAGTCCCCAATCTCCCAAAGAATTCAAAAAGGTGCATATAAGCTATGTAATACGGTAAGTGATCATAGTAATTTAAGTGACTCACTTTGAGTGATTCACTTTGAATGATTCACTTGAATGATTCACTTGAATGATTCAATTTAAATGATTCAATTTAAACGATTCAAATGAGACTGATTCAATTTAATTATTAACCTTCAAATTTAATATGAGACTGATTTAATGAGATTGATCACTCAATTACCCAAATGGACCCACATATTAAATTGGTGCCCCGTGTGAGGCGATTGGTTTGTTGACTTCTTGAATATTGTTGCAACAACAGATAAACCATCAGTTTGTTTAAGCAACTGCTAAGGTATATCCCCAGGTGTGTTAAAACGGTTAACAGTAGCGTGATAACCATATCACCAAATACTCATAACATATTCATAACTTAGGATAAGAGATAGCATTTCCAAACAAACAAACCTTATTGATTAATTAATTGATTACATAGTTAATGTTAATTAATAACAATTAATTAATAAATTAACTCATTAATTAATTATCCAACAGTCAACCTAAGCAAAATGACATCCCCTCGTGTCTCAAAAATTGAAGACAATGCTCAAGATGTGTCTCTCCTTGAGGTCATCGCAGACCTCATTCACCGCCCTGCCTCCAAAAAGGCAAACATTAGGAGCACGAGTAAGAGTGAATGCCAAAACAACATTGACAACTCGAATAAACATATGAGAGATCAAAAAAGAACAACTTTTAGTGTCCAAGCAGCACTAGGTAAGCTATTCCTGTCATATTTCTGAGATACTGATTCAGAAATCAGATGCCTCCGTGGAGAGGCTGAAAGGCTGACCACCAGCAATGCTGAGCTGGCAGCCGATAATAATGATTTACATAGGGAGCGTGAGCTCTTGAAGACCTCCCTTGATGGTTGCGCCGAACAGCTAGAGAAAGCCAAAATGGCTGCCCAGAAGGCTGCTGAGGAGCAGACCCCCCAAGAAGAGCGCGAGGGGCATGACAGACCCCAAACAATGCACCAAAGTTCAGAGCAGGAAGAAGCGTCCGAACCGGATACCATAGATGACCTGGTCGAGGACCAGACACCCCGCCAAACTCCATCAACTCACTACACAACTTCGTCGTGTAGCCAGGGTGGAGCCGTACTGTGCTCATCCCGAGCCCAGGACCATAGCACACCCAGGTCAGTGTGCTACAGTACCCCTGATCAATCTTCGGATGAATCAGGCTATGAATCTAGTGCGAAACGGGAGCAATACCAGAGTAACTTAGATAGTGAGTGCTCAGAAGAGCCAAGAAGATCACACAAGGATGTGCACCAAACCCTTCGCTTATGGCAAATTGACCTACTTGCCAAAGATGTCGAACAATTCGATCCCGACAATCAAAGAACAAATGAAAATGATTATTTGCAAGAAATTGACCAATGCCTGATGGACCTGCCGAACGCCACAACGCGAGAAAAACTTAAACTAATCTGGAAGACCTCCAGTAGCAGCGTTTGTGCCCTTTTAGAGACTCTACCCCCAAACATTCGCGATAGTTACTCGAAACTTTGCAATTACATGAGAGAAGAATATGCGCCGTACACGGACGAAACCTCCGCAACATTGCGTGCATTACAAATCAAACAAAAACGGTCTGAGGTGCCTCGTGAATATTATAGACGGCTATGTACTGCCTATTTCCAAGGTAGTAGCGCACCAGGCTTGGAAGAAGATAGAGGTTTCAAATCCCTCTTCTTACATAACCTCCACCCAAGCGTGCGGACCCAAGTCACACTAATGTGTCGACGAGGTCGCTACTCGATGAGGGAAATTAGGCGACTAGCCCAAATGACCTGGGAGACCATTGTCAAAACCGCAAGCAGAAACGATGATGAACCCAGAGTCCTTAGTCTCCAGGATGCAGACAAGCCCCCGCTAGCCTTAGAAGGAGGCGAAGCTCCAAAAGGGGGACCCCCCTGGAGAAATCCCGGTCCGAACCGCCCCTTGCAGAGCCATCACCAGCGTGAATGGAAAAATCAGCAAGGTAAGGCCAGGAGGGACTGAAGGCAAGGCCACAGTGACCATGGCAACCGCCCATCACATGAAAAGGGTCATAGGGAACAAGGCGGTTGGCAGCAAGATCACCATCCCCGCTCTGGCCAGAGACGTCAGGAGCGTTCCGACCGTAGCTCTAAACGTAGGGGTAAAGATGAACAACACAGTGACTCAGACCGACCTGGTAAGATCCGCTCAGAGCCCTGATTCCTTAAAAGCCCAGTTGGCTGAGATTAAAGAACTGTTACAAAAGAGGTCAGATCCCTCAACAAATAAATTGAAATGAGCGTAAAAGAACAAAAGGCCTACTACGACCGGAAAGCCTCCCATCACAAATATCAAATAGGCAACAAAGTCCTATATTTTAACTTTACCAAACCGGTAGGAGTTTAAAAAAAAAAGTTCCTACCACACTGGTTGGGACCTTGCGATCATAGGAAAACTGTCCCCCGTCGCGTATCGCATTAGGACATCCAAGCCCAATCAAACGCTCTCATATAGATTTCCATAACAATCAAATCAAGCCTTTTGAACAGTCCTCACTCCAAAAGGGGGGGGGGACAATAGCTAGGCCCATCCTGTCCACCTAGCCTGTACACATCACTCACCCATAAGCGTACACTAACATTCCCAGTCAGACTCATACCAACCCAATAAAGTAATAACCCTTCGGTATAACATGGTAGATAAAATACTAAAATCCGCTATTATTACTAATGTGTATTCATCGCAGATAGACCTGGCATATAGTCTTGGCAGTGCTATCCTCATTTTTGTGAATCCACAAGACTTAGAGATGTGCACCTCCACTAAAGACATCCACTGGGTCTGCCCAGGCAACCCCTACACAACACTACACACCAAGCTGGATAAGATGGTCTGCGTCCCTGACAGCTTTAGCCGCAGTAGCGCACGCTTTCTCGCCAGACCACCTGCTGCTATCAGCTCTCCAGAAGATTAGGTTTGCCAACCCAAACACTAACACTTCTTTCTTTCCTTCATTTCTTCTCTTTTCTTGTTTTTTTGTGCATAAGAAATTAAACACTACATGTTTCATGTTTACTGTTTAATTTTTTTTTAGATGTGATTTTGATCTAGTTAGCTAGAGTGTTTATATGCCCAAAATGCCTCTGCCTCCAACTGTCTTACTGGAACTCATGAGTTTACACAGTTTTCACAGGACACCATGGACTGTGCAGAGCAAGGCTGCCTCAAGGACTACGGACATGTGGACTGTACGGTACTGTGCTCTCAGTGCTACGACTCCATCATACCCCTGAGACCAAAAGGGGGACTGTAGGTACATCCATTGTCTCTTTAAGAAACTACATTTCTCATCAGCCCACTTCTGCATTGACCTGCGTCACGCCGGGGCGGGATCACCAATGTTACTTCCTACAGGAAAGCATAAAACCACCCGGAAACTCCTAGCTCCTCCTCTTTTGGTGCCGTGATCTACACAGACACAGAGGGAATCGCCCGCTCTGCCGGGCAAATTAAAAAAAAGACATCTTTTTCTTTCTTTCTTGCAAGATCCACGAGTTAGCGCGATTTCTTTGTTTGCCACTGGCCATGGTAGATTCTAAGATCGTGCGATTTTAAACTCAGTGAGGTACAACCGGTTTCATTCATTAAGTACGTATGACTGCAGCTCAAAGCAGTTAATTTATAATTAGGAGCGACCAGAATTCCTCCTGATTGAAGCACTGTGCACATTAATTTAATCAGAGACTTTCTTTTCATCACGAGTGACGCGTCGGATCAAGAGAAGTTCTCTGTCCACAGAATCGACTCACGGAATCGACTCACGTGCTCCACAACGGCAAACCTCCGAAGTCTCGGGAAATCTTTTCATAATCTCGCATAAAGGCAGGATATTAAGTAAGACTTTGGCATTTGGGCATAATTAAGCTAGTCTTAGGAATTTGCTTTTATTGAAACAGTGTGAATTTAAACTCAGGAAGGTTTTGTTTACACTATTAGACATGCAGCGTGTCGAATTGAATTGTTCTGTTTGTTTAATCTCTCAATTGTGTTATTAGATAGGCTGTGCATGCTTCTTTATTCCTTACTAATATCCTCAATTTCATTATCACACATCTTGATCTCATCAAGATTTCAGCGGATTCAGTATTGTTATGAGCTAGTGGGTTAGCCTTCGGCTAGCCCTTTGTTACTTAGAAACACGTGTTCACCAGGCCTGGCCACACACAAACACACATTAGCAACACAAAGCTAATCTAGGCCTACCACGTGCTCAAACACACCTTTCTTTTGTTTAACTCCATGAGGTAGGGTCCTTGGGCTTTAGCTAGCCACACCACTAATTCCTTTGTCTCGTTAGCAAGCTAGGCTAACCTTTGCTCAAGCCACAAGGCCTACACCACGTGGGGACATACACACAAACACACGTGGAGTTAGCTACACAAAGCTAATTCTCTTTTAAGCCACACCCACACAAGGCCTCTCACACCCACACACACACACACACACATACACACACATACACACACACCTCACTGTTTGTATATATTCCAACTGTTATTATCCATTTTTATCTTTGTTATAATAAATTCATTTATTAAGCAAACTGTGTGTCTTTATTGTTGTGCCCAACAATATGCTCGAAGTCCCCAATCTCCCAAAGAATTCAAAAAGGTGCATATAAGCTATGTAATACGGTAAGTGATCATAGTAATTTAAGTGACTCACTTTGAGTGATTCACTTGAATGATTCAATTTAAATGATTCAATATAAACGATTCAAATGAGACTGATTCAATTTAATTATTAACCTTCAAATTTAA
This sequence comes from Neoarius graeffei, assembly GCF_027579695.1. NCBI lineage: Eukaryota > Metazoa > Chordata > Actinopteri > Siluriformes > Ariidae > Neoarius > Neoarius graeffei. Next base: position 93,824,139 of record NC_083577.1, read on the forward strand.
TATGAGACTGATTTAATGAGATTGATCACTCAATTGCCCAAATGCACCCACAGAACATAGATGATATATCAAATGTTTAAACTGAGAAAATTTATAATTTAAAGAGAAAAATTAGGTGATTTTAAATTTCATGACAACAACACATCTCAAAAAAGTTGGGACAAGGCCATGTTTACCACTGTGAGACATCCCCTATTCTCTTTACAACAGTCTGTAAACGTCTGGGGACTGAGGAGACAAGTTGTTCAAGTTTAGGGATAGGAATGTTAACCCATTCTTGTCTAATATAGGATTCTAGTTGCTCAACTGTCTTAGGCCTTTTTTGTCGTATCTTCCATTTTATGATGCACCAAATGTTTTCTATGGGTGAAAGATCTGGACTGCAGGCTGGCCAGTTCAGTACCTGGACCCTTCTTCTATGCAGCCATGATGCTATAATTGATGCAGTATGTGGTTTGGCATTGTCATGTTGGAAAATGCAAGGTCTTCCCTGAAAGAGACGTCGTCTGGATGGGAGCATATGTTGCTCTAGAACCTGGATATACCTTTCAGCATTGATGGTGTCTTTCCAGATGTGTAAGCTGCCCACGCCACACGCACTAATGCAACCCCATACCATCAGAGATGCAGGCTTCCGAACTGAGCGCTGATAACAACTTGGGTCGTCCTTCTTCTCTTTAGTCCGAATGACACGGCGTCCCTGATTTCCATAAAGAACTTCAAATTTTGATTCGTCTGACCACAGAACAGTTTTCCACTTTGCCACAGTCCATTTTAAATGAGCCTTGGCCCAGAGAAGATGTCTGCACTTCTGGATCATGTTTACATACGGCTTCTTCTTTGAACTATAGAGTTTTAGCTGGCAATGGCGGATGGCACAGTGAATTGTGTTCACAGATAATGTTCTCTGGAAATATTCCTGAGCCCATTTTGTGATTTCCAATACAGAAGCATGCCTGTATGTGATGCAGTGCCGTCTAAGGGCCCAAAGATCACGGGCACCCAGTATGGTTTTCCGGCCTTGACCCTTACACACAGAGATTCTTCCAGATTCTCTGAATCTTTTGATGATATTATGCACTGTAGATGATGATATGTTCAACTCTTTGCAATTTTACACTGTCAAACTCCTTTCTGATATTGCTCCACTATTTGTCGGCGCAGAATTAGGGGGATTGGTGATCCTCTTCCCATCTTTACTTCTGAGAGCCACTGCCACTCCAAGATGCTCTTTTTATACCCAGTCATGTTAATTACCTATTGCCAATTGACCTAATGAGTTTGGTCCTCCAGCTGTTCCTTTTTTGTACCTTTAACTTTTCCACTCTCTTATTGCCCCTGTCCCAACTTTTTTGAGATGTGTTGCTGTCATGAAATTTCAAATGAGCCAATATTTGGCATGAAATTTCAAAATTTCTCACTTTCGACATTTGATTTGTTGTCTATGTTCTATTGTGAATACAATATCAGTTTTTGAGATTTGTAAATTATTGCATTCTGTTTTTATTTACAATTTGTACTTTGTCCCAACTTTTTTGGAATCGGGGTTGTAAGATGCAGTCAATTTTTCCGGGAGCAAGCCCTGCCTTACAGATGAAGGTGCGTGATCTCAGAGAATCACAGATGGTTTTGTTCACCCATGGCTTCTGATTGGGAAATGTCCTGTTGGTAGTTTTGCGAACTGTATTATCCACTAGTTTCCCAATAAATCCCACAACTGCTTCTGCAGACATGTTAATGTCATCAGAGCTGCACCAGAGCGTATCCCAGTCTGCATCATCCAAGGTGTCCTGCAGGGTGGCTTCTGATAGATCTGTCCACCGAGTGACTTCCCTCAACTGGGGCTTCCTGTTTCAGTCTCTGTTTGTAAACAGGAATGAGGAAGATGGCAGCATGGTCCGATTTCCCAAACAACATCTGGAACTTTGCCTTGTAATAGTCCCTGAATGGAGTGTAACAGTGATCCAATGTTTTATTTCCCCTGGTAGGGCAGGTGATGTGTTGGAAGGTTGAAAGTGCACATTTAAGGTTGGCACTGTAAAAGTCCCCTGCCAAAATAAACGCAGTGTCCTGGTAGTTTATCATGTGTTGAATGAGGGCCTCGTGTAGTCAAGTCAAGTCAAGTTTATTTGTATAGCGCTTTTAACAATAAACATTGTCACAAAGCAGCTTTACAGAATTTGAATGACTTAAAATACGAGCTAATTTTATTCCTAATCTATCCCCAATGAGCAAGCCTGTGGCGACAGTGGCAAGGAAAAACTCCCATAGACAACAAGAGGAAGAAAGCTTGAGAGGAACCAGACTCAAAAGGGAACCCATCCTCATTTGGGCAACAACAGACAACATGACTATAACATTGTGGCAGCTGGGGCATGGTCAAGCGTTGGTCTGCGAATAGAGGGCGGAGTCAGAGAAGGTAAGTGGTAGTATCACTGCACCTGATATAAATTAACATGTGTTTGTGTGTCTCCCCCAGTGACCGCGCCCTATAAAAGGAGAGAGAGAGCAGAGAAAGGGAGCTCTCTCCCAACCAGAAATGTGTGTGTGGGAGAGTGAATGAAGCTATATATATATATATATCTTTAAAAATAAAAAGTTCGTGAGAACTCAGTTCTGGCCTGCCATGCTTCTGTGCTCCACCCACCTGCTCTGATTCTACAGTGGTGCTGAAACCTGGGACGGAGTGCAGAAGGAGACAGCCCCATGGAGTCCTCCCCCTTCAAGGACCTGGTCCATGCCCTTGCCACAGCCCAACAGAGCCAGCACCAGGCGCTGATTGCCATCCAGAAGGAGCAGGAACAATGGTTCGAAGCCCTGGTGCTGGCGCAGCAGGAAGATCGCCAGGCATTCTGGCACCTGCTTGCATCAGCAGGGTCCACGACCACCACTGCCGCAGACCCTCCCCACCTCACCCTAATGAAGATGGGCCCGCATGATGACCCTGAAGCCTTCCTTGCTCTCTTTGAGCAGGCAGCAGAGGCATGGGGTTGGCCGGTGGAACAGCGCATGGCATGCCTCCTCCCCCTGCTAATGGGCAAGGCACAGCTGGCTGCACTGCAGCTCCCTGCCGACAGCTGGCTGGTCTATGTGGACCTCTGCAGGGTCGTCCTCCAATGTGTTGGTCTCAATCCGGAACAGCAACGGCAGCGCTTCCTTGCGCTGCACCTAGAGGAGGTCTGCCGGCCATTCACGTTTGGCCAGCAACTCCGGGACGCCTGCCGGCAGTGGCTGAGGGCCGACAACCGCGATGCTGAGGGAATCATCGACCTGGTGGTGCTGGAATAATTTGTCACCTGACTTCTGGAAGGAACAGTGGACTGGGTCCAGTGCCATCGCCCGGCTTTGCTGGATCAGGCGATTGAGCTGGTGGAGGACCATATGGCGGCCGTTCTGACAGCAGGACAGCATGACACCTCTTCTCCCCTCTCTTCTCTCTCTCCCTCTCCCTCTGTTTCCTGTCCTCACCTCATACCCCACCGCAGAGGTGGGGTCCGGCTCCACCCCAGCCGGCCTGCCGCACCCACGGTGCCCTCCCATTTCCTACTTCCTTGTCTGTGTCTTCCCCCCCTCAGGTGAGTGATGTCTGGAACACCGGTACAGAGGGAGAGTCTGGGTCGGTATGTACAGAGGGAGAGCCTGGGCCGGTATGCCGGCGCTGCGGGGAACCGGGGCAACTCCAGCATCAGTGCTCGGTGATGGAGGTGGGCGCGGTGGTCCAGATCCCCGATGTGCCAGGGACCACCCTTGATCACATACTGGTGAGTATCCAAGGGGATATGTATCAGGCTTTGGTGGACTCTGGCTGTAATCAGACCTTAATCCACCAAAGCCTGGTGCAAGACGAGCCATTGGGGAGAGCACAATTGGTGAAGATGTTGTGTGTGCACGGAGATGTTCACAACTACCCTTTAGTGTCGGTCCACATTCTATTTTGAGGGGAAAAATTTAGAGTAAAGGCAGTGGTTAATCCTTGCCTTACCCACTGGATAATTCTGGGGACTGATTGGCTGGGATTTAGGGAATTAATGGCACATTTATTGAAGAGTGGGGCCTGCCATAATTTAGCGGGGGGAGGTCCTGGAGTGGCATTGGCAGGAGAAGCTGTCACAGAGCCATCTACATCATCACTGCATCAGAATGAGGAGCAGCCTGCTCCTCCTCCCTCTCTCGGGGATTCCCTTGCGGATTTCCCGTTAGAGCAGTCACGAGATGAGACTCTGCGGCATGCGTTTGACCAAGTAAGAATAATCAATGGTCAAACTCTCCAGCCGAACACCACACCATCCTTCCCCATTTCTCCATGATTAAAGATAGATTATACCGAGTGATGCAGGACACTCAGACTAAGGAACCAATAACCAAGCTTTTAATCCCAAAGAGCCACCGGGAATTCATATTCCAGGCAGCTCACTTTAATCCCATGGCCGGACACTTAGGGCAGGATAAGACACTAGCCTGAATAATGGCCCAGTTCTATTGGCCAGGGATTCGCGGCGATGTCCGTAGGTGGTGTACGGCATGTCGCGAATGCCAGTTAGTAAATCCCGCGGCCATTCCAAAAGCGCTTTTGCGCCCTCTGCCATTAATCGAGACCCCATTCAAAAGAATTGGGATGGATCTTGTCGGGCCATTAGATCGGTCAGCACGAGGATATCACTTTATTTTAGTTCTGGTGGACTATGCAACACGATGTCCGGAAGCAGTGCCTCTTCGCAATATCTCAGCACATAGTATTGCAGAAACACTCTTCCGCGTCATCTCCCGAGTTGGAATCCCCAAAGAGATTCTGACTGATCAAGGCACTATGTTCATGTCACGCACACTGCGTGAACTGTATGGGTTACTGGGAATTAAGCCTATCTGCACCAGCGTTTATCACCCACAAACAGATGGCTTAGTCAAATGGTTTAATCGCACCCTCAAAAATATAATTAGAAAATTTGTAAGCGAAGACGCATGTAACTGGGATAAATGGCTCGAGCCCCTGTTATTCGCAGTGCGAGAGGTCCCGCAAGCCTCCACGGGGTTCTCCCTGTCCGAATTATTATATGAGCATAAGCTGCATGGCATTTTGGATGTGCTACATGAAAATTGGGAGGAGGGACCTTCAACTAGTAAAAATTAAATTCAATACGTTTTCAACCTGCATGCCAAACTCCACACACTCATGCACCTAACCCAGGAGAATTTGTGGCAGGCCCAAGAATGTCAAGTCCGTCTGTATGACAGGGGCACGCACCTTAGGGAGTTCACACCGGGAGATAAAGTACTCGTGTTGTTACCCACGTCGAGCTCCAAATAGATCACCAGGTGGCAAGGACTCCTTGAGGTCACACGGCGAGTATGAGGTGAGGTGAACGGACAGGGGTGGGGTGTTACAGATTTACCACCTCAATCTGCTAAAATGTTGGAACAAGGAGGTCCCCGTGGCGCTGGTGTTGGTGGTTCCGGAGAAGGCGGAACTGGGGCTGGAAGTTCAAAAAGGAAAATTGACATCACCCACCACTCCGGTCCCCTGTGGAGACCACCTCTCCCCTACCCAGCTCACGGAGGTCGCCCAGTTGCAGACAGAATTTTCTGACATGTTCTCGCCCCTGCCCAGCCGTACCCACCTCATAGAACACCACATCGAGATGCTCCCGGGGATAGTAGTGTGCAGCCGCCCTTACCGACTGCCCAAACACAAAAAAAAGGTGGTTCAGGAAGAACTCGAGGCCATGCTCGAAATGGGCATCGTTGAGGAGTCCCACAGTGACTAGAGCAGCCCGGTGGTCTTGGTTCCCAAGGCTGACGGATCGGTCCGGTTCTGTGTGGACTATAGAAAAGTCAACGCAGTGTCTAAATTTGATGCATACCCAATGCCTCGTATTGACGAGTTGCTTGATCGACTAGGCATGGCTCGTTTTTATTCAACACTGGATTTGACAAAGGGATATTGGAAGATCCCCTTGACTCCTCTATCCCAAGAGAAAATGGCCTTTTCCACACCGTTTGGCTAACACCAGTTCATCACACTTCCTTTTGGGCTGTTTGGGGCGCCCGCTACGTTCCAGCGGCTTATGGACAGGGTCCTCCACCCCCACACTGCCTACATGGCCACCTACCTAGACAACATCATCATTTACAGTAATGACTGGCCGCAGCACCTGGAACACCTGAGGGCCATCCTTAAGTCGCTGAGGTGAGCGGGTCTCACAGCCAACCTGAAGAAGTGTGCGATCGGGTGGGTGGAAGTATGGTATCTGGGTTTCCACGACCAAAAACGGGGTGAGACAGTTCCTGGGGCTGGCTCGCTACTATCATAGGTTTATACCTAATTATTCGGACGTCACCAGCCCACTGACTGATCTCACTAAAAAGGGAGTACCAGATCCGGTCCAGTGGATGGAACAATGCCAGCAGGCTTTCTCTGAGGTAAAGGCTGCACTGTGTGGGGGGCCACTGTTACACTCCCCTGACTTTTTTCTCCCCTTTATTTTGCAGATGGACGCATCGGACAGAGGTCTGGGGGCTGTTCTGTCCCAGGAGGTGGCAGGGGAAGACTGTTCCCCTACCCGGTGAAATGTAACTGAATTGTCTTGGCCAGGCCTAAGGGTCCCATCTGCATCTCATCATTGCTGAGGAGTGTGCTCCCATCACCCAATCTAGCATCCAGCCAGAGCAGGTCATGATATATTCTTTTACCATATTAACATGCCATTGTGTGTCATGCCTGATGTAAAGACTCTTGTCTCTGCGAGCCTACCACACAGATTTAATACTTGTCATTTTTAGGGCATACCTAACAACATGTTTTCTTTCTCTCTCTCTCTTCCCCCCCCCAATCTGTCCCTCTGAGTTACATGTTGATCCTGGGATTGAGATGCTGGCCTCTTCTGCCCCTCGGACCTGCTTGATCCATCCTGGTGCCCTGTGTCTGGTCGGAGTTTTATCGCCCCACTCCTGTGAAGGACGGCCCCATGAGGACAGTTGAGGGTTATACCTGTTAAAACTGTTAATATTATAGTCAGGCTGTCTGTTGTTGCCCAAATGAGGATGGGTTCCCTTTTGAGTCTGGTTCCTCTCGAGGTTTCTTCCTCATGTCGTCTGAGGGAGTTTTTCCTTGCCACCGTCGCCACAGGCTTGCTCATTGGGGATAGATTAGGGATAAAATTAGCTCATGTTTAAAGTCGTTCAAATTCTGTAAAGCTGCTTTGCGACAATGTTTATTGTTAAAAGCGCTGTACAAATAAACTTGATTGATTGATTGATTGTTCCATGCTGTACATCAGCCGGAAGCTGTCAGTGCGCGAGGGCAGGTACAGTACGATAGAGAAGGAATGCCTCACCATCAAGTGGGTGGTCCTCGCCCTCTGCTACTACCTGCTGGGGCACCCTTTCACCCTCTGTTTAGATCACATGCCCCTGCAGTGGCTCCACTGCATGAAGGATGCCAACGCATGGATTACCTATTGGTATATGGCACTCCAGCCATTTAAATTCGAGGTGGTCTGCAGGCCGGGGGCACAGATGGTCATGGCGGATTTCCTCTCCCACTGGGGGGGGGAGTCGGCTGCAGGCCGGACAGCTCCCCGGCTTGAGTCAGGTGGTGGCGGTATGTGGCAGCTGGGGCGTGGTCAAGCGTCTGTCTGTGAATGGAGGGCGGAGTCAGGGAAGGTAAGTGGTAGTATCACTGCACCTGATATGAATTAACCTGTGTTTGTGTGTCTCCCCCAGTGAGCGTGCCCTATAAAAGGAGAGAGAGAGAGCAGAGAAAGGGAGCTCTCTCCCAACGAGAAATGTGAGTGTGAGAGAGCGATTGGATATATATATATATATATATATATATATATATATATATATATATAATTAAAAATAAAAAAGTTTGTGAGAACTCAGTTCTGGCCTGCTGTGCATCTGTGCTCCACCCACCTGCTCTGATTCTACAAACATTAACAGTTTTAACATGAAGTCAGTTTCCTTGATGTTATAAACTCTTCACTGATGGAAACTTGAGTGCAAAACTGTTCATGACAACTGCAGTCCTAGAGTTATCAAGTTAACTGTAGTCCTCAGCCATAAAAGCATTACTGTAAGAGTCCAGAGCGTCCTCCAGGTGTGACTTTCAACTGTCCACATAGGGCCGTCCTCCACAAGAGCGGTGCGATGAAGAACCAACCAGACACAGGGCATCAGGATGGATCAGGCAGGTCCAAGGAGCAGAAGAGGTCAGCATCTCAATCCCAGGACTGACATGTAACTCGGAGGGACAGAGAGAGGAGAGAGAGAGAGAGAGAGAGAGAGAGAGAGAGAGAGAGAGAAAACACAGGTTGTTAGGTATGCCCAATGTCAACTGAATAAGTAGGAATTACATATTGCACTGAGTACAAGCAGGGACTCCAGCAACTAACTATGCCAGCATAACTAAAAGGGGAGAGCCAGAAGGTAATACAGGCATGAGGGGCCCCAGGACATAAAGCAGCAGCCACTACACCGTCAACAAACTCGAGTGAGCAAGCGAGTGGGGACTGACAGCATCCATACATCCCAGTTTACCAAAACACTCTATGTCTGAGGATCCTCCAGATCTACACCTTTACCTCATAAACACCATTAACACAAGGCTTGACTAAACAGATATGTTTTCAGCCGAGACTTAAACACTGAGACTGTATCTGATTCCCAAACACTACTTGGAAGGCTGTTCCATAACTATGGGGCTTTGTAAGAAAAGGCTCCGCCCCCTGATGTAGCCTTCACTATACGAGGTACCAGCAGATAGCCTGCACCTTTTGATCTAAGTAGGCGTGGTGGGTCATAGAGGAGCAGAAGTTCACTCAGGTACTGTGGTGCGAGACCATTCAGTGCTTTAAAGGTCAATAGTAGTATTTTATAATCAATATGAAATTTGATTGGGAGCCAATGCAGTGTGGATAAGACAGGGGTGATGTGGTCATATTTTCTAGTTCAAGGAAGGACTCCTGCTGCATTTTGGACTAACTGGAGCTTGTTTATGCACTTATTGGAACATCCAGACAGTAAGGCATTACAATAATCCAACCTGGAGGTAACGAAAGCATGAACTAGTTTTTCTGCATCATGTAGTGACATTAAATTTCTTATCTTAGCAATATTTCTGAGATGAAAGAAAGCTATCTGGGTGATGTCAATGTGAGTTTCGAATGAAAGACTGGGGTCAATAATCGCTCCAAGTTCTTTTACTGCTGCACGTGAAGAAACAGAAAGGCCATCCAGAGTCACTGTGGAATCAGAAAACTTAATTCTACCTGCATGTGGTCTGAGTACAAGTACTTCAGTCTTGTCAGAGTTAAGCAGAAGGAAGTTAATAAGCATCCAGTGTCTAATGTCCTTTAAACATACCTCAATTCTATTAAGCTGGTGTCTCTCATCAGGTTTTGCAGAAACATACCACTCTGTGTCATCAGCATAACAGTGGAAACTAATACAATGTTTATGACTAATATTGGCGGCACGGTGGTGTAGTGGTTAGCGCTGTCGCCTCACAGCAAGAAGGTCCTGGGTTCGAGCCCCAGGGCTGGCGAGGGCCTTTCTGTGTGGAGTTTGCATGTTCTCCCCGTGTCCGCATGGGTTTCCTCCGGGTGCTCCGGTTTCCCCCACAGTCCAAAGACATGCAGGTTAGGTTAACTGGTGACTCTAAATTGACCGTAGGTGTGAATGTGAGTGTGAATGGTTGTCTGTGTCTATGTGTCAGCCCTGTGATGACCTGGCGACTTGTCCAGGGTGTACCCCGCCTTTCGCCCATAGTCAGCTGGGATAGGCTCCAGCTTGCCTGCGACCCTGTAGAAGGATAAAGCGGCTAGAGATAATGAATGAATGAATGACTAATATTATCCAGAGGTAACATATATCAAGAAAAAAGCAGTGGACCCAAGACAGAACCTTCTGGAACACCAAAGTTTACTTCAGTATGTCTAGAAAAATCACCATTTACATCAACATACTGATAATGATCAGTTAAATAAGAGCTGAGCCAGGAGAGGGCCGTTCCCTTAACTCCCACAACATTTTCTAGTCTATCCAGAAGAATGGAATGATCAATGGTATCAAATGCTGCACTAAGGTCAAGCAACACAAGCAGCGAGACACAGCCCTGATCAGATGCCAACAGTAGGTCGTTTACTACTTTAACCAGAGCTGTCTCTGTGCTATGATGAGGTCTAAATCCTGACTGATACACTTCATGGATGTTATTCCTATGTAAATATGAGCATAACTGCTGTGCCACAGCTTTTTCAAGGATCTTGGAGATAAAGGGGAGGTTTGATATTGGCTGATAATTGGACAGCTGACAGGGATCAAGGTCAGGTTTTTTAATCAGGGGTTTGATAACTGCTAGTTTAAAGGATTTGCGTACATAGCCAATCATAAGAGAATAATTTATTATTTTTAGAAGTGGTTCAATTACTTCAGGTATTATCTGTTTGAATAGACGTGTAGGTAACGGATCTAGTACACAAGTTGAGGCTTTTGATGCTGAGATTAATGAAAGTAATTCAATTTCTCTAAGGGGAGTAAAACATTCTAATTGCTGATCTGATACAGTTATATTGTTAACTACAGCGTCACTTACATTGTCTGACCTTAAATTAGTAGTTTTAATTTTTTGTCGGATATTCTCAATTTTGTCATTAAAAAAATTCATGAAGTCGTTGCTACTCCATACTGCAGGTGTGCATGTGTCTATAGTGGACTTATTCCTGGTTAATTTTGCTACAGTATTAAATAGGAATCTAGGATTATTTTTGTTATCTTCTATTAGGGAGGAGAGATATGTTGATCTAGCAGCACTAAGAGCTTTTCTATACTTCAGGAAGCTCTTCCTTCCATACTAATTTGAATGCTACCAATTTTGTTTGATGCCATTTACGTTCCAATTTTTGAGTGGTCTGTTTTAAAGTGCGAATGTCATCATTATACCAGGGTGCTAATTTTTTGTCTCTGACCATTTTCCTTTAAAGAGGAGCTACATTATCTAAAGTATAGTGGAATGTTGACTCTAAGCATTCAGTTGCCTGATCAAGTTCTGCGGGGGCTGACAGTGACCCAATCAAAGTTGATAACTCTGCGAGATCATTTATAAAGCTCTGTGCAGTAGTTGACGTGAATGTACGTTTAATACAGTAGCATGGTGAGGTGCATATATTATTACTCAGACATATTTTGAATGAGATGAGATAATGATCTGTGATAACTTCAGACTGTGGAAGTATGACTATATTTTCTCCATTTAACCCGAATGTTAGTATTAGATCGAGGGTGTGACCACCATTATGGGTCGGTCCTATGACATTCTGATTAATCCCTCCTGAATCTAAAATGGACACAAATGCTGTTTTTAAAGGGTCTTCTGGGTTATCGAAGTGAATATTAAAATCTCCGACAACTAAAGCTTTGTCTAAGGAAATAACCAGATCTGAGATAAAATCTCCAAATTCAGAAAGAAACTCAGAATATGGCCTCAGGGGCCTGTAAATAATATGTAATGGAATTAACTGGGTAGACTTATTTTTAAAGGCTACATACATTATATGAGTATGAAGAACTTCAAATGTATTACATTTATAACCAGGTTTTTGTGTTAAACCTAGATAATCGTTATAAATAACCGCGACGCCTCCTCCTCTGCCAGTGAGATGAGGCTGGTGTATATAACTGTATCCAGGAGGACTCGCTTCATTTAATGCTATATATTCATTTGGCTTAATCCATGTTTCAGTTAAACAAAGTACATTAAACTCCTGATCAGTAATGAGTTCATTAACCATTAGCGCTTTAGATGTAAGAGATCTAATATTTAATAGCCCCACCTTTAGATCAAAGGAGCTGGCAGCAGCTGTACAGTCAGTATGATCTAATTTTATATTGATTAGGTTACTGGAACAAACTCTCTGAATATTTCTACCTTTTTGTTGAGCTCGGGGAACAGACACAGTCTCGATGTAGTGGACCCTGAGTGACGACTCTGTGCAGCTAGCAGACAGTCGGTTTAGCCTGTACATCTGCTTCCTGGCCTTGGCTCTGGATTGTCAGAAATTAGCTAGGCCTGTTCTGAGACTATGACCTATGCTGCAGGAAATGAGAGCAGCACCTTTCCGAGTGGGATGGATACCGTCCTGCCCTAACAGGCCAGCAGTGCCCTCAAAATTAGCCCAATTATCTATAAAGCCCACACTGTTTTCAGAGCACCACCTGGACAACCAGCAGTTCAGCGACCATAACCTGCTGTAAGCTACATCGCCACGCCGCATTGGGATGGGGCCAGAGCATACTACAGAATCGGACATCGCCTTCGCTAATTTAAACACCTCTACAAAGTTACTCTTAGTATCCTCAGACTGATGAAGGCGTATATCATTAGCTCTAGCATGGATAACTATCTTTGAGAACCTGTGCTTGCCTAGGACCCTAAGATTACCTGCTCTGCTTGGTGCCCTGGCTCCCTGCCTCACTCAAGGCAGTGTCTGTGTCCACCTATAGTGGAATATAGACTCCACTGACTATGACTGAGGTGAATTCTCACAGAAGATAGAAAGGGTGACATTTGATGGTCAGAAGTTCCAAGTTGAGTCAGCATGACTATGTGAAAGGAGAAATGCTTGCACTAGCACACCATCTGTTATTCACCATCAGACACACACACCACCTCTTGGCTTCCATGACTCCATTGTTCTGTCCATACGTTAAACTGAGAACCCTGCCGACTGTACTGTATGCTCTAGTACCGCTGGGTTCAGCCATGTCTTGGTGAAGCAGAGAAGGTTGCAGTCCTGAATGTTCCTCTGGAACTTGACTCTGGCCCTGAGGTCATCAAGCTTATTCTTGATTAATTGTACATTGGCTAGCAAGATACTGGGCATGGGTGCACAATGTGTGTGAGCCTACAGCCTGTTTCTGACACTGGCTTGTTTCCTCCGGGGTTGTCGCTTAGGGTCACGAACTTTGTTTTCCTCAAGATCTCCCTTGGCCAGGCTGGGTCCAGAGTTAAAAAGAGCAGTACGTGTGTCGATTGTAGACCAATAGAAATAAGGGTATTTCTATTGTATCTTACCATTGTTGCCATACCAAATAACTAAAAATAGTCAGCTGAATAACAAAAAATAAGAAAGAAAGAAAATATGGTCAGAGCAGTTACCATGGCAGCCTCCTCACTGGTGCCATCTTTAATGTTATTTCAAACGCTCATTATCTCAAACACTATTGGCTGCTGTATAAATGAGTCAAGTTCAAAATGCCGCTAGACTGATTTAGAGCAGCAAGGTATGGTGGTGTTGTGGTTATCACTTTCGCCTCACAGCAAGAAGGTTCTGGGTTCGAGCCCAGTGGCCAACAGGGGCTGATCTGTGTGGAGTTTGCATGTTCTTCCAGTGTCTGTGTGGGATTCCTCTGGGTGCTATGGTTTCCCCCACAGTCCAAAGACATGCAGGTTAGGCTAACTAGCTACTCTAAAGTAGAAGAAAGAAGAAGAAGAAGAAGAAACCTTTATTTGTCACATGCACACTTCAAGCACAGTGAACTTCATCCTCTGCATTTAACCCATCTGAAGCAGTGAACACACGCTCACACCCAGAGCAGTGGGCAGCCACACTACAGCGCCTGGGGAGCAGTCAGGGGTTCGGTACCTCGCTCAAGGGCACCTCAGCCCAAGGCTGCCCCATGTCAACCTAACTGCATGTCTTTGAATTGTGGGGGAAACCAGAGCACCCAGAGGAAACCCACGCAGACACGGGGAGAACATGCACACTCCACACAGAAAGGCCCTCACCGGCCGCTGGGTTCAAACCCGGAACCTTCTTGCTGTGAGGCGACCGTGCTAACCACTACACCACCGTGCTGCCCACAGACGTGTGTGTCTGTGCGTGTCCGTTTCCGTCCGTTCTCCACAGTTCAAAGACATATGGTTAGGTTCACATGGGGCAACCATGGCCTGAAGTGCCCTTGAGTAAGGCCCCTAACCCCCAACTGCCCCCTGGGCACTGTAGCATAGCTGCCCACTGCTCTCTCTCTGTGTGTGTGTGTGTGTGTGTGTGTGTGTGTGTGTGTGTGTGTGTGTGTGTGTGCTCATTGCTCACTTGTGTGTGCATGCGTGTGTTCACTGCTTCAGATGGGTTCAATGCAGAGAGGAATTTCAGTGTGCTTGAGGGTGCACGTGACAAATAAAGGCTTCTTCTTTTTCTTCTGAAGGAAACACATCAACATACAGGATGAAATGCTGTCACTCTGCTGTCACCATTCGGTCACATGAGTTGCTTACTAGATTTTTATAAGCAAGGAATTTTACGCAAATGGATCTTTCCAAAATGTAGCTGAATACTACTGATACGGAGTGTCTGAGCTGTTTCCTGCCTTCCCATCCCCTCTCACATGCTCTCTCTCTCTCTCTCTCTCTCTCTCTCTCTCACACACACACACATACACACACACCATCCTGTGACAGTCAGTCACTATCAAAGCAGAAGGGTTACCTCACACTTCAGTTTGCTTTTCACACAAATCACATGAGTGTTGGCTGCTTTCGTCATCACACACACACACACACACACACACACACACACACACACACACACACACACACACACACACACAGTGCCTCCTTCAAACCAAACACACACTCCAGTTCAGCGTGTCCTTTTCCCAATGAAGATGACCTCAGTTTCATTGTCATCATGACCACTAGACCACTAGCTCTGTTTATTCTCATAAAATCCCTCAGAATGTTATTTACTGTAAGAATGATGGGTGTTGAAGAAGAAAATGTTCAATATGTTTTTAAATGTCTATTAAACAACTAAAACAGCCTAGCTACTTCTTTACACCTTTACACTCATTCAGAAATCCTCCTGTTGTCCCAAACAGCCTAAAAACACCTTCATTAAATCAGCTATCCTGTTAGCTAACATTAACTAACACAGTTATCCCACCAGTTAACTCAGCTATTCCACTAGCAATCTTTTTCTAACTCAGCTGTCCAAGTACCTGACATTAGGTAGCAAAGCTATCCCACTATCTCACATTATCTATTCCAGCTCTCTCCCCATCTACAGTTATCTAAGGCTACATCCACACGACAACGGCAACGAGATGTTATTTAAAAAAATATCACATCCAAATGGGCAACGATCAGTAAAATATCAGGTCCATATGGCAACACAACGCTTGCTGAAAACGATGCAATACACATGCCACACCTCTAGGGGCGCTGTAAGACGGTCCCTTCGGAGACACCAGAACAATAGAAGAAGTAAGGACACATGCGCATAAACTATTATGCTCGAGACTTCATATTAGCCACAAAGTCAGAAAAATCTGTTCGTAAAATTACATTATAATGACCAAATACAATGAAAAGTTTTTTCCAGTCTCTCCTGTGAAAAGTAATCCCATGTGATCTCGTTTGGACGGTAAACCTGTTGGTACAGTTAAACGCAGCACATGAATGAGGCATCTTTATTCTCCGCTTTGCCCCATCCAATATGGCGGCGAGGATGACGTATGATTCTACGCGGAAGGCGGCGTCTTTAATGGTCCGGAATAAATTGAATGCTACACGTTGATGGATTAATTTGTTCTTCTACGCCCTTTTTGAGGAATGTATTGTAGGACTTAAACCAACATCTGAAGAGGTGAGATCGCTCCTTTTTTTCCCTATTTTTGCTGGCAGGATTGACTCTGCCCTAAGGGCTATTCTCTCTCTCTCTCTCTCTCTCTCTCTCTCTCTCTCTCACTTTGCACCATTACACAATAAATATTCACAGTGAAAATATTTTGTAAGTGCGTTTCATGAACCAAGTTATAGGATTTGTTGACAACTCGCATCGAGTTCGTTACACTTCTACGGCTTGAAGCACTCACAGTCATGTGGTTGTGACGTCATCGTAAACAAATCCGTTCTACTCATCCAGACGACTTCGCAATGGCAATGTTGCCAGATCTTTCCACTCTGGAACCTGTTCTCAAAAGATTGCGTTTTGGGGCACCCAAAACGCCAGTGCCGTGTGGACGCCAGGCCGAAACGATAAACAATTGTATCGGATTCACCTGAATCCGTTGCCGTGTGGACAGGGCCTAAGTGAGCTGGTAACTTCTACCAAATATTAGCCAATTCTTCTATCCTGCTGATGACGTTCACTAACTCAGCTACTGAACTAGCAAATGTATTCTACACCAATGCTGTGTTCTCAGTGAGGTTGCAGCTTGTAATTCCCTGCCTCCAACTGCTAAAAACAAAAGTAAATGCCCTCTCAACTTGGGGTAGTTTTCTAGACTAACATTTCCTTCCCTGTTTACAAAGTGATGTCAAACTAAAATGGCCGCTTACAGTGTGAACAGTGTAAAGTTCCTCTTGTCTACTTTTAAATGCATTTATAGCAGTATTGGCTTTCGATCAGTTAATATACAGACACAATACTCAGTTAAATCTATTGCTGCATTCAAATTGTTTGAGTGTTTAGTCTGTCTAGTTCCTATCTAGATTGTTTATATTGTTTGTTTTTTTCAATTATTCTATTTTTATTTATTGCATTGCCTGTTTGCACTGTGGGTCAGAGAGGACTGATATTTCATCTGTGCTGTATGTCGAGCATGTATAACATATTTGACAATAAAGTTGACTTGACTTGAAATTGAACTCGTGAGCTCATATTTACGACATGGGAAGTTGTGTACATGAAATGATTAGTGTTCAAGTGGCAAGTTGTCATGAGAATGCTGCTGCTAAGCAATGGCCTCTAGAAGCCACCATTGCTTATTAGCTACATTAGTATGGTGGCTCCAGTAAACCTCAATGCATTTTCCCCAAACTGTTGCTTTAAGGCTGAGAACTGAAAGGGAACAGTGAGGAATAACGTGTCATCATTTATTTACTCTTTTGGAGATTCAACCTCGTTTTGACCTTGATGATTTACTGAGCTTTCCCACTTTGACAAACTTTGAACTGGACTCAGCTGGGTGAAAGGGTATAAATGTGAGTGAAGGTGAGCTCTGCAGTGGGGTTAATCTCATAACAGCTTCTACTCTGGTGATTAGGAGGAATAAACAACAACAACAACAACAACAACAACAAGATCCAATAAAATCCATGAAAGAGCAAAAGGAAAATAAAAGAAATACTGTGTGTTTGTGTTTCTGTCAGATATTTTAAGGAATAAAACATTGGTGGGTCATGCTGTTCTAGGAAAATAATCAATGACAATGACAAAGCAAAGTGTTTTGTTCCTTTTATATGCCAATGATTACAATTTTTGTCCATTTATAGCTAATTACAGTTAATGTTGTTGGACATTCGTGAAATGAGTTAGTTCCTGTTCTCACTTCTGCTGTAAACAGCCGTTCCCTCACCAGAATCTCTTTTCTCTCTCTTGAAGTTAATAAAACAAACAAAAAAAGTAGCTTGTCATGTTACCGAGAAAGCGTAAACGTCTCTCTCCTGAAGATTTGTAAAGTGTAAAGTTGCAGAAGATTGAAGACTCCTTCCATAAACATCTCTTCCCCTTACCCTGGCGAAAACTTCACCATATCAATGACAACATACAGATTTTAATCCGTTTCTTATCAGCAGATCATCCAGTCTAAGTCCCTGTGAATGAGCTGTTGCTATGATAATGATGAGAACAAGCGCATTAATGTAAACCTGCACTGCTGTCAGAGCTGCTGTTATAGAAAATTCATCAACACCTTCTGACCAATCAGAGTCCAGAACTCAGCAGTAAATGAAGGTAAAGGTGTTAATTTGAAATATTTGTTAGCCATCAACTTAAAGAAGAAGTTGGAGGCAACAGAGATGTGGTTCCTCAGACGAATGCTGAGAATATCTTGGAAAAAGAGAAAGACAAATGAAGAAGTGCTACAGCTGGCAGGAGCAAAATGTTCACTTATTAAGACAATCAGAAAACGACAACCGGATTTCTTTGGCCACATCAACAGAAAAGACGGCCTAGAAAAACTTGTGTTAAGTGATAAAATTGAAGGAAAGCGAGGAAGAGGAAGACAGAGAATGACATATACAAATAGCCTTAACACCTTTGCCACCAACAGTTCACTGACCAATAATGATCTTATCCACCTTACTGGCAACAGAACTGACTGGCAGACCATGATCGTCGATGCCTGTGCCAGGCCTGACACATGAAGAAGAAGAAGAAGAAGAAGAAGAAGAAGAAGAAGAAGAAGAAGTTAGCCATCAGCATATGTTTCTTGCTAGCAATTAACAGCAATTAAAAAAAACCCACAAGTAACAACGGTAGCTAAACAACACGAGTGTGGGTTTATGTTATTATTTATAGTCAGATTGGGACGTGTTAAAAAGACGCTTAGAAACGTTAAACCCAATAAGAAGTTTTGCTGGCAAATGTCAGGAGGTGTTTTATTAAAGGAGGGACACTGGGTGTGACTGTCATGTTCGGATCAGTTGTGATGGAGAGAGAGATAGAGAGAGAGAGAGAGGGAGAGAGAGAGAGAGAGAGAGAGAGGGAGGAGGATGGAGAGAATAGTGCATCCATTCTTCTTTCTCTGATAGTTACTGTTGTTGCAAATGCTTTCTGTTGGTTTTGGCAGCAGCTGCCCCTCCTCATGGGTTCAGACGTCAAGCTGTCATTTCCACACTGGTATTTCTGCAAACAACAATGATGACTGTGTTGAGATTTGGGCCCAAAAATGCATATGCACACACACACACACACACACACACACACACACACACACACACACACACACACACACACACACAGTGTACAGTTACACAGAAATGCAAACACATGCATATAAACGCACACGCTTGTGTTGTGAAGGCTGGAATTGATGTCAGACCATCTCTCTCTCTCTCTCTCTCTCTCTCTTACTTAATCATGCCCACAACAGTAAACCATACGCTAAACCACATGCTTGTGGATTATTCTAGCGATCTGCTTCTCCTGAACTCTATGGATTGATGTCTGTCCATAAGGAGCTCACTTGGATGAGTGAAATTTGAAAATTAAAAAAAAAAAACATAAATATTCCACAGAAAATTCATTTCCATACAGTGAATTTATGGAAGCGCATGTATCTTAAATTAAACTGGTTAATCACTGACACTACAGAGCTGTTGAATTCTGGATTCTGATTGGTCAGAAGGTGTTGATTAACAATTATTCTCTGAAGGTGACATGAATATTAGTGAATAATAACTGAGACGAAGTCGAGGTGGATAATTGTTTTAGTATAAATACACAGTTGATTATTTAAAAATTGTAGTAAATATAATTTATTTCAAATTTCAAAATCTTCATGTAAATGTAATAACTTTGCAGTGCAGACTTGTGTCACTGATCTTCGCCGAGTCACATAAAATACTTTGTTCTGAAATCGATAAAATAAATCACAATTCCACCTTCCCTTTGAATAGTTTTAGACCAAACTTTGGAGCATTTTTCGTGCTTTTAGGAACAGCGTTTTCTTTCATCATCTGTAATTTTTCCTCACTTAAGGTGACAGAGCAATTGGCTGCCATTTTGCCTAGTCGGTTGAGGTGATTATCGAGAAATAGTCTGAATCTCTTGACCAATCAGAGGGGGGGATTTTCTATAATCATTTCTGTATTTATACTAATTTTCTTTAACAGCAACTCTGACAGTAGCATAGGTTTATATTAATGTTGCTCTAAAACATTAACAGCGTGGTTTAAAAACGTAATTGTTCATAGGCTTTTTTTTGTGAAGAGATGTTTAGGTAACATTTCTGGAAGGGGTCTCCAGTGTCAGTGCTTTGTAACAGTCAGAGGTCAAGCTGTAATGTGAAGTTTTCAGGCAAATTGCTGTGGTACAATAGGAATAAAGCACTTCAGGATGGTACCAGTGATTCCGCTCCATCACACCAGCCATATCGCTGATTATTTTCCCACAACAGTATGACATGGAGTGGGTTATTCCTTTCCAAAATGCAGCTAGAATCTACTATGAAATGTCGCAACCCCAAATACATGACATGTTTGTTGACTTCCTGCAGCCGTTTCAAGTCAGAGTCTCTTTCTCAACCCTGATTATGTTTCTAAGAAAAGCCGAAAAGGTTAAACGACAGATTTCATCAGTTATTCAGTATCTGTAGGGGAAATGAGCAAAGCGTGTGCACAGAGTCATAGTTATCGCCTGGAAAGCAGCTTACTGAGGTTTCCTGTAAATTCTGCGAAGTCACGTGACTACAGTGAAAGTGAGCTGTCACCACCGCCTCAGAACACGTGGTCACACATAGGGTCACGACTCATTCGGTTGCATATCAACACTTCTGGTCATGAGATGACGAGGAAGAGCTGGTAAGAAATGATGATCTACAGATAAAAGCAGATGCTTGTTATGAAAATCTGCCGCACACAATCAGTTCACTGTTTATTCCATGGTTCAGATCACTGAACGATGGAGACAGGCTCCTTTTCATGGACAAAGAGCCGGAGAATTGCACCACGGGGTGGGGGTGGGGGTAAGGGTTCAGGACAGAGACGTGGCTCTGCGGTAGCACTAATGTCTGTCTGTATTTTTATACACAATTACAGTCGCTGTAAAGTTACTGCACAAATGGACCATGTGCGTCATCACACTTAGATACCAATTCAGCCCTGAGGAATAAAGGCACACAAAAACATGCAGTGGGAGAAAGAAATTAGGCTAAAAGCTGATAATTACACATGGTGCTCAAATTAACACGGGGGGGGGGGGGGGGGGGTAAGAGGAGGTGGAGCTACTTTTAAATACAGAACTAAAGTCCTGTTAGATGTAGAAACTTGTTAGAAATTAATTTTATTAAAATCAATGTAAGCTAAACTCACACACAGTAAAACTTGCATTACTATCTATAATAAATGCAATGTAGCAGCATTAAATATTAACTCTGAAAAATTACACACCTAGAATGTAACATGATCATCAATTCTGATTAGAATTTTTCCATTTGTAAACATTTATTAATAATGTCATCAACTGAAATTTACATCCTGCCAAAAAACCAAATAAAGCTATGAAAGGAGTGATGGTGGCTTTACTGAGCAGATTGTTTTGTGAAGTGTTTTAAGTTTTATAGCCACACCCATTCAGATTAAATATAAAAGAAATATAGTAATATAGTGGACAGCATGGTGGTGTCATGATTTGCACTGTCACCTCACTACAAGAAGGTTCTGGGTTTGAGCCCAGTGGCTGACAGGGGCCTTTCTGTGTGGAATTTGCATGTTCTCCCCGTGTCTACGTGGGTTTCCTCCCACATCATCATGCTCCCCTAGTGGAGTATCATATTCCTGAGGGTGCTCCTGTCAGGACTCGACCCAACAGTTGCTGGAAGTCTCTCTTATCCATCATTATTCTTCTAATTTGTTGTGTGTCTAATCCCAGAAGATTCTCAAACTTTGTCCATCTAGAAGCTCACATGTCAAATAGAAGTTGTTTTTGGAGTTCACTATTGTCCATTCGGCAAATGTATGCCAGGTACTTTAGATGTTGTTGTTTAAAACAGAATAGCTTTATGGGCTGCATCTTAGTTTTATCTTGCAAGTCCACATTAGATAGTTTAAAGCTCTGACCCAATTCCCAATCAAGGCCATCATATTCTGGATCATTACATTTAGGGGACCTTTTCCTTTTGTAGCCTCCCTTTATCATCTTGTGTAAGAAGCTGTGCCAGGCTATTTTGTGTGCATGTGTGCTCATTGCTCACTTGTGTGTGCATGTGTGTATTCACTGCTTCGGATGGGTTAAATGCAGAGAGGAATTTCACTGTGTGCTTAAGTCTGTGCTTGAGTGTACATGTGATAAATGAAGGCTTCTTGGCTTGAATTGTCATGTCTCAATAGTGTGAAGCTATCTCAAAGCTAAAGTGCCCTCCACAATTATTGGCACCCCTTGTAAGGGTTAGTAAAAATGATCAGAAAAAAATCCATTTTAGTGTTGATTTGGACAGATGCTTCAGATCATTGTTCTGCTGGAAAATCCAATGATGACCCAGTTTTAGTTTCCTGTCAGAGGAGCCAGATTCTGATTTAAAATGTCCTGCTGTTTCATGGAGTCCATGATGTCATGGACCCTAATAAGGTTTCAGGGCCTTTGAAGGAAAAATAGCCCCAAAACATCACAGAACCTCCACCAAATTTTACAGTTGGGATCGGGTTCTTTTCATTATAGCCATCCTTCTTTTTAATCCAAACCCACTGCTAGTGTTTATTGCCAAAAAACTCCATTTTTGTTCCATCAGACCAGAGAACATAGTTCACCTCATATTTGTTCCACAGTTAATCAGGAAGTAATGGATTACAGCTTGAAAGTTCCTACACACTCCAATCGACTCAAAAATGTACATTTTAAATGGAAATATGCTTCAGGTACATTGTGTTCACCATCATTTCCAGGGGTGCCAATAATAGTAACACATGTTACTATTATTGTATAGGTTAATTAGCAAAATTAACCAGGAATAAGCCCACTATAGACACATGCATACCTGTAGTATGTAGTAGCAACGATTTCATGAATTTTTTTAATGACAAAATTGAGAATATCCGACAAAAAATTAAAACTACTAATTTAAGGTCAGACAATGTAAGTGACGCTGTAGTTAACAATATAACTGTATCAGATCAGCAATTAGAATGTTTTACTCCCCTTAGAGAAACTGAATTACTTTCATTCATCTCGGCATCAAAAGCCTCAACTTGCGTACTAGATCCCTTACCTACACGTCTATTCAAACAGATAATACCTGAAGTAATTGAACCGCTTCTAAAAATAATAAATTCTTCTCTTACGATCGGCTATGTACCCAAATCCTTTAAACTAGCAGTTATCAAACCCCTGATTAAAAAACCTGACCTTGATCCCTGTCAGTTGTCCAATTATCGGCCAATATCAAACCTCCCCTTTATCTCCAAGATCCTTGAAAAAGCTGTGGCACAGCAGTTATGCTCATATTTACATAGGAATAACATCCATGAAATGTATCAGTCAGGATTTAGACCTCATCATAGCACAGAGACAGCTCTGGTTAAAGTAGTAAACGACCTACTGTTGGCGTCTGATCAGGGCTGTGTCTCGCTGCTTGTGTTGCTTGACCTTAGTGCAGCATTTGATACCATTGATCATTCCATTCTTCTGGATAGACTAGAAAATGTTGTGGGAGTTAAGGGAACGGCCCTCTCCTGGCTCAGCTCTTATTTAACTGATCGCTATCAGTATGTTAGCTAAGGAGCTACACACGCTAAGGAGCTGCATGACCTCGGCCTACTCCGGCGGCCCACTTTGACATTGACCTTTAACACTAAAATGGCGGTGCGTGCAGACACAGCGGCTCCTCTCTGTCCCGATAATGTGGTGTTTACATGTTTGTCTTCATTGGTGTGCTCGAGTGATGGTATGTTTTCGTCACGTTTGTCCGTCCCGAGGCGCACATACAGCCGTGGGACTCTTTTTGACATTGGCAACACTTTTTTCTGTAAGTTAAACCCGGCACACGCTAAGGAGCTACATGACCTCGGCCTACTCCGGCGGCCCGCTTTGACATCGACCCCCACTACTGCTGCACACCCGCAGAGGAAGTTCCGTAGGCAGTGCAAGATGAAGCAGAAGCGGGGAAAGCATGGGGGTATCCGAGCCAGGCTAATGGCTAATCCACACAAGCCGGCTATACCATCCATCGTACTCACCAATGTACACTCCTTGGATAACAAACTGGATAATATTCACCTTTTGAGAGCGACCCAGCAGGCTGTGAGAGAGTGCTGTGTTTTTGTGTTCATGGAAACATGGCTAAACGACAGCATACCGGACTCTGCCATCCAGCTCGACCGGCTAACATGCTATCAAGCAGACAGAGCCCTCATTGAAGGAGGTAAGACCCACGGCGGCGTGGTCTGTGTTTACATCAGGGATGCTTGGTGTCAGGACGTCGTGGTAGTGTGCAGACATTGTTCACCCCTTGTGGAGTTTATGATCATCAAATGTCGGCCCTTCTATCTACCGAGGGAGTTTTCTGCCATCCTGCTTGTTGCAGTTTACATTCCTCCCAGCTGCAACAACAACGATAGGGACAAGGCACTGAGTGAACTGTACTGCGCCATCAGCGACCAACAGACAGCCCATCTAGAGGGACTTCTCATCGTAGCTGGGGATTTCAACCACGCAAATCTCAAAACAGTGTTTCCTCAGTTACATCAACACATTGACTTTGCAACACGGGGAAACAACACACTGGACCAGGTTTACACTACACTGAGAAGAGCATACAAGGCCTCACCCCTCCCCCATCTCGGTGCTTCAGACCACATCATTGTTATGCTAATGCTAGCATACAGGCCGAAGGTCAAAGTCACCAGACCGGTCCAGAAGCAGGTACGGGTGTGGCCAGAGGGTGCTTCCTCAGCAGTTCAGGACTGCTTTAACATCACAGACTGGGACATGTTTAAGCAGGCAGCTACTTACAACCACCAGATCAACATCCAGGAGTATTCAGACACTGTTACAGCCTACATTAATAAATGCACTGATGATGTCACAGACATTAAGACCATCACAGTACGGGCCAACCAGAAACCATGGCTGATGGGGGAAGTCTATTGGTTACTGAAAGCCTGGAACGCTGCTTTCAGAGCAGGTGATGAGGCTGGTCTGAGATCAGCAAGAGCCAACTTGTCCCATGGCATCAGACTAGCAAAGAAACAGTACAGTAGCAGGATAGCCCATCATTTCACTGACAGCAGAGACACAAGGAGTCTGTGGCAGGGGATACAGACCATCACAGACTATAAACCTCAACCACAGACCTGTGACAAGGATATCACTCTGCTGAACAGTCTAAATAACTTCTTTGGATGGTTTGAAGCCAACAACAGCATGCCTGCACAGAAAACACCACCCCTTCTGGATGACCAGGTGCTGTCCCTGTCTCCAGCCAGTGTGAGGAGATCCCTCTCCAGGATCAACACCCGCAAAGCTGTAGGACCTGACAACATTCCAGGTCGTGTGCTAAAGGACTGTGCAGAGGAGCTCACAGAAGTGCTCACAGACATCTTCAACACCTCCCTGAGCCAAGCTGTTGTTCCCACCTGCTTCAAGAGCACCACCATCATCCCTGTTCCAAAGAAGGCCTCTCCATCCTGCTTCAATGACTACCGCCCTGTGGCACTGACCCCCATCATTATGAAGTGCTTTGAGCTGTTAGTCATGTAGCACATCAAATCCATCTTCCCGCCCTCCATGGACCCGTACCAATTTGCATATCGGGCCAATCGGTCCACTGATGATGCAATCTCCACCGCTCTCCACTCAGCTCTCACTCACCTGGACACTAAGGACTCTTACATGTGGATGCTGTTCTTAGACTTTAGTTCAGCATTTAACACAATCATCCCCCAGCAGCTGATACAGAAACTGGACTGTCTAGGACTAAACACCTCCCTCTGCAACTGGTTGCTGGACTTCCTGACCATTAGACCACAGGCAGTCCGGGTCGGCAGCAACACATCCAGCACCATCATTCTGAACACAGGGGCCCCCAAGGATGTGTGCTCAGCCCCCTTCTCTTCACCCTGCTGACCCACGACTGCACACCAACACACAACAGCAACCTCTTCATCAAGTTTGTGGATGACATGACTGTGGTGGGACTTATTAACAACAGTGATGAGTCATACTACAGGGATGAGATGAGCCAACTGGCTGTGTGGTGCAGAGACAACAATCTCTCTCTTAATGTGGAGAAGACGAAGGAGATGATTGTCAACTTCCGGAGAGCCTCCACCCAGCATCCTCCACTGACCATCAATGGTGCCGCTGTGGAGAGAGTGAGCAGCACCAAGTTCCTGGGTGTGTACCTCACCGAGGCTCTCTCCTGGAGCAGCAACACCGCATCGCTGGCCAGGAAAGCTCAGCAGTGTCTCTACTTCCTCCGCAGACTGAAAAGAGCTAAAGCACCAGCCCCATCATGCAGACCTTCTACCACAGAACCATTGAGAGCATCCTGACCAGCTGCATCACTGTGTGGTACAGCGGCTGTACTGCATCCTGCCAGAAGACCCTGCAGCGCATAGTGAGAGCAGCTGAGAAGATCATCAGTGTCCCCCTACCCTCCCTTCAGGATATTTACAACACACGCCTGGCCCGCAGAGTACTCAGCATTGTGGGCGACTCCACCCATCCCAACCACCACTTCTTGAGCCTCCTGCTTTCTGGGAGGAGAATGAGAAGCCTCCGGGTGAGAACCAGCAGACTGAGAGACAGCTTCATTCACCAAGCCGTCAGGATGCTGAACTCCCTCCCAGGCCAGTACCCCCTTCCCTTAATATACAAACCAAATGTCACCAGCCACTTTAACGAACTGTAACAGAATTCAATTGCACTATGTTAAAACTGTTTACAATACTGTCTACACGGGTTTTTTTTTAATTGCACTATATAGAAACTGTTTACAACACTGTTTACACTTTATACATCTTTAATCTTTGATAGACTTCACTGCTACACTGTTTATACTGTCATATCTGCCATATTTATATTTACACTGAAAATTCTGCTCATACTGCCATATTTATTAATTTATACTGATAATTACTATACTGTCAGACTGTTTACATTGTTCATTCTGTTTATATTGTCATTCGTCACATTTAAATTTATACCATTAATTCTGTTCACACTGCCACATTTGCACTTTCTGGATTGCCACAATCTTGTCTTTTCTTAACCCCCCCCCCCCCATATTTTTTCCCTTTTTATAGTTTATATCTTGTACCTATATTTTATATTTCATGTTTATTACTGTTTGCACTGCAGATAAGAGGGAAACGCAATTTCAATTCTCTGTATGTCCTGCACATATGGCATTATTGGCAATAAAGGTAACTTGAACTTGAATGTTGATATAAATGGTGATATTTCTAGACGTACTGAGATAAAGTTTGGTGTTCCACAAGGTTCTGTCTTGGGTCATCTGCTTTTTTCTTTATATATGTTACCTCTGGGTAATATTATTTGTAAACATTGTATTAGTTTCCACTGTTATGCTGATGACACACAGTTGTATGTTTCTGCAAACCTGATGAGAGACACCAGCTTAAGAGAATTAAGGAATGTGTAAAGGACATTAGACACTGGATGCTTATTAACTTCCTTCTGCTTCACTCTGACAAGACTGAAGTACTTGTACTCAGACCACATGCAGCTAGAAGTAAGTTTTCTGATTACACAGTAACTCTGGATGGCCTTTCTGTTTCTTCACGTGCAGCAGTAAAAGACCTCGGAGTGATTATCGACCCCAGTCTTTCATTCGAAACTCACATTGATGACATTACCCGGATAGCTTTCTTTCATCTCAGAAATATTGCTAAGATAAGAAATTTAATGTCACTACATGACGTGGAAAAACTAGTCAATGCTTTCGTTACCTCCAGGTTGGATTATTGTAATGCCTTACTGTCTGGATGTTCCAATAAGTGCATAAACAAGCTCCAGTTAGTTCAAAATGCAGCAGCAAGAGTCCTTACTAGAACTAAAAAATATGACCCCATCACGCCTGTCTTATCCACACTCCATTGGCTCCCAATCAAATTTTGTATTGATTATAAAATACTACTATTGACCTTTAAAGCACTGAATGGTCTCGCACCACAGTACCTGAGTGAACTTCTGCTCCTCTATGACCCACCATGCCTACTTAGATCAAAAGGTGCAGGCTATCTGCTGGTACCTCGTATAGTGAAGGCTACATCAGGGGGCAGAGCCTTTTCTTACAAAGCCCCACAGTTATGGAACAGCCTTCCAAGTAGTGTTCGGGAATGAGACACAGTCTCAGTGTTTAAGTCTAGGCTGAAAACATATCTGTTTAGTCAAGCCTTGTGTTAATGGTGTTTATGAGGTAAAGGTGTAGATCTGGAGGATCCTCAGACAGAGTGTTTTGGTAAACTGGGATGTATGGATGGTGTCAGTCCCCACTCACTTGCTCACTCGAGTTTGTTGATAGTGTAGTGGCTGCTGCTTTATGTCCCGGGGCCCCTCATGCCTGTATTACCTTCTGGCTCTCCCCTTTTAGTTATGCTGTCATAGTTAGTTGCCGGAGTCCCTGCTTGTACTCAGTGCAATATGTATACTGTTCCTACTTATTCAGGTGACATTGGGCATACCTAACAACCTGTGTTTTCTCTCCCTCTTTCTCTCTCTCCCCCCCCAACTAATCTGTCCCTCTGAGTTACATGTTGGTCCTGGGATCGAGATGCTGAACCTCTTCTGCTCCTCAGACCTGCTTGATCCATCCTGGTGCCCTGTGTCTGGTTGGAGTCTCAGCACATCACTCCTGTGGAGGACAGCCCCATGAGGACAGTTGAAAGTCACATGTGGAGGATGCTCTGGACACTTACAGTATAGCTTTCTAACTGTAGCTAACCACCTGTGTTTTCTTTCCCTCCCCCCCACCCCAAATCTGTCCCTCTGAGTTACATGGAGTCAACAGGAAATCTTTTGGTGGAGAGGGTGGAGACCTCGACTGGCTATCGTAGCCTGCAGGGAATCGGCCGTCAGACATTCTGTCGCATGTTCCAGAGCCGGTGAAATGTAACTGAATTGTCTTGGCCAGCCCTAAGGGTCCCATCTGCATCTCATCATTGCTGAGGAGTGTGCTCCCATCACCCAATCAAGCATCCAGCCAGAACAGGTCATGATATATTTTTTACCATATTAACATGCCATTGTTGTGTGTTATGCCTGATGTAAAGACTCTCGTCTCTGCGAGCCTACCACACAGATTTAATACTTGTCATTTTTAGGGCATACCTAACAACCTGTGTTTTCTTTCTCTCTCTCCCCCCCCCCCCCCAATCTGTCCCTCTGAGTTACATGTTGATCCTGGGATTGAGATGCTGGCCTCTTCTGCCCCTCGGACCTGCTTGATCCATCCTGGTGCCCTGTGTCTGGTCGGAGTTTTATCGCCCCACTCCTATGAAGGACGGCCCCATGAGGACAGTTGAGGGTTATACCTGTTAAAACTGTTAATATTATAGTCAGGCTGTCTGTTGTTGCCCAAATGAGGATGGGTTCCCTTTTGAGTCTGGTTCCTCTCGAGGTTTCTTCCTCATGTCGTCTGAGGGAGTTTTTCCTTGCCACCGTCGCCACAGGCTTGCTCATTGGGGATAGATTAGGGATAAAATTAGCTCATGTTTTAAGTCGTTCAAATTCTGTAAAGCTGCTTTGCGACAATGTTTATTGTTAAAAGCGCTATACAAATAAACTTGATTTTATTTGATTTACAGTAATGCTTTTATGGCTGAGGACTACAATTGAGTTGATAACTTTAGGACTGCAGTCGTCATGAACAGTTTTGCACTCAAGTTTCCATCAATGAAGAGTTTACAACATCAACGAAACTGACTTCATGTTAAAACTGTTAATGTTATAGTCAGGCTGTCTGTTGTTGCCCAAATGAGGATGGGTTCCCTTTTGAGTCTGGTTCCTCTCGAGGTTTCTTCCTCATGTCGTCTGAGGGAGTTTTTCCTTGCCACCATCGCCACAGGCTTCATCATTGGGGATAGATTAGGGATAAAATTAGCTCATGTTTTAAGTCGTTCAAATTCTGTAAAGCTGCTTTGTGACAATGTTTTTTGTTAAAAGCACTGTACAAATAAACTTGACTTGACTTCACATGTTTTTGTTAAAAATAAATATTTATTGATGAGAGATTTGTTTTCCTCTGAATAATTTTATTTCAATTAAAGGTTGGATTTTTCTCGTGTTTTCAGTGTGAGATGAAGCAACTTCACCAAAAGGTGGATTTTGTCTAACCCTTTTTACTGATCTTTACGGGGGGGCAATAATTGTGGAGGGCACTGTATCTCCGAGCCTTACCTCATTTCATTTCAATGTATCATGCACATCAAGTTTGTATTTTTGGATGAAATAATCATATGAAATCACTCAGGTCATTCAACGTATATATTCTTATTAGTCTTTACACACCAAGAATTAAATTCGGTATGAAGAAAAAATAAATTTTGATCTGTTTTGTTTTTTGTGAAATTTCACATGGGAAAATGATCACCTGACCAATCAAAGGAGGATTCCACTGGGTTCTCATGAAACTGGTCAGAAACAAGCATGAAATATAATGTGAAACACTGACCCTATTTCCAGAATGTCAGGAAGGGGTAGGAGACAGATGTATGTGCAGAAGTAGTTTTATTAAGAAAAGTAAACACACAGGCAGACAAATCGGCAGGCAATATCATAAATGAGGAATGAGCAAAGGGTCTGGCAAGGCATGAACAGAATATCACAGGCAAAGACAAAAACAGACACACAACAAGAACGGGAATCAGGAAACCAGGACATTAACACAGGAAAATAAGGCTCGGTAATGTGTCCAAAAGGTACCACAATACTTTGCAGTGAGCATGTGTTTTCTAAGTCTTTATATAGGCACGCTGATGTGCCTTAAGCCTGTGCAGGTGCGCATGATTAACAGCACACGTGCAAGAGTCCGCTTGTCGCTCGTGCAGTCCAGAGCGTGCCTGAGAGTCCAGCTGGTGTACACACTAACGTGTGCAGGTCTGACACAGAAAAGTTGGGATATTTTCCAAAATGCAGTAAAAACAAAAATCTGTCATTTGTTAATTTACATGAACCTGTATTTAACTGGCAAAAGTACAAAGAAAAAATTTTCCCCTGAGTTTTTTTCCTGTCCCTCTGAGTTACATGTTGATCCTGGGATTGAGATGCTGGCCTCTTCTGCCCCTCGGACCTGCTTGATCCATCCTGGTGCCCTGTGTCTGGTCAGAGTTTTATCACACCGCTCCTGTGAAGGACGGCCCTATGAGGACAGTTGAGGGTTATACCTGTTAAAACTGTTAATATTATAGTCAGGCTGTCTGTTGTTGCCCAAATGAGGGTGGGTTCCCTTTTGAGTCTGGTTCCTCTCGAGGTTTCTTCCTCATGTCGTCTGAGGGAGTTTTTCCTTGCCACCGTCGCCACAGGCTTGCTCATTGGGGATAGATTAGGGATAAAATTAGCTCATGTTTTAAGTCGTTCAAATTCTGTAAAGCTGCTTGCGACAATGTTTATTGTTAAAAGCGCTGTACAAATAAACTTGATTTGATTTGATTTTCAATAGTTTTACTGACCAACTTAATTGTATTTTGTAAATATAAATGAAGTTAGGGCGGCACGGTGGTGTAGTGGTTAGCGCTGTCGCCTCACAGCAAGAAGGTCCTGGGTTCGAGCCCCGGGGCCGGCGAGGGCCTTTCTGTATGGAGTTTGCATGTTGTCCACGTGGGTTTCCTCCGGGTGCTCCGGTTTCCCCCACAGTCCAAAGACATGCAGGTTAGGTTAATTGGTGACTCTAAATTGAGCGTAGGTGTGAATGTGAGTGTGAATGGTTGTCTGTGTCTATGTGTCAGCCCTGTGATGACCTGGCGACTTGTCCAGGGTGTACCCCGCCTTTCGCCCGTAGTCAGCTGGGATAGGCTCCAGCTTGCCTGCGACCCTGTAGAAGGATAAAGCGGCTAGAGATAATGAAATGAGATAAATGAAGTTAGTATTTGATGCCTGCAACACACTCAAAAGAAAGTTGGGACAGAGGCATTATTACCGTTGTATTACATCACCTTTCCTTCAATAACACGTTTTAATTGTATGGGATCTGAGGATACTAATTATTGCAGTTTTGCAATTGGAATTTTTGTCCATTCTTGCCCAATACAAGACTTCAGCTGTTCAGCAGTCCGTGGTCACCGTTGTCTGATTCTCCTCTTCATGATGCGCCATACATTCTCAATAGGAGACAGATCTGGATTGGCAGCAGGCCAGTCAAACACATGCACTCTGTATCTACACAGCCATGCTGTTGTAGCCCATGCAGAATAAGGCATGGCATTGTCCTGCTCAAATAAGCATGGACTTCCCAGGAAGAGACATCGCCTTGATGAATATGTCTCTCTAAAATCCCAATATATTCCCCAATATATCAATGGTACCTTGTTGTATCTGGTGTGAAAAGGCCTTTAGTAATAATATATGCACTTTGCCATGTTACAGTGTTAAACATACATTCACATCAACTACTGCACAAAGTTTTATAAATAATCTCTCAGAGTTATCAGCTTTGATTGGATCACCATCAGACCCCACAGAACTTGATCAGGTGACTGAATGCTTAAATGCAATTAGTTGTTGGAGATTTTAATATTCACTTTGATAACCCATAAGGCCTTTTGGAAACAGCGTTTGTGTCCATTTTAGATTCAGTAGGGATTAATCAGAATGTCATAGGACCGACCCATAATGGTGGTCACACCCTCGATCTATTGTAATACTAACATTCAGGTTAAATGGAGAAAATATTGTCACACTTCCACAGTCTGAAGTTCTCAGATCATTAACTCATCACATTCAAACTATGTCTGAGTAATAATATATGCACCTCACCACGCTACTGTATTAAACGTACATTCACGTCAACTACTGCACAGAGCTTTATAAATGATCTCCCAGAGCTGTCAACTTTGATTGGGTCACTGTCAGCCCCTGCAGAACTTGATCAGGCAACTGAATGCTTAGAGTCAATGTTCCACTATACTTTAGATAATGTAGCTCCTCTTTAAAGGAAAATGGTCAGACACAAAAAAATTAGCACCCTGGTATAATGATGACACTCATACTTTAAAACAGACCACTCGAAAATTGGAACGTAAATGGTGTCAAACAAAATTGGTAGCATTCAAGTTAGCGTGGAAGGAGAGCTTCCTGAATTATAGAAAAGCTCTTAGTGCTGTGAGATCAACATATCTCTCCTCCCTAATAGAAGATAACAAAAATAATCCTAGATTCCAATTTAATACTGTAGCAAAATTAATAAGTCCACTATAGACACATGCACACCTGCAGTATGTAGTAGCAACGACTTCATGAATTTTTTCAATGATAAAATTTAATAATACCAGTCAAATATGTAGTACATTGCACTTTGTGACTCTATAGGTCACAGTTATAGAAGTGAGTTATTTATAATCACGCTATCTGTTATCACCCAGATGAGGATGGGTTCCCTTTAGAGTCTGATTCCTCTCGAGGTTTCTTCCTCATGTCATCTCAGGGAGATTTTCCTCACCATCATCACCTCAGGCTTCATCATTTGGAATAAATTTATACATTTAACATGTATAGCTGGAATTTATATATTTTTGTAAAGCTGCATTGTGACAATTATTCATACTCCATAGGTTTTATTGATCATCAGACTGAAAATAAAATCTTATTTCAGATGAAGAATTTTACTAGTTCATTCAGCTCATTTTGCTAATCTGATCTGAGAGCAATGCAAGTACAAAGCCACATGTGAAACAAATCAATTATTAAGAAACCTGCGGGGAAAAAACTGAAAAACAAATTTGTAACATTGCATAGTTTTTCCTTAGATTTCTGATTTGTTTTCTTTTAGTCTGAATGTGTTTATTTCTGCTGATTGTTCAGGAAGAAAATCCAGAGTGAGAAACAGAAGTCAGAGATTTCCCCTGATTATAGAGCTTTCTATTGTTCTGAACAAAAGCTGGAGGAAACACTTCCCGTTATCAGATAAAGATCATGCTGTTTCATTATTCACAGTGTTTTCACAGCACACACACACACACTGAGCAGTGTAAATAATTGACATCCAGATGGAGAAAATGTCCATTAATAATGAATGGCTCCAAATGGACAGAGGATGTGATTTCGACATGTGTGTGCGTGTGTGTGTGTGTGTGTGTGTGTGGGTGCGCATTTTACAATATACCAACACACAACCATTTTGATTTAATTATCTTTATAATCCTTCATGTTATAATACTCAGGTCAGGATAATGTTCCTCACTGGAGAACTGTGTCATTTCCTCGACATCAATATGGTTCATAATGCAGTAAACAACGATGTCATCATCATCATCATCATCATCATCACTATCATCATCATCAACAACAACATGCTGACACACTGGAACACTCAGACGTCATGGAGCTGTGTGAACGTGTCAGATTACATTAACAGTCTGGGTGTGAGCTGTGGGCCTTCTGTCCCCTTTCTCAACACTCACACACACACACACACACACACACACACTAGGATCTAGGACTTTCTATTGACTTAGTTATTTTTTAATGCATTAAACACTCCATCTTGTGCTATTTTAGTGAAATAATCAATGATGGTGTGGTTTAATGAAGCAGTTAC
Organism: Neoarius graeffei; assembly: GCF_027579695.1. Taxonomy (NCBI): domain Eukaryota; kingdom Metazoa; phylum Chordata; class Actinopteri; order Siluriformes; family Ariidae; genus Neoarius; species Neoarius graeffei. Next base: position 93,858,351 of record NC_083577.1, read on the forward strand.
AGTTTCCCCCTGAAGTTGATTATTTTACTATAACAGCACATCCTGACATGCTTTATTCCTATTACACCTCAGCAATTTGACAAACTTTACAATTTCCTTCACAAAAGAAAAACACGCCTGTCTATACTGACATTGCCCTCGAAATGAGTTCATTCCTGTTCTCTCTGACATTATAGCAGTGATAAACAGTTGCTCCCTCACTAGACTCTCTATTCTCTCTCTTCAAGTTCCATCCATCCGTCCATTATCTGTAGCCACTTATCCTGTGCAGAGTCTTGGGCAAGCTGGAGCCTATCCCAGCTAACTATGGCCGAAAGGCGGGGTACACCCTGGACAAGTTGCCAGATCATCACAGGGCTGACACACAGAGACAAACAACCATTCACACTCACATTCACACCTACGGTCAATTTAGAGTCACCAGTTAACCTAACCTGCATGTCTTTGGACTGTGGGGGAAACCGGAGCACCCGGAGGAAACCCACGTGGACACGGGGAGAACATGCAAACTCCACACAGAAAGGCCCTCGCCGGCCACGGGGCTCGAACCCGGACCTTCTTGCTGTGAGGCGACAGCGCTAACCACTACACCACCATGCCGCCCTCTCTCTCTCTTCAAGTTATTAAGAAAATAAAGGAGTTTGTCATTTTACAGAGAAACCACAAGGAAGCATAAACTCCTCTGTCCTGAAGATGTCAGAAAACATAAAGTTACAGCTTCACCTCTTGCTTCAGTTGGAGTAAAGCAGTGCTACAATGGCACATCTATCAACAGAGATAAATAATTACTTTATAATGCGATTAAATCTTAAATAAAGTCACAGACGTAAACAAACTCATTGTGGTAATACAACCCCGATTCCAAAAAAGTTGGGACAGACCTTCTTGCTGTGAGGCGACAGCGCTAACCACTACACCACCATGCCGCCCATGTTGTACAACCCCGATTCCAAAAAAGTTGGGACAAAGTACAAATTGTAAATAAAAACGGAATGCAATGATGTGGAAGTTTCAAAATTCCATATTTTATTCAGAATAGAACATAGATGACATATCAAATGTTTAAACTGAGAAAATGTATCATTTAAAGAGAAAAATTAGGTGATTTTAAATTTCATGATAACAACACATCTCAAAAAAGTTGGGACAAGGCCATGTTTACCACTGTGAGACATCCCCTTTTCTCTTTACAACAGTCTGTAAACGTCTGGGGACTGAGGAGACAAGTTGCTCAAGTTTAGGGATAGGAATGTTAACCCATTCTTGTCTAATATAGGATTCTACTTGCTCAACTGTCTTAGGTCTTTTTTTGTCGTATCTTCCGTTTTATGATGCGCCAAATGTTTTCTATGGGTGAAAGATCTGGACTGCAGGCTGGCCAGTTCAGTACCTGGACCCTTCTTCTACGCAGCCATGATACTGTAATTGATGCAGTATGTGGTTTGGCATTGTCATGTTGGAAAATGCAAGGTCTTCCCTGAAAGAGACGTCGTCTGGATGGGAGCATATGTTGCTCTTGAACCTGGATATACCTTTCAGCATTGATGGTGTCTTTCCAGATGTGTAAGCTGCCCATGCCACATGCACTAATGCAACCCCATACCATCAGAGATGCAGGCTTCTGAACTGAGCGCTGATAACAACTTGGGTCGTCCTTCTCCTCTTTAGTCCGAATGACACGGCGTCCCTGATTTCCATAAAGAACTTCAAATTTTGATTCGTCTGACCACAGAACAGTTTTCCACTTTGCCACAGTCCATTTTAAATGAGCCTTGGCCCAGAGAAGACGTCTGCGTTTCTGGATCATGTTTAGATACGGCTTCTTCTTTGAACTATAGAGTTTTAGCTGGCAACGGCGGATGGCACAGTGAATTGTGTTCACAGATAATGTTCTCTGGAAATATTCCTGAGCCCATTTTGTGATTTCCAATACAGAAGCATGCCTGTATGTGATGCAGTGCCGTCTAAGGGCCCGAAGATCACGGGCACTCAGTATGGTTTCCTGGCCTTGACCCTTACGCACAGAGATTCTTCCAGATTCTCTGAATCTTTTGATGATATTATGCACTGTAAATGATATGTTCAAACTCTTTGCAATTTTACACTGTCGAACTCCTTTCTGATATTGCTCCACTATTTGTCAGTGCAGAATTAGGGGGATTGGTGATCCTCTTCCCATCTTTACTTCTGAGAGCCACTGCCACTCCAAGATGCTCTTTTTATACCCAGTCATGTTAATGACCTATTGCCAATTGACCTAATGAGTTGCAATTTGGTCCTCCAGCTGTTCCTTTTTTGTACCTTTAACTTTTCCAGCCTCTTATTGCCCCGTCCCAACTTTTTTGAGATGTGTTGCTGTCATGAAATTTCAAATGAGCCAATATTTGGCATGAAATTTCAAAATGTCTCACTTTTGACATTTGATATGTTGTCTATGTTCTATTGTGAATACAATATCAGTTTTTGAGATTTGTAAATTATTGCATTCCGTTTTTATTTACAATTTGTTCTTTGTCCCAACTTTTTTGGAATCGGGGTTGTAATACAGAGTAATTAAATAAATTAAATCTCAAATATTATGAGGATAAAAGGGGTATGGCCTGAATAAAGTGTGTATGTATAGGAAGTCTTGGAGGAGATGTCAGAGAGAGAAGTGAAGGTAGTGAGTGGCAGGAATGTTCTTTATTTTTCTCGAATTGAGTGTCACTGTGTCTTCACTTGAGTTTTCTCTTCAAAAGATCCTGAAGTTAAATAATCCCAAGTTTACAGTGCTTGTGCTGGAACCTTCTGTGATTCATGGCCTGGTCATGGATTCATTCAGCAGACGCGGCCCGGACGGATTCCCGAAAGATCGGCATCATTCTTTAAATTAAGGGGTTGAATGTTCCAGAGGAAAAAGCAGATTGCGAGTAAATATGTAAAGACATTTCCCATGCTCACCTGGCAACCTGGCACTTATAGAAAATTAATCAACACCTTCTGACCAATCAGAGTCCAGAATTCAGCAGTAACTAAAGGGTTAAAAAGAGTTTCTTTAAAAAAGTAAAGTTGTAATCATAGGTAAATGGCTGTGTTGTAAGAGGACTAAAACCCTCAGGGCCGTGCTGTTACAGGGAAATAATCAACTTCACGGTGGGAACGAACTCTGTTCCATGTCGAGCTGTATAACAGCATGGCCCGTTGTGTATGAGTTTTTACTTATTGAGCTCATCTTATTTTCCAAATAATTATCCACTTATGTGGAGTTTTATGAAATTATCTTCCTCTTAAGAACTAAACCCTGTTTAATTAGTTAAACTGTCATCAATTCAGCCCAAAATAACTACTCATTATTTAATCCTCTTGTGTTTGTACCCCCCCCCACACACACACATTGACCTGAAATCCTTACTAAAATTAATCCTTTAGCATCTCTACCCAAGACCTGGTTAATACTGTATCTAGGTTTATAGTTAAGGAAATTATCTCAAAACATTGTGCATTGTTTGGTTTTATCTCATAAAATGCATACGCAGAGGTGCCATTATTAATGAGCGACACAGGTGAAATGTGTCTCTTTCTGTAATCTGTGAACACTTCCTTTTAGTTTCTGTTTAGACTTTGACATTGACTGTAAAAAGAATGGATTTCCAGTTTCAGTGTATTTAACCCCGTTGCCCTTTGCATGACCAATCACACGTCCAATCATACAGTTGTGTTCACAATTATTCAGCCCCTGCTGAAATTAAGTGTTTTGGCCAGTTTGACATTGATTTTGATCATTTCAGTCATCTTATTTACAATTATATCAAAGAGGCACTTGTAAATTAGACAAATATAACATAACATTTATAATAAAATGACCAAAAATGTATTTTCTGTGCTCACATCATTATCAGTTTTATTCACCCCCCAAGTGACATTCATTCTTAGAACTTAGTACAACATCCTTTTCCAGTTATAACATCTTTCAAGCGTGAAGCATAGCTTGACACAAGTGTCTTGCAGTGACCAACGGGTATCTTAGCCCATTCTTCATGGGCAAAAGCCTCCAGTTCAGTCACATTCTTAGGCTTGCGCGCTGCAACTGCCTTCTTTAGGTCCCACCAGAGGTTCTCAATCGGATTTAAGTCTGGTGACTGCGATGGCCACTCCAGAATGTTCCAGCCCTTCATCTTCAACCATGCTCTAGTGGACTTGGATGTGTGCTTAGGATCATTGTCCTGTTGAAAGGTCCAACGTCTCCCAAGAGACAGAGGTTTGTGACAGACTCCATAACATTTTCTTCCAAGATTTCCTGGTACTGAAGAGAATTCATGGTACCCTGCACACGATGAAGCTTCCCTGTACCATTAAAAGCAAAACAGCCCCAAAGCATAATTGACCCCCCGCCATGCTTCACAGTAGGCAAGGTGTTCTTTTCTTCATAGGCCTGGTTCTTCCTCCTCCAAACATAGCGCTGGTCCATGGGCCCAAACAGTTCTAATTTAGTTTCATCGGTCCACAGAACACTTTCCCAAAACTTTTGTGGCTTGTCCACATGACTTTTGGCATACTGCAGTTGACTTTTCTTATTCTTTGGAGTCAGCAAGGGGGTACGCCTGGGAGTTCTGGCATAGAGGCCGTCATTACGCAGTGTGCGCCTTATTGTCTGTGCTGAAACCTCAATGCCCACATCTGACAGATCTTTTTTCAGTTCCTCACCAGTCACACGGGGATTTTTATCCACCTGGCACTTCAGGTAGTGCACAGCAGTTGCCGTCAGGATCTTCTTTCTGCCACGACCAGGTAGCGTTTCCACTGTGCCCTTTGCCTTGAATTTACAGATGATGCTTCTGATAGTATCTCTTGGAATGTTTAACATTTTGGAAATCTTCTTATATCCATTGCCATTCTTGTGAAGAGAAATAACCTCTTCTCTTGTCTTCTGGGACCATTCTCTTGCCTTCACCATGTTTGTCAACACACCAGTAAATGTCTAGAAGGAGCTGAGTATCACAGTCCTTTTAAATCTGCCTAATTGGTGCTTATTATGCTTGATTGATGCTCGTTGACATCCACAGGTGTTTTCAATACCTGATTGAAAACACTTGAATGAACCTTTGTTCTTAAGAGTGGTAGTCTTAAAGGGGTTGAATAATTGTGTCAATGAAGAAATCACAAAAAGGCCATTTAATACTTTATTACAAAAGCAATTGATGTCATTTTAGTTGCATTTGGTTCTTTAACAAGTCCTTGTAAGATGTCATTATGAACACAATTACAAATGTACACTGAATTCCCTAAAACCCTTTACAGCATTGGGGGTTGAATAATTTTGAACACAACTGTACATCTGATCAGGTGTCCGATCACATGTCCGATCATATCTGAATAGAACAGCAGCAGCATATTAATGAGGGAACATTGTTAATGTGGGATCTGACCAGGCTTGCTGTACACATGAACAGAAATGGGAATAACATCCAACCCTGAGGAAAGCAAGTGAGGAAGGCCAGGTGTGTTCATGGTCTGGTGTCTGAGTGGTCAGGTGTGTGTGTTTGGTCAGGTGTGTGCATCATCGGGTGTGTGCATAGTCAGGTGTGTGTGTGTGTGGTCAGGTGTGTGTTTGGTTAGGTGTGTGCATGGTCAGGTGTGTGTGTAGTCAAGTGTGTGTGGTCAGGTGTGTGTGTGGTCAGGTGTGTGTGTGTTAAAGTGTGAGTGTGGTCATGTGTGTGCATGGTCAAGTGTGTGTGTGGTCAGGTGTGTGCGTGGTCAGGTGTGTGCATGGTCAGGTGTGTGCGTGGTCAGGTGTGTTTGTGGTCAAATGTGTGCATGGTCAGGTTTGTGTGTGGTCAGGTGTGTGCGTGGTCAGGTCCGTGCGTGGTCAGGTATTTTTATGGTTAGGCATGTGCGTGGTCAGGTGTGTGCTTGGTTGGGTGTGTGCATGGTCAGGTGTGTGCACGGTCAAGTGTGTGCGTGGTCAGGTGTGTGTATGGTCAAGTGTGTGTGCCTGGTCAGGTGTTTTTATGGTCAGGTGTGTGCATGGTCAGGCGTGTGCTTGGTCGTGTGTGTGTGTGTGTGTGGTCAAGTGTGTGCATGATCAAATGTGTGCATGGTCAGGTTTGTGCGTGGCCAGGTGTGTGCATGGTCAGGTGTGTGCACGGTCAGGTGTGTGTGTGGTCAGGTGTTTTTATGGTCAGGTGTGTGTGTGGTCAGGCATGTGCTGGGTCGGGTGTGTGTGTGGTCAAGTGTGTGCATGGTCAAATGTGTGCATGGTCAGGTTTGTGCGTGGTCAGGTGTGTGCACGGTCAGGTGTGTGCACGGTCAGGTGTGTGCATGGTCAGGTGTGTGCACGGTCAGGTGTGTGCATGGTCAAGTGTGTGCCTGGTCAGGTGTGTGCATGGCAAGGTGTGTGCATGGTCATGTTTGTGCATGGTCAGGTGTGTGTGTGGAAAAGTGTGTGTGGTCAAGCATGCGCATGGTCAAGTGTGTGCTTGGTCAGGTTTGTGTGTGGTCAGGTCTGTGCTTAGTTGTGTGTGCTTTGTCAGATGTGTGCGTGGTCAAATGTGTGCGTGGTCAGGTGTGTGCATGGTCAGGTGTGTGCATGGTCATGTTTGTGCATGGTCAGGTGTGTGCTTAGTCAGGTTTGTACATGGTCAAGTGTGTGCATGGTCAGGTTTGTGCTTAGTCGTGTGTGCTTGGTCAGGTGTGTGCATGGTCAGGTTTCTGCATGGTCAGGTGTGTGCTTGGTCAGGTTTGTGTATGGTCAGCTGTGTGTGTAGTCAGGTGTGCATTGTCAGGTGTGGGCGTGGTAAGGTTTGTGCGTGGTCAGGTGTTTTTGTGGTCATTTGTGTTCCTGGTCAGGTGTGTCCTTAGTCAGGTATGTTTGTTGTCAGATGTGTGCATGGTCAGGTGTGTGTGTGTTCAGTTGTGTTTGTGGTCAGGTGTGTGCATGGTCAGGTGTGTGTATGGTCAAGTGTGTGTGTACTCAGGTGTGCATTGTCAGGTGTGTGCGTGGAAAGGTGTGTGCATGGTCAGGTGTGTGTGTGTGTGTGTGTGTGTGTGTGTGGTCATGTGTGTGGTCAAGTGTGCGCATGGTCAGGTGTGTGCCTGCTCAGGTGTCTGCTTTGTCAGATGTGTGCGTGGTCAACTGTGTGCATGGTCAACTGTGTGCATAGTTGTGTGTGCTTGGTCAGGTTTCTGTGTGGTCAGGTTTGTGCATGGTCAGGTGTGTGTAAGGTCAAGTGTGTGTGTAGTCAGGTGTGCATTGTTAGGTGTGTGCAAGGTCAAGTGTGTGTGTAGTCAGGTGTGCATGGTCAGGTGTGTGTGTTTGTGTGGTCGTGTGTGCGTGCTCAAGTGTGTGCTCAAGTGTGTGCGTAGTCAGATGTGTCTTTGAATGTGTGTTCGGGTATGTGCGTGGTCAGGTGTGTGCATAGTCAGGTGTGTGTGTGGTCTGGTGTGTGCAGATTCAGGTGTGTGCATGGTAAAGTATGTGGATTGTCAGGTGTGTGTGTGGTCAGGTGTGTGTATGGTCAGGTGTCTGCATGGTCTGGTGTGTGTGTGGTCAGGTGTGTGCATGGTCACGTGTGCATGTTCATGTTTGTGCATGGTCAAGTTTGTGCGTGGTCAGGTGTGTGTGTGGTCAAATATGTGCGTGGTGAAGTTTGTGTGTGGTCGGGTTTGTGTTTGGTCAGGTGTGTGTTTGTGTTCAGGTTTCTGCGTGGTCAGGTGTGTGCATAGTCAGGTGTTTGCCTGGTCAGGATTGTGCCTGCTCAGATGTCTGCTTGGTCAGGTGTGTGCGTGGTCAAGTGTGTGCGTAGTCGTGTGTGCTTGGTCAGGTTTCTGTGTGGTCAGGTGTGTGCATGGTCAGGTGTGTTTGTAGTCAGGTGTGTTTTTGGTCAAGTGTGTGGTTGGTCCAGTGTGTCTGTAGTCAGGTGTTTGCATTGCCAGGTGTGTTTGTGTGGTCTGGTGTCTGCATGATCAGGTTTGTGCGTGGTCAGGTGTGTGTGTGTGTTTCAGGTGTGTTCGTGGTCAGGTGTTTACTTGTTCCTCTGTTTGCGTAGTCAGGTGTGTGCATGGTCAGGTGCGTGATGGACAGGTGTGTGCATGGTCAGGTGTTTGTGTGTGTTCAGGTGTGTGCATGGTCAGGTGTCTGTTTAGTCAGATGTGTGCATTGTCAGTTGTGTGTGTGATCAGTTGTGTGGTCGGTCAAGGGTGTGTGTGTGTGGTCTGGTGTGTGTGGATTCAGGTGTGTGCATGTTAAAGTATGTGTGTAGTCAGGTGTGCATTGTCAGGCCTGTGCGTGTTCATGAGTCTGTTTGGTCAGGTGTATGTGTGGTCAGGTGTGTGCATGGTCAGGTGTGTGTGTAGTCAGGTGTGTGCATGGTCAGGTGTGTGTATGGTCGTGTGTGTGTTGTCAGGTGTGCATTGTCAGGTGTGGGCATTGTCAGGTGTGTGCATGGTCAGGTGTGTGTGTGTGTGTGGTCGTGTGTGTGTGGTCAGGTGTGTGCGTAGTCAGGTGTGTCTTTGAATGTGTGTTTGGGTATGTGCGTGGTCAGGTGTGGGTGTGTTCAGGAGTCTGTTTAGTCAGGTGTGTGCATAGTCAGGTGTGTGTGTGGTCAGGTGTGTGTGGTCTGGTGTGTGCGGATTCAGGTGTGTGCATAGTAAAGTATGTGGATGGTCAGGTGTGTGCGTGGTCAAGTGTGTGTATGGTCAGGTGTCTGCATGGTCAGGTGTGTGTGTGGTCAGGTGTCTGCATGGTCACGTGTGTGTAGTCAGCTGTGTGCATGGTCAGGTGTGTGCGTGGTCAAGTGTGTGCATTGTCAGGTGTGTGTAGTCAGTTGTGTGCATGGTCAAGTGTGTGCATTGTCAGGTGTGTGTGTGTAGTCAGTTGTGTGCATGGTCAGGTGTGTGCATGGTCAAATGTGTGCGTGGTCAAGTGTGTGCATGGTCAGGTGTCTGCTTGATCAGGTGTGTGTGTGATCAATTGTGCATGGTCATGTGTGTGCATGGTCAAATGTGTGTGTGGTCAAGTTTGTGCGTGGTCAGGTTTGTCTTTGGTCAGGTGTGTGTGTGTGTGTGTGTGTGTGTGTGTGTGTGTGTTTAGGTTTCTTGGGCTGGCTGAGTTATCAGCAGGGTGTGGTGATATGTCTAGTGCAGTTTGCTAAGCGAGCCATTGCATGTAGGGATGCCTGCAATTCCCCTCCTTAAGCCTCTGCTGCTGACCGCCCCAGTGGGGTCCAGGAAGCAGTTAGTAAGTCTTCTGTGGTCAGTACATAGCCTCCCCCTCACCAAGACTCTCACTATGCCTCCTAGTGGCAGCCCACAGAAACTGGGGCCTTGTGGCCCCAGGCTGAATTGGTGAGAGATCTCGGAGCTGCAGTGGTCCCTAGAGGTGTTTGTGCCAATCACTGCCCCACTGCCACGTGGGTAAACCCTGGAAGGTGTGATGGCTAGGGGAGTAAACCCTGAACACAAATCTGCAGATGGGGACTGGCAATAGGCGGATCCCAACAGACCGGTCTACCGGCAGTCCCCTGCAGCTCGAAACAGATTGAAGGTCATCGTGAGTCCCTCATGCCACTGGAAATTACTCTGCTAGAGCGAAAAACAGTGGGAGTGAGGATTACGCACCCACACCCTCACCCTAAACTCTTTCCTCGCGCAAGCTCCTTGCTCCACCCGCCCCATCCCCTCCCCTATACCCCAACAAAGCCCTGTGGCAATGTGGAATGGTGGCAGGCACAGGCCAAGGATGTGGCTGGGAGTGCCTAGCCAAACCATGCACACATGCGGCAGTGGAATGATGGTCGTTGTGTTGCGGGATGGGGCAGCGCATCACCTTGGCAGCTTTCACTGTGTCTGAGCAGCTCCACACTGCTCACCCCTGATGGGGAAGGACCTGGAAAAGGTGGTCTAAAAATTGTCTGCTCCTCCAAACTCTGGATGGCTAGCCGCAGCCATCAGAGCATCCCTTACTGTGGCCAAAAAACCAGAAAGAATATACATCTACACATTGCTACCTGGAATGTTCACACCCTTCTGGACATACCTGGACCATCCAACAGGCCTTGCCGAAGGACAGCTCTTGTAGCCCTCGAGCTTGCAAGATATAACATCGACAATGCAGCACTCAGTGAGACCAGGCTACGTGGTGAGGATTCCCTGACGGAGGTGGGTGCAGGCTACACCTTCTTCTGGAAAGGGGTTCCTGAAGGTGTGCGTCGCATCCATGGTGTGGGTTTTGCTGTGAAAACTAAGCTACTTCAGAAAATCCTGGAATCTCCTGTAGGCATCAGTGAGCGCCTCATGACATGACGCATTCCTCTTGCCAACAAGCACTTTATCACACTGATCAGTGCTTATGCGCCAACCCTGGATGCAGATAACAACATAAAAGAAGATTTCTACAGTTGTCTTGATGCAGTCATCCAGAAAATCCCAGCCACTGACAAACTCCTCCTTATGGGTGATTTTAATGCAAGAGTGGGCACAGAACATCTCATCTGGAAGAAGATCATTGGTCAGCATGGAGTAGGAAAAATGAACAACAATGGGCACCATCTACTATCCCTCTGTGCAGAGCACCAGTTGCTTGTCACGAACACCACCTTCCAGATGAAAAAACACCATAAAACCACCTGGCAACATCCGAGATCTAAACACTGGCACCTTTTGGACTACATCATCGTCCGCCAAAGGGACAGACAGGACGTGATGATCACCAGAGCCATGCATGGCGCGGAGTGCTGGACTGACCACCGCATGGTCAGATCCAAATTACGCCTGGTCATTCCACCTTGCCGCCCTAAGACGGCCCCAAACAGAAGATTGAACACCACCGCTCTCTCCAACCCAGACACGATTAATGATCTCCGTCACCACCTTGCATGCAACCTCGCTCATATTCCGGAGGAAGCTGATGCCAAAGACTGGCCAGCTCTATCTGCAGCCATCCACTCTGCAGCCTCAACAGCCCTTGGCATCAAGGCCAAACAGCATCAGGACTGGTTTGACAATAATTCTTCCCATATCCACGTGACTCTGCAAGAAAAACAGCGAGCCCATAAAGCCCTGCTCTCCAACCCACAATCCTCCATGCTAAAAGCCAATTACACCAAGGCTAGAGCCAAAACACAGCTGGCACTAAGGGCCATGGAAGACACCTGGTGGCTGGAGAAAGCAAAAGAAATGCAACATCTTGCTGATTGCAATGACACGCACGGCTTCTATGATGCCATCAAAGCTCTCTATGGACCAAGGAAGCAAATCTTCACTCCTGTTCGATCTGCTGCTGGAGACAGCCTCCTAAAGGACCGCAAAGAGATCCTTGAGCACTGGGCTGAACACTTTAAAAGTCTCCTCAATCACACCAACCCTGCAGACCCGAACATCCTTGACAAACTGCCAGTTATGCCTCAGCTGCGACATCTAGACATCCTACCACACTTCTCAGAAACATGCAAGGCTATCAGGAGCCTAAAAAACAACAAAAGCCCAGGACCTGATGGTATCCCAGCGGAGGTGTTCAAACATGGGGGTTATCTCCTCATACACTGTGTACACCTCCTGATCATCCAAATCTGGCTGTCTGAGAAAGTACCACAGGACTGGAAGGATGCCAACATCATTGTCCTCTATAAGCAGAAAGGGGACAGAGCAGACTGTGGCAACAGTCGAGGAATATCACTCTTCTCCACAGCAGGCAAAGTCCTAGCAAAGATTATGCTCTCCCGGCTGGTGGAGTACATCTCAGAATGTACTCTCCCTGAAACACAGTGTGGTTTCCAGAAGTCCAGATCCACAACTGACATGATCTTTGCTCTATGGCAGCTACTTGAGAAAAGTAGAGAGCAGCGCAAAGACCTCTATATCACCTTCATCGACCTCAGCAAAGCCTTTGACACCATAAACTGTGACATGCTCTGGGAACAACTCTGCAAACTTGGTGTACCACCCAAATTCCTCTCCATCCTGTAACAACTACATGATGGCATGCAAGCCAGAGTTGTTATGGGAGGACTCCAGTCTGAGCCCTTTAAGGTCAATGTTGGGGTGAAGCAAGGCTGTGTCCTGGCACCAGTACTATTCAACCTCCTCCTCTCAGCAATCACCCGACTGTTCCACCGTGCCCTACAGCACAAAAATGGTATAGACCTGGAATACCACCTTGACGGTAACCTGTTTAATATCCAACAGCTCCAAGCTCATACCAAAACATCAACCTGCCACATTCATGAGCTCCAGTATGCAGATGACTGTGCTGTGTTTGCATGGTCAGGTGTGTTTGTGGTCAGGTGTGTTTGCATGGTCAGGTGTCTGCATGTTCCTGTGTGTGTGTGTAGTCAGGTATGTGCGTCGTCAGGTTTCTGTGTGGTCATGTTTCTGTGTGACGACGCTGTTCATTCAGCCTGGCAGTCCTCGCTTTCTCAAACAGCTGGCATCCCTGTTGCAGGTCCTGCGCCACTGAGTCCGATCTTTGGCGGTCTTCTCGAATGACCCAGGGTCAATCCCATAGCCCTTCAGAGAAGCTTTAAGGACATCTTTGTAGCGCTTACGCTGTCCACCCTGCGATCTTTTTCCAGTTGACAACTTGCCGAACATGAGGGCTTTTGGAATCCTTTCAGGACCCATGCGCAATACATGCCTGGCCCAGCATAGCTGTGCGTGTGTAGCAAGCGATTCTACACTTGGGATTTTACAGCGATCTAAAACTGTAGTGTTAGGAACTTTGTCCTCCCAGGTCAAGTTGCAGATCTTGCGAAGGCAGCGTTGATGGAACTGCTCCAATGTGACGATGTGACGATGGTATTGGGTCCATGTTTCGCAGCCATAGAGGAGAGTGCTCAGTACCACAGTCCTGTACACCTGGACTTTTGTGCTTAACCGTATGCCATGGTCAGACCAGAGGCGGTGTTGCAGCTGGCCATAGGAAGAACCAGCCTTACTGATGTGTGCTGTGATTTCGTCATCAATTTTAGCATTCTGTGCAAGAATACCTCCAAGATAGCAGAATTTCTCAACTGATTTCAATGCTTCTCCGCACACAGTGATGGACTGAGAGCATGGTGGTGATCCAGGCCTTGGCTGGTGTAGTACCTCTGTCTTCTTGATGCTGATGGTAAGGCCATATCTGCAGCAAGCTCTTGAAAAGTTGTCAACAATGAACTGAGCATCATCAAAGGAATGGGCAATAAGAGCGCAATCATCCGCATACAGTAGATCCTGGAGTAGCATAGATGACGTTTTGGTCTTGGCCTGAAGATGCCTTAAGTTGAAGATACTGCCATCACTTCTAAGGCGAATCATGACACCTTTATCGCAGTCTTTGAAGGCATCGTGGAGCATGGCTGAAAACACGATGCTGAAAAGCAGGGGAGCCATGACATAACCTTGCTTGGTTCCACTGCCGACAGCAAAAGGCACAGAAATTGAGCCTTGGTCCACAATGCGGCCAACCATGCCATCATGAAACAAGTGGATGATGTTGACTATACGGGGAGGGCATCCAGTTTTGGCAAGTATTTTCCAAAGACCCTCACGACCCACTGAATCAAAGGCCTTTGTAAGATCAACGAAGACCATGAAGAGCTCTATGTTTTGCTTGACACACTTTTCCTGTACTTGCCTTGCTGAGAAGAGCATATCGGTGGTGCCACGCAAGGCATGAAATCTGCACTGGCTTTCTGGGATTACCTCATCTACAATAGCGGCAGTGAGGCGATTGATGATGATCTTTGCAAGAATTTTACCCGCTTTTGCCAGGAGTGAAATGCTGCGGTAATTGTCACAGATGTGTCTGTTACCTTTGTTTTTGAAAAGGTGCACAAACAGGGCATCTTTAAAGTCCTGTGGAACAGCTTCCCTATCCCAGATAACATTAAACAGCTGTGTGAACTCAACTACAACTGGCTCGCCGCTACACTTGTAGATTTCGGCAGGTATCCCATCGGCACCAGCCACTTTTCCTGGTGAGAGTTGTTTAACAGCCTTGATGGTCTCTGCTTCTGTGGGAGCATCGTCAAGTTCTTCATGGATTGGTCTTTGAGGAAGTTGGTCAATGGCTTCATAAGAGATGGTCGACACACAGTTCAATACAGAATTAAAGTGTTCTGCCCACCGGCTGAGAATGTCAATCTGATCTTTGATGAGCGTCTGGCCATCTGCAGCATACAATGGCATGCTGCTGTGGGATGAGGGACCGTAAACGGCCCTCAGTCCAGCAAAGAAGGCGTTGGAGTCTTTCCGGTCGTAAGCAAGTTGCAGATCATCCGCGCGATCTTTCCACCAATGGTTCTTCATGTTAGAGCCCTGCACTCCTGCGGGAGTCCCGTGGGACCCGCAGGACCCGACGCAAAGCAGTGTGGCACGGGACAAATTTTGAAAGCTCATTGCGGGCGGGAGGGGGAGTGCACAATGCGGGAGCGGGCGGGAGAGGTGATAAGCTGCAGTCCCACTAACTAAAAACGTGTTTAAAATAAAATTTATAAATTATTAATTTATATCTATCATATATAATGTGTGCTAGATATTTTATTTGGCATTAATAAAAACATTTTAAGATGCCTAAATTTGTGGATGTGGTCTAATCTCGCGTACGTTTCCGATTCCTTTCCGCTCTTCCGTGTTTGAGATCTCCGATCATGGCAGAAGAGCAGAGCTCCTCTAGTGAAGCTCACAGTGCTTCAGAAGTAAGTGCTGCTTTAAAAAAAGGTACATTTACCGTTAAAAAGTCAAGAGTCCTGAAATCAGACATTTGGAAGTCGTTCTCACTCGTGTACGACACAGAGGGAAATCAGCTGCCCTTTGCTTGTTGTGATAAGTGCCAAAAGGGTCTGACATACAACGTCCATAAATCAGGTACATCAGGCCTGAATCGCCATGTATGTACTGTCTTAAAAGGACAACAATTCCCCAAGCCAATGACAAGAACTTTCGTGAGAAATAACGCGAACGTCTGCATCATGCGGGATTTGCGGGCGGGAGCGGGACAAAATATGGCAGGCGTGGGCAGGAGTGGGACCGAAAATCATAATGCTTTGCGGGACCGGGCGGGAGCGGGACTGAAAATTCTGTCCCGCGCAGACCTCTACTTCATGTCTCTCAGGGTGGCCTGTGCTTCTCTCTTGAGACAAAGGTAAGAGTCTTTCCTGGACTGGGATGATTTATCCATCATGTATCTGATGTGGGCATGGTGTAGGTGAACCAGGAGATCCTGAACTGTGGAATCATTCTCATTGAACCAATCATGATGTTTACGTTTCATGAACCCGATGTTTTCCTCTGCAGAGCCATGGAGTGCGTCACGGAGAGTGCTCCAGTGATCCTCAAGAGACATTCCCTCTGTTCTGATGCTATTCAAGGCACTTTTGGACTTTTGAAGAAACTGAGTTGCCACTCCAGGGGAGGACAGTTTTTGGACATCAAGCTTCTTAGCTGGTACCACCGGTCTAACTCTCCTTTTTGGAGTTTTGAAGGAGAATGCAATGGTGATACGGAGCAAATGGTGATTGGAGAAGCAGGTAGAGCCCAACATTGATCTTGTATGGTGGACATTACTGACATCCCTCTGACAGACAATGGCAAAATTGATCTGATGCCAATGCCCAGAGCAAGGGTGCATCCAAGTGGTTTTCCTTGCACTACATTGTTGGAATAAGGTGTTTGTGATGACTAGCTGGTGCTGTGTACATGTTGTAAGAAGGAGGATTCCATTTGAGTTCACCTGCCCAACGCCATGTTGACCAATGACTTTGTCCCAGGAGGTGAAGTCACGACCCACCCTGGCATTAAAGTCGCCCAGTAACACGAGTTTGTCTGAGCGAGGGACGGCTTGTAGGAGTTTGTCTAGTTCTTCATAGAATTGCTCTTTAGTCTCGTCAGTATGGGTCATGGTAGGGGCATACGCACTGATTAAGGTGACATAACCAGCTTCCAGGTGAAGACGACGCGACATAAGGCGTTCATTGACCCCATGAGGGACAGAGTTTAAAAGGCTGAGATACCGGTTGTTAATGGCAAAGCCAACTCCAGCTTGTCTGGGTTCATCTTTAGGTCGACCAGAACAGAAAAAAGTGTACCCAGAGCCACTTTCTGTGAATTGAGAGCTTTCCGGAAGTCGGGTTTCACTAAGGGCTGCAATAGCTATATTATAGAGTTGAAGTTCTTGGGCCACAATGGCTGTACGGCATTCCAGATTGTTTGGATTATCCTGCAGTGTATGAATGTTCCATGCTGCTAAGTGAATCTTTTCCTTACTGTTTCTACCGCAAAATTGGATGACCAGACCATCGCAGTCAACGGTCAAGTCGAAGTGGAGCAAGCTTTTTTTAGGGAATCTTTTATATCCCCCTCTCCAAATTGGAGAAGGCAGTGCTGTCCCTGAATAGGGCTGCCTTGTCGTCCAGGCAGGATACGAACAGGGGCGTTGCTCCAGATCATTCCTTGAGTGACTATCACACCAGGGCCACCATACATGTGGACTCGTGACTAGAGGCTTCCAGGAGCATCCTCTCCCTGCCTCCATTGCCACTTACCCCTTGCCGCAGGACTTGCATGGGGTGGAGTATGGTGGAAAAAGTGGCAGGGAAACAAACCTGCACAGTGGGTGATTAAGGTGGCGATGGGTCGTGCAATCCCAGCGACACCCTCTCTTCCTGTCAATCAGCTATAGGTGCAGGTTCAGGAGCCAAAACATGCACCCACTGAGTGGAGGCGCAGCAGCTGGCCAGTTACATCATCCAGAGGGCTGCCCTCACAGTAGCTTGCGTTTACTGGGACTTGATTTCAAAGTTTTCCACTCCGGGTTTTTCTGTAAGGGTTTGCTCCCTTAGCCTTTGACTATCCCTAGTCACCTACAAGGCAGTAGGAACTGTAACCCTGGCCGAGGGGGGCTACGGGTGTACTAACACTTGCCCAAGGTGTCCACCCAGGCTAGTGGAGGGAAGGAGGTGCCTTACATCTCCATTCTAGACCAGCTCCAAGCAGAGTCTAGCCACTGCCCATGTTTACATTACATTACATTACATGGCATTTAGCAGACACTCTTATCCAGAGCAATGTACAACGAGTGCAAAAGTTAGGAACACAAAGTGCTGAACTTCTAGACAAGAAAGTTCTCATGCCAACTGAACAACTGACAATAATACTTATTGTTATATTCTGTTGAAGTACTGATGCTCAAACAGCCAAGGAAACAAACCAACCATACAAAGTACAACTAAATAGAGAACTCAAAAAGCCCCAGGTTAGATCAGATAGAGCCTGGGTTGATCAAGACCAATACACTGTTACTCAGTGGGCAGGGAAGCAGGGGAGAGGTGCAGCCTGAAGAGGTGAGTCTTCAGTCAGCACTTGAAGGTGGTTAGGGAGTCAGTTGTTCTGACATTAATGGGAAGGTCTTTCCACCAATGGGGAACCAGGACAGACAGCAGTGTTGAGTGGGCTGGACAGGAGTGGAGAGGAGGAGGGATCAGGCAACCAGTAGTAGCAGACTCTAGGGATCTGGCTGGCATGTAGGGGCAGATCAGACTCTGGAGGTATGCTGGGCCTAACCCCTTGAGAGCCTGGTGAGCTAGCACTAATGGTTTAAATTTGATATGAGCTGTGATAGTCAACAGGAAATCTTTTGGTGGAGACGGTGGGGACCTCGACTGGCTATCGTAGCCTGCAGGGAATCGGCCGTCAGACATTCTGTCGCATGTCCCAGACCCGGTTAAATGTAACTGAATTGTCTTGGCCAGGCCTAACGGTCCCATCTGCATCTCATCATTGCTGAGGAGTGTGCTCCCATCACCCAATCAAGCATCCAGCCAAAGCAGGTCATGATATATTTTTTACCATATTAACATGCCATTGTGCGTCATGCCTGATGTAAAGACTCTCGTCTCTGCGAGCCTACCACACAGATTTAATACTTGTCATTTTTAGGGCATACCTAACAACGTGTTTTCTTTCTCTCCCCCCTGCCCCCCCATCTGTCCCTCTGAGTTACATATTGATCCTGGGATTGAGATGCTGGCCTCTTCTGCCCCTCGGACCTGCTTGATCCATCCTGGTGCCCTGTGTCTGGTCGGAGTTTTATCGCCCCACTCCTGTGAAGGACGGCCCCATGAGGACAGTTGAGGGTTATACCTGTTAAAACTGTTAATATTATAGTCAGGCTGTCTGTTGTTGCCCAAATGAGGATGGGTTCCCTTTTGAGTCTGGTTCCTCTCGAGGTTTCTTCCTCATGTCGTCTGAGGGAGTTTTTCCTTGCCACCGTCGCCACAGGCTTGCTCATTGGGGATAGATTAGGGATAAAATTAGCTCATGTTTTAAGTCGTTCAAATTCTGTAAAGCTGCTTTGCGACAATGTTTATTGTTAAAAGCGCTGTACAAATAAACTTGATTTGATTTGATTTGATTTGATAGGTAGCCAGTGCAGGTCAGCAAGCAGAGGGGTGACATGAGAAGAAAGAGGGAGGGTTGTAGACCAGGTAAGCTGCAGCATTCTGGATGAGCTGCAGGGGTCTGATGGCAGAAGCTGGAAGGCCAGCAAGGAGAGAGTTGCAGTAGTCCAAGTGGGACAGGATCAGCACTTGGACCTGGAGCTGAGTAGAGTAGGTGGTAAGTAAAGGGTGGGTCCTTCAGATGTTGTAGAGGAGGAATCTACGTGTCCAGGTCACTGTAGCTATGTTTGCTGAGAAGGAGATTCTGTCATGAAACATGACCCCTAGGTTCTTCACCCTGAGTGAAGATGACCTACAGATGTCCTCCATGGAGATGATTATGTCCAGGGGTGGAGAGGATGGAGCAGGAATGCAGATTACCTCTGTCTTGCCTGGGTTGAGCTTCAGGTGACGGTTGTCCATCCAGCTCTGGATGTCACACAGACAAGCAGAGATGCAAGCAGAGATTTGTGTGTCAGAAGGAGGAAAAGAGAGAAACAGTGGGGTGTCATCAGCATAGCAGTGGTAGGATAGACCATGAGCAGAGATAATTGGGCCAAGAGACTAGGTGTAGAGGGAGGAGAGAAGTGGACCAAGGACACCGGTGATAAGTGGGCGAGGTGCTGATACAGTATCAGACCAGGTAACCTGGAAGGAGTGACCAGAGAGGTAGGACCAGTCTAGGGCTGTCCTGCAGATCCCTAGAGCTGATAAGGATGGCAGAAGGATGGAGTGATCAATGGTGTCAAATGCAACAGAACGGTCAAGGAGAATCAGGACAAAGGAGAGGGAGGCAGCACGTGCTGCATGAAGTGCCTCACTGATGGAGAGAAGCAGTCTCAATTGAGTGTCCAGCTCAGAAGCTGGACTGGTGATGACCTAGGAGGTTGTTCTGTGAGAGAAAAGAGGAGAGGTGGTTAGCAACAGCACATTCAAGCATCTTTGACAGAAAGGGGAGGAGAGAAATTGGCCAGTAATTCTGGATGACAAAGGGATCTAAGGTGGGTTTTTTCAGCAGAGGGGTGATGTACAACAACATTTGCTGCTGCTGTTAAAGAAAATTAATCAACTCCTTCTGACCAATCAGAATCCAGAATACTGTAGTCTCATTGCACTTGGGTACAGTTCGTGCAATGGGAATAAATTCCACTATTAAAAATAAACTGCTTTCAACCTTTTGAACTTAGAATTCTGAGGACACCTGTAATAATAAAAACTACATTTTCTACATATTTTGTTTTGAAAAGGATTTTTTAAATTAAAAATAATTTGGAGATTATTATTTAGTACCAGTATTCTGATGTTTGACGTGAACATTAACTGAAGCTCTTGATTTGTATCTGTATGATTTTATGCATTGTGCTGCTGCGACATGATTGGCTGACTAGAGAACTGTAGGAATGAGCATGTGTTCCTAATAAAGTGGATAGTGAGCGTATATACACTCACTCTATTTGGTCCTTTGTTTGTTTGTTTGTTTGTTTGTTTGTTTTTGTTAAGCCTTGTTTATGTCCAAAATCTATGACAGTAAAGGACAAAAGAAATATTACTCAAATGAATCTCATTGTTTTGACTGTTTATAGCTACTATTACTGAAGTGAAAATTTGTTTCATTGCTGTTCCACAACAATAAATGTCACTATAAATGGATAAAAAAAAGGTATGTAGTACTTTCAGAAATAATAAAACATAATTTTTGGCAAATTTCCATGGTGTAAGAGGAATAAAACATTTCCGGGCATGCTGTTGTAGAGAAATATTCAAATTCAGAGCAGTAACAGTAGCACATCATTTCATCACACCACCCTGTCGTTGATTACTTTATCCTAAACCAGTGCTTCTGCATGACTGAAGAACTTAAACCTGAATCATAACCACAACATGCATGTCTACAAAATAATACCTGAGAAACTTGTGGTGTGTGTGTGTGTGTGTGTGTGTGTGTGTGTGTGTGTGTGTGATAATAATGAATAATAAGGCATTTCTGCTGGAATGACTTTAATTGGGTGCAGAGAAAATAAAGAGCCTCACCTTAACACAGCACAAAGCTTGTCAAAACCACACACACACCTCTGTCTGTGTGTTCATCCCCCAAGTACACCTGCCACACTGTAACAACATAGTAAAAATATATATAATAATAATAATAATACATTTACACCATATAGTGTTAGCTACAGTAACAATGTATTTAGTATAATATCATTTATATATCTATACTTGATTACAAAGGTTTGCACCCCCTTTGGTTTCTGATTTAGTCAGAGTCATTGCACATCCATTAGGCATAGCCAAAGCCATTTGCCAGTTTAACAGCAGCTGATGACAGGAACATTCAGTGCATTTACATGCACATAGAGAGAATCGAATTTCTGCCGTTGCTCGACTGAAATCGAAGTTCAAAATGCCATGTATACACCTTAATTCGGCTGAAATTGAACCGAACTTGATTTCTCGTAATCGAGCTACACGACCTAGATTATGCGATTTCTGCCGAGCTACTTAGTGCATGTATACCCTATCGAGCTACTTACTTCAGCACTGCCCCTTCAGGAAGTGACGAGTGACGAGACTACAAGCGGGAAACACAACAGCCTCGGTCGGCATGACAACGAATCATGACAACGGCATGAATCTTTTCTTTTTGTGGCATTGTTTGCACTGTTAAAATTTAGCTCACTTACTGTATCACCAAATACATCTGTACAGCTGTTGCATAGCTGTGAATTGTGTACATAAACAAGTAACTGTATTTGTGTGTGTGTGTGTGTGTGTGTGTGTGTGTGTATATAGATGTCCAACATCTGAAGAATGTCAATAAAAACAAAACAATTGAACTTTTTTGTGTGTTTATTAAGACATAAGTTAAACTGTAAGCAAAAAAAAAATTTTTTTGTAAGCAAAAAATGGACTTTAGAAAAATATACAATTGTGCAAAATAAGTTGTCTTACAAAACAGTGGTCTGCGCAGGACAGTTTGTAGCCATACAGTCTGTTAGAGCAAGCCTAACAGCTTGAGCACGGAACTTGTGAACACAGAACTGATAACCAGTGTTGCCAGATTGGGCGGTTTTAAGTGCATTTTGGGGGATTTGAGCATGTTTTGGGCTGGAAAACATCAGCAGTATCTGGCAACACTGCTGATAACTTTGTTTATACTCTTGAATAGCTCTTCTTCATGACGACAACCGGAAGTGTACCAACACGATGGGGCGTGTAGCGCCACCTGTGGCTCGGGTGCACAATGTACCTCACACAATAGCTCGATTTCCTTGTCTGCATGTAGGATTGGATTTCTCTGGCACCCCTGCTGGGACCCTTTGCTCGATTACCGACAGCAGCTCGATTTGGATGTGCATGTAAATGTACTGATTGTGAGAGCTGTGAAGAAAATCCCAAAACCAACAGTCAGTCAACAGTTTGAAGGTACCACAATCCACTATTCAAAGGAGACTTCTAGAGCAGTAGTATAAGAGGTATTGCTCTAGAATACTCTCTATTCTAAAATTGCTCTAGAATGTTCTGTATACAGGCTTGCTCATTGGGAATAGATTAGGGATAAAATTAGCTCATGTTTATAGTCATTTAAATTCTGTAAAGCTGCTTTGCGACAATGTCTATTTTTAAAAGCGCTATAAAAATAAACTTGACTTGATTTGACTTGATATACCACAAGAGACAAACCCTTCATCAGCAGGAAGAATCAAAAGACTAGATTAAGTTTTCTAAGAAATTGAGAGGAGCCACAAAAGTTCTGGAACTAAGATGAACGTCTACCAAAGTGATGGAAAGGCCAAAGTGTGGAGAACAAAAGGATCTGTTCATGATCCAAAAAATACAGGCTCATGGGTGAAGCATGGTGGTGGTAGTGTCATGGCTTGGTCTTCATGGCTGCTTCTGGAACAGACTCACTGATCTTTATTGATGATGAACTCATGATGGTATCAGCAGAATAAAAAAAAAACACAGCAACTGAAAGAAGCTGCGCTATAGGACTGGAAAAGCATAACAGAAGAAGACTGTAACAGTTTGATGATGTCACTGGGTCACCGGCTCAATACAGTTACTGCAGGTAAGGGACATGCAACCAAATATTAAGTGTCATTTACTTTAAGACTATCTGCTCCAATACTTTTGCTCACCTAAAGATTGGATGGTCTGCCAACAATGGTGCCATGTTGTGGGATGTTTAACATGTTTCAATATAAATATCAGGAAGTGAAAGCTGAAATTCTGATCTATCATCTCATCTTCATTGTCAGATCTCAAACTCAGATGTCTTCAGTGTAGAGCAAAAATTTTTAAAATTTGGCCTTGCTGTTCCAATGCTATTAGAAGGGACTGTATGGCATGTAAATTAAAAAAAAAAAACTACAGTCTCGTCTCGTCTCGTCTTCTTCCGCTTATCCAGGACCGGGTCGCGGAGGCAGCAGTCTAAGCATGGAAGCCCAAACTTCCCTTTCCCCAGACACCTCGGCCAGCTCCTCGGGAAGAACACCGAGGCGTTCCCAGGCCAGCCGAGAGACATAGTCCCTCCAGCGTGTCCTGGGTCTTCCCCGGGGCCTCCTCCCGGGGGGACATGCCTGGAACACCTCCCCAGGGAGGCGTCCAGGAGGCATCCGAAAAAGATGCCCGAGCCACCTCAGCTGGTTCCTCTCGATGTGGAGGAGCAGCGGCTCTACTCCGAGCTCCTCCCGAGTGACTGTGCTTCTCACCCTATCTCTAGGGGAGCGCCCAGCCACCCTGCGAAGGAAACTCATTTCAGCCACTTGTATCCGCGATCTTGTTCTTTCTGTCATTACCCAAAGCTCATGACCATAGGTGAGAGTCGGAACGTAGATCGACCGGTAAATTGAGAGCTTCGCCTTTTGGCTCAGCTCCTTCTTCACCACGACGGACCGGTAAAGCGACCGCATCACTGCGGAGGCTGCACCGATCCGCCTGTCGATCTCACGCTCCATCCTTCCCTCACTCGTGAACAAGATCCCGAGATACTTAAACTCCTCCACTTGAGGCAGGACTTCTCCACCAACCTGGAGAGGGCAAGCCACCCTTTTCCGGTCGAGAACCATGGCCTCGGACTTGGAGGTGCTGATTCTCATCCCAGCCGCTTCACACTCGACTGCAAACCGCCCCAGTGCATGCTGAAGGTCCTGGTTTGAAGAAGCCAACAGGACAACATCATCCGCAAAAAGCAGAGATGAAATCCTGTGGTTCCCAAACAGGATTCCTTCCGGCCCCTGGCTGCGCCTAGAAATTCTGTCCATAAAAATTATGAACAGAACCGGTGACAAAGGGCAGCCCTGACGGAGTCCAACATGCACTGGGAACAGGTCTGACTTACTGCCGGCAATGCGAACCAGACTCCTGCTCCGTTCGTACAGGGACCGGACAGCCCTTAGCAAAGAGCCCCGAACCCCATACTCCCGAAGCACCCCCCACAGAATACCACGGGGGACACGGTCGAATGCCTTCTCCAGATCCACAAAGCACATGTGGACTGGTTGGGCAAACTCCCATGAACCCTCGAGCACCCTATGAAGGGTATAGAGCTGGTCCAGTGTTCCGCGACCAGGACGAAAACCGCATTGTTCCTCCTGGATCCGAGGTTCGACTATTGGTCGAATTCTCCTCTCCAGTACCCTGGAGTAAACTTTCCCTGGGAGGCTGAGAAGTGTGATTCCCCTATAATTGGAGCACACTCTCCGGTCCCCTTTCTTAAAAAGAGGGACCACCACCCCAGTCTGCCACACCAGAGGCACTGTCCCCGACCGCCACGCGATGTTGCAGAGGCGTGTCAACCAAGACAGCCCCACAACATCCAGAGACTTGAGATACTCAGGGCGGATCTCATCCACCCCCGGTGCCTTGCCACTGAGGAGCTTGCAAACCACCTCAGTGACTTCGGCTTGGGTAATGGACAAGTCCACCTCTGAGTCATCAGCCTCAGTCTCCTCAGTGGAAGACATGATGGTGGGATTGAGGAGATCCTCAAAGTATTCCTTCCACCGCCCGACAATGTCCCCAGTCGAGGTCAACAGCTCCCCACCCGCACTGTAAACAGTGTTGGCAGAGTACTGCTTCCCCCTCCTGAGGCGCCGGACGGTTTGCCAGAATTTCTTCGAGGCCGACCGATAGTCCTTCTCCATGGCCTCCCCGAGCTCCTCCCAGTTCCGAGTTTTTGCCTCCGCAACTGCCCGAGCTGCAGCACGCCTGGCCTGCCAATACCCGTCGGCTGCCTCAGGAGTCCCGGAGGTCAACATGGCCTGATAGGACTCCTTCTTCAGCTTGACGGCATCCCTTACTTCCGGTGTCCACCACCGGGTTCGGGGATTGCCGCCACGACAGGCACCGGAGACCTTGCGGCCACAGCTCCGAACAGCTGCGTCCACAATGGAGGTAGAGAACATGGTCCACTCAGACTCAATGTCCCCCGCCTCCCTCGGAAGCTGGGAAAAGCTCTCCCGGAGGTGGGAGTTAAAGACCTCCCCAACAGAGTGCTCGGCCAGACGTTCCCAGCAGACCCTCACCATACGTTTGGGCCTGCCAGGTCTGTCCAGCTTCCTCCTCCGCCAGCGGATCCAACTCACCACCAGGTGGTGATCAGTTGACAACTCAGCCCCTCTCTTCACCCGAGTGTCCAAGACATAGGGTCGGAGATCAGATGACACGACTACAAAGTCGATCATCAACCTCCGACCTAAGGTGTCCTGGTGCCATGTGCACTTATGGACACCCCTATGCTCGAACATGGTGTTCGTTATGGACAAACTGTGACTAGCACAGAAGTCCAATAACAAAACACCACTTGGGTTCAGATCGGGGAGGCCGTTCCTCCCAACCACGCCCCTCCAGGTGTCACTGTCATCGCCCACGTGAGCATTGAAGTCCCCCAGTAGCACAATGGAGTCCCCAGTCTGAGCACCCCTCAGTACCTCTCCCAGGGACTCCAAGAAGGCTGGATACTCTATACTGCTATTTGGCCCGTAGGCACAAACAACAGCAAGAGCCCTCTCCCCAATCCGAAGGCGCAGAGAGGCGACCCTCTCGTTCACTGGGGTAAACTCCAACACATGGCGGCTGAGCTGGGGAGCTATAAGGAAGCCCACACCAGCCCGCCGCCGCTCACCACGGGCGACTCCAGAGAAGTGGAAAGTCCAGCCCCTCTCAAGCAGCTGGGTTCCAGAGCCCAAGCTGTGCGTGGAGGTGAGCCCGACTATCTCTAGCCGGTACCTCCCAACCTCCCGCACAAGCTCAGGCTCCTTCCCCCCCAGCGAAGTGACATTCCATGTCCCAACAGCCAGCCGCTGTGTCTGGGGATCAGGTCGTCGAGGCCCCTGCCTTCGACTGCCACCCAATCCACACTGCACCAAACCCCTACTGCTACCTCTGTGGGTGGTGAACCCACAGGAGGTCGGGCCCACGTCACCTCTTCGGGCTGAGCCCGGCCGGGCCCCATGGGCAAAGGCCCGGCCACCAAGCGCTCGCATACGAGCCCCAACCCCGGGCCTGGCTCCAGGGTGGGGCCCCGGCTGCGTCCTACCGGGCGACGTCACGGTCCTGGATTTTTTCTCCATAGGGGTTTTTTGGTGAACTGCTCTTGGTCTGGCCTGTCACCTAGGACCTGTCTGCCTTGGGAAACCCTAACAGGGGCATAATGCCCCCGACAACATAGCTCCTAGGATCATTCAAGCACACAAACCCCTCCACCACAATAAGGTGGCAGTTCTAGGAGGGGAAAAAACTACAGTCATTAAATAAAAATAAAGAATAAAAAATTAACTATAATGTGCAGTAACAAATTATATAATTAGTTCTCTATTTCACTGCATTTTTTTAACCTTAATTAATCATTAATTAATAATCAGCAATTCATTATTAATTGAAATTTTTTCTATTTTCTCTTTTTTATTGAAACATTAACTCAGGAAACCTAAAAAAATGTAAAGTTTAAGTTTTAGGCTTTGAATACTAAAAAAAAAAAAGAACATAAATGTGATTTGTGATCATTGATCAATTCTCATGGGTTCAATGCAAGGTTTATAAAGAAATCATTAATTATTAGTGAATAAATTGTTTTATTAATAATTTTTTGTTACCTAACAGTTTATATGTCATACTGTCAGGATATTTAGCCATGTGGAATACTCACTCACTCACTCACTCAGCTCCGCATGCTCCCGAAGGGAGCGTGGCGCCTCTGCATATGGCTCTCCAGGTGGATCTGTTCCTGGCAGCCTCCCAGGCAGTGGCGATGTTGAGGCCAGCAGCCTGCAGGTCGTCGCTCAACTGGTCAGACCATGTGCATCTGGGTCGGCCTCTGGGATGGGACCAGGTGGTGGGGGTCGGTTCTCTCAGTAGGGCAACTGGTTCCAGGGGTGGCTCTGCCCTGGCAATGTGACCGAAGAGGCGGAGACGGGCCAAGCAGATCTTCTTGAACAATGGAGGCTGGTTGGTGATCTTACGCAGGGTTGCATTGGAAACATGGTCATGCCACCTGATCCCCAATATCCTTCGTTGGCACTTAGTGTCGAAGGCATCCAGGCGGTGTTCCTGGGCAGCTGTTAGAGTCCAGGTTTCAGCTCCATACATGAGGATGGACAACACAAGGCTGTTATACAGCCTGATATTTGTTTGGACCGAGAGTTTTCTGTTGGACCATATGCTGTCAAGGCTTGCCATCGCAGAGGCAGCACGACCAATGCAGAGCTGGATGTCAAAGTCACTCTTGCAGTCAGATGTTATCGTGCCTCCGAGGTAGCAGAACCTGTTGACAGCTTCAATGGGGTGGGAGTTAATCACCAGTCCTGCTTGGGGTGTCTCGTAGTCACTGAGGCACTGGACCTTGTTTTTTTCCCAGCTGACCATCAGGCCGAGTGGTTGGGTTTCTGTATCCATGGCCTGTAGGGCAAGTTGGAGGGCTTCCATGACTTCGGCCAGAATTACCACATCGTCTGTGTAATCCAGGTCTGTGATGGTTACATCGCCAAAGCTAGCACCGCAGGCACACTGGGCCACAGTTCTCCCCATGACATAGTCGATGGCTGTGTTGAAGACTGTCAGGGCCAAGACACAGCCCTGGCGGACGCCGCTGTTGATGTTGAAGTTGTCTGACAGCAGCCCATTTACTCTCACACAGGAGGAGGTGTTGGAGTAGAGGAGATAAAGAAGGTTTAGCAGCTTGACCAGGATGCCAAGGATCTTGAGGATCTTCCAAATGTGAACTACATCAGGGAAAATAATCAGAATATTGTATGAAACATGTTCGGAAACATCAGCTGATAAGATGCATCACCAACAACATCCGGTGACACTCTGAGGAAGACAACAGTTACGTACGTCGAACCATGTCAGGTAAACAAACCTAAAACTAGATGTCTGATAAAAAAGAAAAAAACTAACCATGTATGAAACATATTTTGACATAAACACATGTTTTTAGGCGATTATGTGAATTTAATGAGTAATTGTGAGTTTTTGTGAACATTTTGATCACAGTGCATGAGGAGATTAGAAGAAATTGGAAGAAAAACACTCATTGTGGTGTAGTGGTTAGCACTGTTGCCTCACAGCAAGAAGTGTCTGGGTTCGAGTCCAGTTGCTGACAGGGGCCTTTCTGTGTGGAGTTTGTATGTTCTCCCTGTGTCTGCATGGGTTTCCTCTGGATGCTCTGGTTTCCTCCACAGTCCAAAGACATGCAGTTTAGGCTAACTGGCTACTTTAAATTACCCATAGATGTATGTGAGAGAGAGAGAGAGAGAGAGAGAGAGAAAATGGTTGGTTTTCTGGGAACCCAGACACTGTTTGGTGCTGAAGGGTTGTGTCATCCAGCATAAATAGCTGCTCCAATTAATATGACATGGCAGTGACCCCACACATGCGAGTGGGATATACTGGAAGAAGAAAAATGCTCAGTGTTATTGTACTTCACTGTAACACTGTCATGCATTTAGAAAGTCATTGCAGTGCAATTATAATGTACAGTGGGGATTATTATCTCAGGCTCAGCTCTGTGTGTGTGTGTTTGACGTCATTAGGACAGACTGTGATCTGGGTGAGTCGTGGGTGTGTACAGGTTGTGTTACCTGAACAGGGTGACCTTGTAGCCCTGACACCCAGAGAGAAGGAAACAGGTCACATAATTCCTCTCTCTCTCTCTCTCTCTCTCTCTCTCTTCTCCTCCCTCCTCATTCCCTCCATCTCCAGCAGCTGTGTTCCCTGTGCTCGATCTGAGAGCCATCTGATATTTACAGTGATTCAAAGAGACATGCTCCAGCAGAGGACTGTAACACAATAAGGGACGCAGATCAACTGGAGCCTGCTATAGCATTTTAAACACACACACACTTATGGTGAAATGCTGTATAAAGACAGAAGGTCAGATTTTCCTATGTCCTATAATGGCACATTGTCAGATTAGCAAGTTTCACATATGTACAAATATGCAGTAGCACCTAAACTATTAGTATGAAAGTTTTTTTATAGTTTAACCCTTTGTAGAAACCATCAATAGTCTTAAATAAAACCCGAGAACGATGGGTGCAGCTGATTTGCAGATCTGAATGGAGATGATGGAAAGCAGCTGGTAACCTGACTCTGAATACCAGTAACTGTCCCTGCACAAATGCTGCAGTGATTACAAGTGTTAAAAAACACCAATATATCCAGTCAGTTGAGACATTCTTTAGCCTCCATTGTGTAACTGCACATCTAAATTATTACACACACACACACACACACACACAGTAACACCATTTGTGGGAAAATAGTTCAATAAAATGGGTCTGAAGTGAATTATATCATCATTCGACTGTTCTGGTAGTGAGGAAGGAAGGGATTGAGCTCCAGAATTTGCGCTGTGACTGTTAGACATCAGTGTGTCCATGTTTACAGAAAGCACATTAGGTTCAAATAATAAACTGGAGATTATACACTTCCATTAGGTGTTAGCTGAATTAGCGTCATAGCTCTTAACTTGTGAAGGAAACATGTCACAGCTGATCGAGTATGTTTAGGGAAATTTTGTGATATTATAATATTTAAATAAATGACCAGCTCATTGTTTAGCCATCCTGTCTCCAGTTAGAGTGCTGCACACACACACACACACACACACACACACACACACACACATTGGTATTCATGGCGCTTGTCCTCAGTGCTGCAGTAAGCATTAAACAGGACGACAGCTGTCACATGCTGCTTCGTTCTAGCGGCAGTGAAGGAGATAAAGGCGACTAATTCAGGCTCGAGGGAACAACACTGATAAACACTGAGAATATAACGGACACTCTGACACTCCATCAGCTGTCCTGCATCTTCTAGCTTCTTTATCTATCCATACTTCTTTCCCCAATCTTCATCCTGCTCTCTCTCTCTCTGTCTCTCTCCCTCCCTCTGATGTGGGAGTGCACAATAACACACTGTACACCGACACACAGACCTGCACTGTATGTACAAATTAATTGCTCATAGACATGTTTAAAGATGTAAAACCGGTCTATCCTGACTATTAGAAAGCTACACTAAATCTGTAAAGCTGTTTTGTATGTTGTTTAAAGTGCAATATAAATAAACTGACTTGACTTGGCTGTGCATTGTCCACCTGCAGGGGCTACATGACTACAATAAACAGTTATGCTCCAGTGGAAAAAAGGCAAAAACCAAAAAGACCAAGATCAGAAAATATGAATATAAACTCATGGTTTTGGTGCTATTTCAGAGTAACCTGAAAATCCCTGATGGAAAACTGGTGAAGAACCCATTAAACCAACTCCAGTTCCATGGTGAAAACCATTAGAAATTTTCCTCATGGATTTTTTTTTCAGCATGGTGATTAAAATTTAATCACATTTCTATGGAAAACTATTTATATTTTAATGAGACCTTTAATGGATTAATGGTCATCTTAATTTTATTCTAAATAAATATCTCCCTACAGCAAACCGTACATTACTATAGAAACCATAACATACAGTATTAGTGCATTAATGTAAACCTGAGCTACTCTCAGAGCTGCTGTTACAGACAATTAATCAACACCTTCTGACCAATCAGAGTGCAGAATTCTACAGCACTGTGGTATGATGAGGTTTATGGGTAACTATTTTGGTTTTGTTTGTTATTGCCTGATCCTCTATAACAGGAACACCAGCGCTTTGAGACAGTGTCTTTCCTTGTAATTTCTCCTCCCTCTCTCTGTTTTCCTCTGAGATGTGTTTTAAAGTGTTCAGTGTGCTCTCATTATCTTCATAGATGAAGCGTAGCAGACCCCGAGGGTAATCTGGCCCCTATACATCACCACCTGCCCCCTGCCCCCCCCTTCACCCTGCAGTGGCAGCTGGGTAAATGAGGGAGTGACGTGAAAGGAGTGATGTTAGTGCAGTGCGTCAGACCCGTGTGTCCCATTGTACTGAGAAGTGTGTTATAGCCAGTCAGTGACAAACACAGTCCTGTTACACACACACACACACACACACACACACACACACACACACACACACACACACGAGCAGGGTTACAGTATGAGCAGGAAGGAGCATGGAAAGACAGCCTCTGGAAATATAGAACCACTCTTAGTGCTGCTAGATCAACATATCTCTCCTCCCTAATAGAAGATAACAAAAATAATCCTAGATTCCTATTTAATACTGTAGCAAAATTAACCAGGAATAAGTCCACTATAGACACATGTACACCTGCAGTATGTAGTAGTGACAACTTCATGATTTTTTTCAATGATAAAATTGAAAATATCCAACAAAAAATTCAAACTACTAATTTAAGGCCAGACAATTTAAGTAACCCTGTAGTTAACAATATAACTGTATCAGATCAGCAATGAGAATGTTTTACTTCCCTTAGAGAAATCAAACTAACTTTATTAATCTCCACATCAAAGTCTTCAACTTGTGTACTAGATCCCTTACCTACACGTCTATTCAAACAGATAATACCTGAAGTAATTGAACCTCTTCTAAAAACAATCAATTAGCAGTTATGTATCCTTTAAACTAGCAGTTATCAAACCCCTGATTAAAAAACCTGACCTTGATCCCTGTCAGCTGTCCAATTATCGGCCAATATCAAACCTCCCCTTTATCTCCAAGATCCTAGAAAAAGGTGTGGCACAGCAGTTATGCTCATATTTACATAGGAATAACATCCATGAAATGTATCGATCAGGATTTAGACCTCATCATAGCATGGAGACAGTACAATACAATACAACTTTATTAATTCTTCCACAAGGTTTTTCAGAATTAATTTACAATACAGAATTATTTTTTTTACAATTAGCCTAACCTGCATGTCTTTGGACTATGGGGGAAACCAGAGCACCTGGAGGAAACCCATGCAGACACAGCACTGGTTAAAAGTAGTAAACGACCTTCTGTTGTCCTCTGATCAGGGCTGTGTCTCCCTGCTTGTGTTGCTTGACCTTAGTGCAGCATTTGATATCATTCCATTCTTCTGGATAGACTAGAAAATGTTGTGGGAGTTAAAGCATATACGCAGAACCATGGCCTCACTTTTTGTTTATAAATGCCGTGAGACCACAAGAATGGCACAGGAATAGTTTTAAGTATTAACAATAAATCTAATATCGTAATTTTTATGATTAAAATGATTCAGATAGGTAGTGGTTTGAGTGAATGACCTTGACGTCCGTGATGTCACAGCAGGAAGTCTATTGGTCTCATCGCCATTTCTGCAATACTAAAACACAGCTGACTGCAACTCCGATCCTCCATTTTAGCTAACTTATCACCATTCCACGTAGATGTGTTGCTGGCCGGTGCAGTAACATGTCAGAAGGTGGATTTACATTGCATTCATGGCCCATGAATGTTCAAACTGCAAAGATTTGGATGTGTTTTGCGAGAAATTCACAGGCACATTGGGCGCCTATGAAGTGGTCTCTCCTCTGCTCTGCACATTTTACTGAAGACTTGTACGAGACCTCTGATCTGTCGAGGAGCATTGGCTATCAGCCCGTATTGAAAGAGGGTGCAGTACCAACATCCATCCATCCATCATCTGTAGCCACTTATCCTGTCCTACAGGGTCGCAGGCGAGCTGGAGCCTATCCCAGCTGACTACGGGCGAAAGGCGGGGTACACCCTGGACAAGTCACCAGATCATCACAGGACTGACACATAGACACAGACAACCATTCACACTCACATTCACACCTACGGTCAATTTAGAGTCACCAGTTAACCTAACCTGCATGTCTTTGGACTGTGGGGGAAACCGGAGCACCCGGAGGAAACCCACACGGACACTGGGAGAACATGCAAACTCCGCACAGAAAGGCCCTCACCGGCCACGAGGCTCGAACCCAGGACCTTTTTGCTGTGAGGCAACGATGCTAACCACTACACCACCGTGCCACCCCACAGTACCAACATCTCATCTCATCTCATTATCTCTAGCCGCTTTATCCTTCTACAGGGTCGCAGGCAAGCTGGAGCCTATCCCAGCTGACTACGGGCGAAAGGTGGGGTACACCCTGGACAAGTCACCAGGTCATCACAGGGCTGACACATAGACACAGACAACCATTCACATTCACATTCACACCTACGGTCAATTTAGAGTCACCAGTTAACCTAACCTGCATGTCTTTGGACTGTGGGGGAAACCGGAGCACCCGGAGGAAACCCACGTGGACACGGGGAGAACATGCAAACTCCGCACAGAAGGCCCTCGCCAGCCCCGGGGCTCAAACCCAGGACCTTCTTGCTGTGAGGCGACAGCGCTAACCACTACACCACCGTGCCGCCACAGTACCAACAATTAAACTAAATAAAACTACAAGAAAAGGAAAGTATTTATTTTATTTATATTTTAAAAAAAAGGAAAGTAAGTTCAGTTGCACCAGTTCTCCCAGAGTGTGAGCCAAGGGTTGTTGCTAAAACCTGGGACAGAACGGGACATATTATCGTTTGGGCAGTGACCTCCCCGAGGTTGTTGCTAAAACTGGTGACATCCCTTCCCGGGTTTTAGTAATTGCCTAAGCCGAGCAGTAATGGCGGAGTACTCAGTATGGAGAAAATGGAGAATGAATGAACCAGCCATCTGATTTCTCCGCTGGATATACTCGCCTCAGCAGCAATATCTTACCCTTATGTGGAAGAAGCGAATTAATGGAGAACTGAAAGTCAGATTGTTTCAAAACAATCGACCACAAGATCGGCCTTCAAGAAGCAAGAACACAGACAGGTAAGCTGCGAATCTCATTTGTTTACCTGCATTTAGATTAATACATGTAACTTGTATTGTGTATTTAAGTTACCGGTATAAAATTATTTAATTTGCTTCAGAATGTGATTGTCTCAGTTCATCTGATTATTTAATTAGCCTTTTATGTTTTATCAGTGAAAATGCATGCATGTACATGTATGTTGCATAAGTTATAACACCCATCCTGTTTTAATGAGAGTCAACCCACAATCAATGAAGTTAAATCAGTCTTAGTTGAGCAAGTCGGTAACGCTGTCAAAGGTCTCCGCCTTAAAACCGGTTCCCACTGTGACGTCACGCACTCAGGGCTGGCTGGCTCAGCAGGGCAGCTCAAATGCCACCTTTGCAGTTGATTTTAACTCTCAAAAATATTTTTTTATTCCCATTTATGCAGCATACAAGAGTCAAGGATGGAGATACTATCCACTCAGAAATTTATTTAAAAATAAAGGTTCTGCATATATCCTTTAAGGGAACGGCCCTCTCCTGGCTCAGCTCTTCTTTAACTGATTGCTATCAGTATGTTGATGTAAATGGTGATTTTTCTAGACATACTGCGGTAATGGGGGCGGCACGGTGGTGTGGTGGTTAGCATTGTCACCTCACAGCAAGAAGGTTCTGGGTTCGAGCCCAGCAGCCGGCGAGGGCCTTTCTGTGTGGAGTTTGCATGTTCTCCCTGTGTCTGTGCTGGTTTCCTCAGGGTGCTCCGGTTTCCCCCACAGTCCAAAGGCATGCAGGTTAGGCTAATTGGTGGCTCTAAATTGACCATAGGTGTGAGTGTGAATGGTTGTTTGTCTCTGTGTCAGCGCTGTGATAAACTGGCTATTTGTCCAGGGTGTACCCCATAGGGTGACTCACCCATAGTCAACTGGGATAAGCTCCAGCTTGCCTGTGACCTTGTAGAACAGGATAAGCGGCTACAGATAATGGATGGATGGATGGATGGATGGATGGATGGATGGACACTGAGGTAATGTTTGGTGTTCCACAAGGTTCTGTCTTAGGCCCACTGCTTTTTTCTTTATACATGTTACCTCTAGGTGATATTATTTGTAAGCATTGTATTAGTTTCTATTGTTATGCTGATGACACACAGTTGTATGTTTCTGCAAAACCAGATGAGAGACACCAGCTTCATGAAACTGAGGAATGTGCAAAGGACATTAGACACTGGATGCTTATTAACTTCCATCTGCTTAATACTGGCAAGACTGAAGTACTTGTATGATGGCCCCATGCAGCTACAACCCCGGTTCCAAAAAAGTTGGGACAAAGTACAAATTGTAAAAAAAAACGGAATGCAATGATGTGGAAGTTTCAAAATTCCATATTTTATTCAGAATAGAACATAGATGACATATCAAATGTTTAAACTGAGAAAATGCATCATTTAAAGAGAAAAATTAGGTGATTTTAAATTTCATGACAACAACACATCTCAAAAAAGTTGGGACAAGGCCATGTTTACCACTGTGAGACATCCCCTTTTCTCTTTACAACAGTCTGTAAATGCCTGGGGACTGAGGAGACAAGATGCTCAAGTTTAGGGATAGGAAAGTTAACCCATTCTTGTCTAATGTAGGATTCTGGTTGCTCAACTGTCTTAGGTCTTTTTTGTCGTATCTTCCATTTTATGATGTGCCAAATGTTTTCTATGGGTGAAAGATCTGGACTGCAGGCTGGCCAGTTCAGTACCCGGACCCTTCTTCTATGCAGCCATGATGCTGTAATTGATGCAGTATGTGGTTTGGCATTGTCATGTTGGAAAATGCAAGGTCTTCCCTGAAAGAGATGTTGTCTGGATGGGAGCATATGTTGCTCTAGAACCTGGATATACCTTTCGGCACTGATGGTGTCTTTCCAGATGTGTAAGCTGCCCATGCCACATGCACTAATGCAACCCCATACCATCAGAGATGCAGGTTTCTGAACTGAGCGCTGATAACAACTTAGGTCGTCCTTCTCCTCTTTAGTCCGAATGACACGGCGTACCCGATTTCCATAAAGAACTTCAAATTTTGATTCGTCTGACCACAGAACAGTTTTCCACTTTGCCACAGTCCATTTTAAATGAGCCTTGGCCCAGAGAAGACATCTGCGCTTCTGGATCATGTTTACATACGGCTTCTTCTTTGAACTATAGAGTTTTAGCTGGCAATGGCGGATGGCACGGTGAATTGTGTTCACAGATAATGTTCTCTGGAAATATTCCTGAGCCCATTTTGTGATTTCCAATACAGAAGCATGCCTGTATGTGATGCAGTGCCGTCTAAGGGCCCGAAGATCACGGGCACCCAGTATGGTTTTCCGGCCTTGACCCTTACGCACAGAGATTCTTCCAGATACTCAGAATCTTTTGATGATATTATGCACTGTAGATGATGATATGTTCAAACTCTTTGCAATTTTACACTGTCGAACTCCTTTCTGATATTGCTCCACTATTTGTCGGTGCAGAATTAGGGGGATTGGTGATCCTCTTCCCATCTTTACTTCTGAGAGCCGCTGCCACTCCAAGATGCTCTTTTTATACCCAGTCATGTTAATGACCTATTACCAATTGACCTAATGAGTTGCAATTTGGTCCTCCAGCTGTTCCTTTTTTGTACCTTTAACTTTTCCAGCCTCTTATTGCCCCTGTCCCAACATTTTTGAGATGTGTTGCTGTCATGAAATTTCAAATTAGCCAATATTTGGCATGAAATTTCAAAATGTCTCACTTTCGACATTTGATATGTTGTCTATGTTCAATTGTGAATACAATATCAGTTTTTGAGATTTGTAAATTATTGCATTCCATTTTTATTTACAATTTGTACTTTGTCCCAACTTCTTTGGAATCAGGGTTGTAGAAGTAGGTTTTCTGATTACACAGTAACTCTGGATTGCCTTTCTGTTTCTTCACATGTAGCAGTAA
This sequence comes from Neoarius graeffei, assembly GCF_027579695.1. Lineage (NCBI taxonomy): Eukaryota > Metazoa > Chordata > Actinopteri > Siluriformes > Ariidae > Neoarius > Neoarius graeffei. Next base: position 93,894,906 of record NC_083577.1, read on the forward strand.
ATGACCTCGGTGTGATTATTGATTATTATTAGCTTTCTTTCATCTCAGAAACATTGCTAAAATAAGAAATTTAATGTCACTACATGATGCAGAAAAACTAGTTCATGCTTTTGTTCCCTCAAGGTTGGATTATTGTAATGCCTTACTGTCTGGTTGTTCCAATAAGTGCATAAACAAGCTCCAGTTAATTCAAAATGCAGCAGCAAGAGTCCTTACTAGAACTAGAAGATATGACCACATCACCCCTGTCTTATCCACACTCCATTGGCTCCCAATCAAATTTTGTATTGATTATAAAATACTGCCATTGACCTTTAAAGCACTGAATGGTCTTGTGCTACAGTACCTGAGCAAAGTTCTGGTCCTTTATGACCCGCCACACCTACTTAGATCAAAAGATGCAGTCTATCTGCTGGTACCTCATATAGTGAAGGCTACATCAGGGGCGGAGCCTTTTCTTACAAAGCCCCACAGTTATGGAACAGCCTTCCAAGTAGTGTTCGGGAATGAGACAGTCTCAGTGTTTAAGTCTAGGCTGAAAACATCTGTTTAGTCAAGCCTTTTGTTAATAGTGTTTATGAGGTAAAGGAGTAGATCTGGAGGATCCTCAGACAGAGTGTTTGGTAAACTGGGATATATGGATGCTGTCACACACACACACACACACACACACACACACACACACACACACACACACACACACTCTCATTCACTTGGGTTTTGACAGTGTAGTGGCTGCTGCTTTATGTCCCGGGGCTCCCTCATGTCTGTGTTACCTTCTGGCTCTCCGTTTTAGTTATGTTGTCAGAGTTAGTCCTGCTGGAGTCCCTGCTTGCACTCAGTGCAAAATGTATACTGTTCTTAACCATTTGGTGACACTGGGCATCCCTAACAATCTCTCTCTCTCTCTCTCTCTCTCTCTCTCTCTCTCTCTCTCTCCTCTGTCTTTCCCTCTGTCTGTCTCTCTCTGTTGAGTTACACATTAATCCTGAGACACCAGTGATGCTGAACCTCTCCTGCTCCTCGGACCTGCCTGATCCATCCTGATGCCCTACATCTGGCTGGAGTCTCATCTCATCACTCCTGTGGAGGATGGCCCCATATGGACAGTTGAAATTCGCACTTGGAAGACACTCTGGACACTTACAGTTTTGCTCTGATGGTTTAGGACTACTATCACCATGATAACTTCAGGACTGCAGTTCTCATGAACAGTTTTACACTCAAGTCTACATCAGTGAACAGTTGATAACTTCAACAAAACAGACTTCCTGTTAAACTATAATGAATTTCCTGGTTACACAGTTGTACTTTCTGACTCTACAGGACACAGTTATAGACGTGAGTTATTTATAATCACCCTATCTGTTATCACCCAGATGTGGATGGGTTCCCTTTAGAGTCTGGTTCCTCTCAGAGTTTCTTCCTCATGTCATCTGAGGGAGTTTTTCCTTCAACACCATCACCACAGGCTTGCTTATCAGGGATAAATAAATTTACTAGGGATAAAATTAGCTCATATGTTTAAAGTCTTTAAGTTTTTCCAAAGCTGCTTTGCAACAATGTCCATTGTGTAAAGCACTATTGTCAGTAATCCCAGTGTGAAGAAGCAGATTACAAACACTCAGGACTACAACTCCCATGACTCACAGCATCCTCTGTCCCCAGCCTACTGAACTACAGCTGTCACACATTTCCTTAATCACTGCTTCCACTATTTAAGCCACTCATTCACAGCACTCCGGTGTGAAGTATTGTCTTGCCATTTCAGTATATATATATATATATATATATATATATATATATATATATATGGAGCCTTGTATCTTTTCTGACTGTCTCTAGCGCTTCCTGACCTTTTGCTATTTCCTCTCCATTTTCACTCTTTGTCTTTTCCGCATCACATTTTTTGCCGATCACCTGACCCTCGCTCATTTACTGACACCGATTTCAGACACACGTTTTGGCTTTGTTGACAGTCTGCTTATCTGCTTCCTCAGCGCATACATTAGTAAGTGCCTGCGCTCTCACAGGATACTTTGCTGTAATGGATGTAGCAGAGGGTCCTAAACAGACTGCTCTAAATGCGCAGGGGCGTTTGCTAGGAGAATATCAACAGATACTCACCGACCTCAACACTTGGATGACACAGCTCATATCTGTGATATCACAGGGCCTCCTAGCACACACTGAGCTTCTTCCTAGCCCAACGCTTCAACTCCCCACTCCAGAGAATTTTACTGGAGACGTCATTGCATGTAAGGGTTTTTTACTGCAATGTTCTTTGTATTTTTCCACCATGCTGCATTTATCAGAGGAGCACAAGATCACAAATGTTATATCTTTTCTCTTGGGCAAAGCACTTCACTGGGCCACCACAGTTTGGAATAAGGGGCATGAGCAAACCAAGTCCTATGAACAATTCCTCGCCATGTTTAAAAGGGTGTTTATACTGTCGCTTTCATTTTTGTACTTTTCACTTTCGCTTTCCTTTTTCCGGTTTTTTTTTTTTTTTCCGTTTTTTTCTCTTTCTTTTTTCGGAAGAACGCCGAGACCGGAAGCTTTCTTTTTTTTCTCCTCCTGTGTAAAGTCCACAAGCGGAGGCCATCTGATCTGCTTTAATATCAACAGATCTTCATTTAAGGTACGTGAATCTTTTCATCATGGCACCCCTTCAGCCTGTTCAGTGTGCTGAGTGCAGGATGTTTAGTCATTCTTCCTCCGTCGCTAGCGATAGCTCTATTAGCTTTACTTGTGATAAGTGCAGATTAGTTAGCTCTCTGACGGAGAAGATTTCAGTGCTAGAAGCGCGTGTCCAGGCTTTAGAGCAGGTTAGTGAGCGTGAGAACAGTGTAGTTTCTGTTAGGGAAAGTCTGGACGCCCTAGGTGGAGTTAGCAATCCCCCAACTCCGGCATTAGAGCCCTTACAGCGGGGCGAATGGGTGACGGCTCGGCGGCATAAGCGTAGAGCCAAAGCTACCGCTGAGGCTCGCCCACGGGAGCACCACTCCTCTCCGCGTCACGTGTCGAACAGGTTTGCTCTCCTTAGTGATGCACCCACTGAGAAACCTGAAAGAGCTCTGGTTATAGGGGACTCTATCATACGGCACGTGAAATTAGCTCAGCCTTTAGGGGCACCAGCAGCTTTAGTCAGGTGTATTCCGGGAGCCAGGGCGCCGGACATAGCAGGTAATCTTAGGGTCCTAGGCAAGCACAGGTTCTCAAAGATAGTTATCCATGCAGGAGCTAATGATATACGCCTTCGTCAGTCTGAGGTTACTAAGAGTAACTTTGTAGAGGTGTTTAAATTAGCGAAGGCGATGTCCGATGCTGTAGTATGCTCTGGCCCCATCCCAATGCGGCGTGGCGATGTAGCTTACAGCAGGTTATGGTCGCTGAACTGCTGGCTGTCCAGGTGGTGCTCTGAAAACAGTGTGGGCTTTATAGATAATTGGGCTAATTTTGAGGGCACTGCTGGCCTGTTAGGGCGGGACGGTATCCATCCCACTCGGGAAGGTGCTGCTCTCATTTCCTGCAGCATAGGTCATAGTCTCAGAACAGGCCTAGTTAATTTCTGACAATCCAGAGCCAAGGCCAGGGAGCAGACGAACAGGCTAAACCGACTGTCTGCTAGCTGCACAGAGTCGTCACTCAGGGCCCACTACATCGAGACTGTGTCTGTTCCCCGAGCTCAACAAAAAGGTAGAAATTTTCAGAGAGTTTGTTCCAGTAACCTAATCAATATAAAATTAGATCAGACTGACTGTACAGCTGCTGCCAGCACCTTTGATCTAAAGGTGGGGCTATTAAATATTAGATCTCTTACATCTAAAGCGCTAATGGTTAATGAACTCATTACTGATCAGGAGTTTAATGTACTGTGTTTAACAGAAACATGGATTAAGCCAAATGAATATATAGCATTAAATGAAGCGAGTCCTCCTGGATACAGTTATATACACCAGCCTCGTCTAACTGGCAGAGGAGGAGGCGTCGCGGTTATTTATAACGATTATCTAGGTGTAACACACAAACCTGGTTATAAATTTAATACATTTGAAGTTCTTCATACTCATATAATGTATGTAGCCTCGAAAAATAAGTCTACCCAGTTAATTCCATTGCTTATTATTTACAGGCCCCCGGGGCCATATTCTGAGTTTCTTTCTGAATTTGCAGATTTTATCTCAGATCTGGTTATTTCCTTAGACAAAGCTTTAGTTGTCGGAGATTTTAATATTCACTTCGATAACCCAGAAGACCCTTTAAAAACAGCGTTTGTGTCCATCTTAGGTTCAGTCGGGATTAAGCAGAATGTCATAGGACCGACCCATAATGGTGGTCACACCCTTGATCTAATACTAACATTCAGATTAAACGTAGACAATATAGTCATACTTCCACAGTCTGAAGTTATCTCAGATCATTGTCTCATCTCATTCAAAATATGTCTGAGTAATAATATATGCACCTCACCACGCTACTGTATTAAACGTACTTTCACGTCAACTACTGCGCAGAGCTTTATAAATGATCTCCCAGAGCTGTCAACTTTGATTGGGTCACTGTCAGCCCCTGCAGAACTCGATCAGGCAACTGAATGCTTAGAGTCAACATTCCGCCATACTTTAGATAATGTAGCTCCTCTAAAAAGGAAAATGGTCAGAGACAAAAAATTAGCACCCTGGTATAATGATGACACTCGCACATTAAAACAGACCACTCGAAAATTGGAACGTAAATGGCGTCAAACAAAATTGGTAGTGTTCAAATTGGCGTGGAAGGAGAGCTTCCTGAAGTATAGAAAAGCTCTTAGTGCTGCGAGATCAACATATCTCTCCTCCCTAATAGAAGATAACAAAAATAATCCTAGATTCCTATTTAATACTGTAGCAAAATTAACCAGGAATAAGTCCACTATCAACACATGCACACCTGCAGTATGTAGTAGCAACGACTTCATGAATTTTTTTAATGACAAAATTGAGAATATCCGACAAAAAATTCAAACTACTAATTTAAGGTTAGACAATGAAAGTGACCTTGTAGTTAACAATATAACTGTATCAGATCATCAGTTAGAATGTTTTACTCCCCTAAAAGAAACTGAATTACTTTCATTAATCTCTACATCAAAAGCCTCAACTTGCGTACTAGATCCCTTACCTACACATCTATTCAAACAGATAATGCCTGGAGTAATTGAACCGCTTCTAAAAATAATAAATTCTTCTCTTATGATTGGCTATGTACCCAAATCCTTTAAACTAGCAGTTATCAAACCCCTGATTAAAAAACCTGACCTTGATCCCTGTCAGCTGTCCAATTATCGGCCAATATCAAACCTCCCCTTTATCTCCAAGATCCTTGAAAAAGCTGTGGCACAGCAGTTATGCTCATATTTACATAGGAATAACATCCATGAAATGTATCAGTCAGGATTTAGACCTCATCATAGCACAGAGACAGCACTGGTTAAAGTAGTAAACGACCTACTGTTGGCGTCTGATCAGGGCTGTGTCTCGCTACTTGTGTTGCTTGACCTTAGTGCAGCATTTGATACCATTGATCATTCCATTCTTCTGGATAGACTAGAAAATGTTGTGGGAGTTAAGGGAATGGCCCTCTCCTGGCTCAGGTCTTATCTAACTGATCGTTATCAGTATGTCGATATAAATGGTGATATTTCTAGACGTACCGAGGTAAAGTTTGGTGTTCCACAAGGTTCTGTCTTGGGTCCACTGCTTTTTTCTCTATATATGTTACCTCTGGGCGATATTATTCATAAACATTGTATTAGTTTCCACTGTTATGCTGATGACACACAGTTGTATGTCTCTGCAAAACCTGATGAGAGACACCAGCTTAATAAAATTGAGGAATGTGTTAAGGACATTAGGCACTGGATGCTTATAAATTTCCTTCTGCTTAACTCTGACAAGACTGAAGTACTTGTGCTAGGACCACATACAGCTAGAAGTAAGTTTTCTGATTCCACAGTAACTCTGGATGGCCTTTCTGTTTCTTCACGTGCAGCAGTAAAAGACCTCGGAGTGATTATTGACCCCAGTCTTTCATTCGAAACTCACATTGATAACATCACCCGGATAGCTTTCTTTCATCTCAGAAATATTGCAAAGATAAGAAATTTAATGTCATTGCATGATGCAGAAAAACTAGTCCATGCTTTCGTTACCTCCAGGTTGGATTATTGTAATGCCTTACTGTCTGGATGTTCCAATAAGTGCATAAACAAGCTCCAGTTAGTTCAAAATGCCGCAGCAAGAGTCCTTACTAGAACTAGAAAATATGACCACATCACGCCTGTCTTATCCACACTGCATTGGCTCCCAATCAAATTTCGTATTGATTATAAAATACTACTATTGACCTTTAAAGCACTAAATGGTCTCGCACCACAGTACCTGAGTGAACTTCTGCTCCTCTATGACCCGCCACGCCTACTTAGATCAAAAGGTGCAGGCTATCTGCTGGTACCTCGTATAGTGAAGGCTACATCAGGGGGCAGAGCCTTTTCTTACAGAGCCCCACTGTTATGGAACAGCCTTCCAAGTAATGTTCGGGAATCAGACACAGTCTCAGCATTTAAGTCTAGGCTGAAAACATATCTGTTTAGTCAAGCCTTTTGTTAATGGTGTTTATGAGGTAAAGGAGTAGATCTGGAGGGTCCTCAGACATAGAGTGTTTTGGTAAACTGGGATGTATGGATGCTGTCAGTCCCCACTCGCTTGCTCACTCGAGTTTGTTGACGGTGCAGTGGCTGGCTGCTTTATGTCCCGGGGCTCCCTCATGCCTGTGTTACCTTCTGGCTCTCTCCTTTTAGTTATGCTGTCATAGTTAGTTGCCGGAGTCCCTGCTTGTACTCGGTGCAATATGTATACTGTTCCTACTTATTCAGGTGACATTGGGCATACGTAACCACCTGTGTTTTCTTTCTCTCCCCCCCCCCCCCCCCACCCCAAATCTGTCCCTCTGAGTTACATGGAGTCAACAGGAAATCTTTTGGTGGAGACGGTGGGGACCTCGACTGGCTATCGTAGCCTGCAGGGAATCGGCCGTCAGACATTCTGTCGCATGTCCCAGACCCGGTGAAATGTAACTGAATTGTCTTGGCCAGGCCTAAGGGTCCCATCTGCATCTCATCATTGCTGAGGAGTGTGCTCCCATCACCCAATCAAGCATCCAGCCAGAGCAGGTCATGATATATTTTTTACCATATTAACATGCCATTGTGTGTTATGCCTGATGTAAAGACTCTCGTCTCTGCGAGCCTACCACACAGATTTAATACTTGTCATTTTTAGGGCATACCTAACAACGTGTTTTCTTTCTCTCTCTCTCTTCCCCCCCCCCCCCCCCCATCTGTCCCTCTGAGTTACATGTTGATCCTGGGATTGAGATGCTGGCCTCTTCTGCCCCTCGGACCTGCTTGATCCATCCTGGTGCCCTGTGTCTGGTCGGAGTTTTATCGCCCCACTCCTGTGAAGGACGGCCCCATGAGGACAGTTGAGGGTTATACCTGTTAAAACTGTTAATATTATAGTCAGGCTGTCTGTTGTTGCCCAAATGAGGATGGGTTCCCTTTTGAGTCTGGTTCCTCTCGAGGTTTCTTCCTCATGTCGTCTGAGGGAGTTTTTCCTTGCCACCGTCGCCACAGGCTTGCTCATTGGGGATAGATTAGGGATAAAATTAGCTCATGTTTTAAGTCGTTCAAATTCTGTAAAGCTGCTTTGCGACAATGTTTATTGTTAAAAGCGCTGTACAAATAAATAAATAAACTTGAAAAGGGGGGATGGTCTCTGCATGATCTACAACCAGGGGATTGGATAGTGGTGAAGGCCTTCCGACAATCCAAATGGAACAAGCCACGGTGGAATGGCCCATTCCACGTGCTGCTCACAACCCCAACAGCAGTGGAGGTCACAGGCAGAGTGACGTGGATCCACGCTAGCCACTGCAGGAGGGTTCCTGAACCGGCTGAGCAGGAGGAAAAGGAAGGCCTAAGTGACCCGGACACTGACTAAAGCACGTGAGGAAGAAAGGCATCACTGCATGGAATAGTGCGAGTATCACATCAATCACGCACACACCCTCAATAGGGAGGAGTATTTCAGTGTCTAGCTGATAGATAAGTCTTAGGGTTTCGAGTTTCCTCCAAGTCCTGGTGAGGTGGGACAAGGGCTGATAGGGTGTGCCCGCCCTCTGAGCACCAATACACGTTAAGAAGGGCAAGGTTTAACTCGGAGACATACTTAACATAAAATGAAGTGGGTAAATCATTATAAGCTAGATCCAGTCATGGGCCTGAGCATCCTGATCCTGCTGGGGCTCATGGGAGGATTCATGTGGTGGTCGATACAGGGAACCCAGGCTGACACAGAGTCGAAGACAGTTGGTTTAGTGGATGGAAGACTCTGATTCTATCCACCATACCAGTCCTGGGCTTAGTGATTGTGATGCTATGTTTGCTCCCTGTTTTCTGTCAATGTTGTATGTCTGTGTTTCAGAGGCAGCTGACAAATATTGGTGTGGCAGCGGGGGCATGGCCAAGCGCCAGTCTGTGACAGGAGGGCGGAGTCAGGGAAGGTAAGTAGCAGAATCACTACACCTGATGTCATTTAACCTGTGTTTGTGTGTCTTCCCAGTGACCGCGCCCTACTTAAGGAGGGAGAGCGAGAGCAGAGGGGCTCTTTCCCGAACCAGATGCCGGTTGTGTGTGTGTCTGTTTAAAGTTAATGAAGTTGTTCACTGAAAAGTGTGGCAATAAAACCCCGTTTTCGAACCTTATCTCTGTCCTGCCGTCCTCTGTGCTCCACCCACCCATACAAACTGTTACAGTGGTGCCAAAACCCGGGATTGGAGCGCAGAAGCCAAACAGCCCCATGGAGTCTTCCCTGTTCGCTGACCTGGTCCACGCCCTCTCCACGGCCCAGCAAAGCCAGCACCAGGCGCTAGTCACTCTCCGTAAGGAGCAGGAGCAGCGGTTCGAGGCCCTGGTGTTGGCCCAGCAAGAGGATCGACAGGCGTTCCGGCACCTCCTCATGTCAGCGGGGTCCACCAATGCTCCCACCGCGGGCCCGTCCCCCCTCACCCTAACAAAGATGGGCCCGCAGGACGACCCTGAGGCATTTATCACGCTCTTTGAGCAAGTTGTGGAGCTCTCAGGGTGGCTGATGGATCAGTGCGCGGCGCGCCTCCTCCCCCTGCTAACAGAAGAGGCGCAGCTGGCCGCGCTGAAGCTCCCCGCTGACCGCCGGCTGGCCTACGTGGACCTTCGCCAGGCCGTCCTCCAGTGTGTGGGGCACAGCCCCGAGCAGCAGCGCCAGCGCTTCCGTGCTTTGGGCTTGGAGGAAGTCGGCCGGCCGTTCGCGTTTGGCCAGCAACTCCGGGATGCCTGCTGGCGGTGGTTGAGGGCCAACAACCACGACCCCGAGGAGATCGTTGACCAGGTGGTACTGGAACAGTTCATCGCACGCTTGCCAGCAGGAACCGCGGAGTGGGTCCAGTGCCACCGTCCGGCATCGCTGGATCAGGCCATCGAGCTGGCGGAGGACCACTTGGCGGCTGTCCCGGTGGCAGGACAGCAGACAGCCTCTTCTCTCCTCTTTCTCTCTCTCTCTCTCTCTCTCTCTCTCTCTCTCTCTCTCTCTCCCCCTCTCCTCCTGTGTCCCGTCCTCACCCCATTCCCCCACCGCAGAGGTGGGGGCCGGCGCCACCCCAGCCGGCCCGCCGCACCCGCGGTGCCCTCCCGTTTCTCCCTTCCGTGTCTGTCTCTCCCCCCCCCCCCCCCCAGGTGAGTGAGCCCCAGAACACTGGTGCAGAGAGGAAGCCCGGGCCGGTTTGCTGGCGCTGCGGGGAGCCGGGTCACCTCCAACAGAAGTGCACGGCAATGGAGGTGGGCGCGGTGGTTCGGATCCCTGATGCACCAGGAGCCGCCCTCGATCGGGCCGGAGCATATTGCATACTGGTGAGTATTCAAGGGGATACATATCAGGCGTTGGTGGATTCCGGTTGTAATCAAACCTCAATTCACCAAAGCCTGGTGCAAAACGAGGCATTGGGGGGAGTACAGGGGTGAAGGTGTTGTGTGTGCATGGGGATGTTCACAGCTACTTTTTGGTGTCGGTCCACATTTTTTTTCTGTGGGGAAAAATTTATAGTAAAGGCTGAGGTTAATCCTCGCCTCACCCACTCGATAATTTTGGGGACTGATTGGCTGGGATTCAGGGAGTTGATGAGCCATTTAGTGACGAGTGGGTCCTGCTATACGTCAGCAGGGGGAGGTCCCGGTGTCGCCTTGGCGGGAGCAGCTGTCACAGAGCCGTCTACGTCATCTCCGCGTCAGAGTGAGGAGCCACAGGCGCCTCCTCTCTCTCTCAGGGAATCCCTTGCGGATTTCCCGTTAGAACAGTTGCGAGACGAGACTCTGCAGCATGCGTTTGACCAAATGAGAGTAATCGATGGTCAAACACTCCCGCCGAATGCCACCCCATCTTTCCCCTATTTTTCTATTATGAAGGATAGATTATACCAAGTGAGGCAGGACACTCAGACAAAAGAGCAAATCACACAGCTTTTAATTCCAAAGAGCCACCGGGAATTGGTATTCCAGGCGGCTCACTTTAATCCCATGGCTGGACACTTGGGGCAGGATAAGACACTAGCCCAAATAATGGCCCGATTCTATTGGCCGGGGATTCGCGGCGATGTTCGTAGGTGGTGTACGGCATGCCGCAAATGCCAGTTAGTAAATCCAGCGGCCATTCCAAAAGTGCCTTTGCACCTTCTACCATTAATCGAGACCCCATTCGAAAGAATTGGGATGGATCTCGTCGGGCCATTAGATCGGTGAGCACAAGGGTACCGCTTTATATTAGTTCTGGTGGACTATGCAACGTGATACCCGGAAGCAGTGCCTCTGCGCAATATCTCAGCATGCAGTATTGCGGAGGCGCTCTTCCATGTTATCTCCCGAGTTGGAATCCCAAAAGAGATTCTGACTGATCAAGGCACCACATTTATGTCACAGACACTGAGCAAACTGTATGGGTTATTGGGGATTAAGCCGATCCACACCAGCGTGTATCACCCACAAACGGATGGTTTAGTGGAAGGGTTCAATCGCACCCTCAAGAATATAATTTAAAAATTCGTAAGTGAGGACGCACATGGCGGCACGGTGGTGTAGTGGTTAGCGCTGTCGCCTCACAGCAAGAAGGTCCGGGTTCGAGCCCCGTGGCCGGCGAGGGCCTTTCTGTGCGGAGTTTGCATGTTCTCCCCGTGTATGCGTGGGTTTCCTCCGGGTGCTCCGGTTTCCCCCACAGTCCAAAGACATGCAGGTTAGGTTAACTGGTGACTCTAAATTGACCGTAGGTGTGAATGTGAGTGTGAATGGTTGTCTGTGTCTATGTGTCAGCCCTGTGATGACCTGGTGACTTGTCCAGGGTGTACCCTGCCTTTCGCCCGTAGTCAGCTGGGATAGGCTCCAGCTTGCCTGCGACCCTGTAGAACAGGATAAAGCGGCTAGAGATAATGAGATGAGATGAGATGAGGACACACATAATTGGGATAAGTGGCTCGAGCCCTTGCTGTTTTCAGTGCGAGAGGTCCCCCAAGCCCCCACGGGGTTCTCCCCGTTCAAATTATTATATGGGCATAAGCCACGCAGCATTCTAGATGTGCTGCGGGAAAATTGGGAGGAGGGACCTTCACAAAGTAAAAACGAAATTCAATACATTATGGACCTGTGCACAAAACTCCACATGCTCACCCACCTAACCCAGGAGAATTTGCGGCAGGCCCAAGAATGACAAGCCCGCCTGTAGAACAAGGGTAAGCGCCTTAGGGAGTTCGCACCAGGAGATAAGGTACTCGTACTGTTGCCCACATCAAACTCCAAATTGATCACCAAGTGGCAAGGACCCTTTGAGGTCACAAGGCGAGTCGGGGAAGTCGACTACAAGGTGAGGCGAATGGACAGGGGTGGGGTGCTACAGATTTACCACCTCAATCTGCTTAAACTCTGGAATGAGGAGGTCCCCATGGCATTGGTGTCGGTGGTTCCGGAGAAGGCGGAGCTGGGGCCGGAGGTTCAAAAGGGGGCATTGGCATCATGTACCTCTCCGGTCCCCTGTGGAGACCACCTCTCCCCGACCCAACTCGCGGAGGTCGCCCAGTTGCAGACCGAGTTTTCGGACGTGTTCTCGCCCTTGCCCGGTCGCACCGACCTCATAGAGCACCACATTGAGATGCCCCCAGGGGTGGTAGTGCGTAGCCGCCCTTACAGGCTACCCGAACACAAAAAAAAGGTGGTTCGCGAAGAACTCGAGGCCATGCTGAAAATGGGCATCGTCGAGGAGTCCCACAGTGACTGGAGCAGCCCGGTGGTCTTGGTACCCAAGGCCGACAGGTCGGTCCGGTTCTGTGTGGACTATAGAAAAGTCAACGCGGTGTCTAAATTTGATGCATACCCAATGCCTCATATTGATGAGTTGCTCGATCGACTAGGCACGGCTCGCTTTTATTCGACACTGGATTTAACAAAGGGGTACTGGCAGATCCCCTTGACTCCACTATCCCGAGACAAAACGGCCTTTTCCACACCGTTCGGATTACACCAATTAGTCACACTTCCGTTTGGGCTGTTTGGGGTGCCCGCTACGATTCAGCGGCTGATGGACAGGGTCCTCCGCCCCCACACCACTTATGCGGCTGCCTACCTCGATGACATTATCATCTATAGTAATGACTGGCCGAGGCACCTCGAACATCTGAGGGCCGTCCTTAGGTCGCTGAGGCAAGCGGGTCTCACAGCCAACCCAAAAGTGTGTGATTGGGCGGGTGGAAGTATGGTATCTGGGCTTCCACTTGGGCAACGGGCAGGTGTGTCCCCAAATTAACAAGACAGCAGCAATTGTGGCCTGCCCAGGGCCCAAGACCAAAAAGGGGGTGAGACAGTTCCTGGGGCTGGCTGGCTATTATCGTAGGTTTATACCTAATTTTTTGGACGTCACCAGCCTGCTGACTGATCTCACTAAAAAGGGGGCACCAGATCCGGTCCAGTGGACGGAGCAATGCCAGCGGGCTTTCTCTGAGGTAAAGGCTGCACTGTGTGGGGGGCCACTTTTACACTCCCCTGACTTCTCTCTCTCCCCTTTATGTTGCAAACGGATGTGTCGGACAGAGGGCTGGGGGCTGTTTTGTCCCAGGAGGTGGAGAGGGAGGACCGCCCAGTCTTGTACATCAGCAGGAAGCTGTCGGTGCGTGAGGGGCGCTACAGCACCATCAAAAAAAGAGTGCTTGGCGATCAAGTGGGCAGTCCTCGCCCTCCATTACTACCTGCTGGGATGCCCTTTCACTCTCTGTTCGGACCACACGCCCCTCCAGTGGCTCCACTGCATGAAGGATGCCAACACGTGGATCACCCATTGGTATCTGGCACTCCAACCCTTTAAGTTCAAGGTGGTCCACAGGCCGGGGGCGCAGATGGTCGTGGCGGACTTCCTGTCCCGTCAAGAGGGGGGGGGAGTCAGCTGCAGGCCGGACAGCCGCCCGGCCTGAGTCGGGCGGTGGGGGTATGTGGCAGCGGGGGCATGGTCAAGCGCCGGTCTGTGACAGGAGGGTGGAGTCAGGGAAGGTAAGTGGCAGAATCACTACACCTGATGTCATTTAACCTGTTTGTGTGTCTTCCCAGTGACCGCGCCCTACTAAAGGAGGGAGAGCGAGAGCAGAGGGGCTCTTCCCCGAACCAGACGCTGGTTGTGTGTGTGTCTGTTTAGAGGTTATGAAGTTGTTCATTGAAAAGTGTGGCAATAAAACCCCATTTTTGAACCTGATCTCTGTCCTGCCATCCTCTGTGCTCCACCCACCCATACAAACTGTTACAACTGGTTACCAGATGGTGAAAATAGACCCAGACGACTTGCCTGACTGGCCTCCAAACCCACACGAAGACTATAGCCCACCATTTGTCGACGTCAGCACAGCTGATATGAAATTAGCCCTAGCTTAAAACACTCTCATTTGTGGTCGTTTTCTGTTCTATTGTTTCCTGATCTATGTATATAGCTTGCTAGCATTAACTTAAGACTACATTCAGACTGCACCCTGAAACGACCCATATCCGATTTTTTTTTTTGCCCATATGCGACCTGTATCCGATTTGTTATTGACAATCTGAATGACACAGATCCGATTTTTTTCACATGTGACCCAGGCCGCTTGGATATGTGGTCCTAATTCCGATGCATATCCGTTATTTTCACATGCGACTGCAGTCTGACTGGACAGGTCGCATTCATGCGACCTACATGTCATCAACAAGAGACAAACGTCACTATTCTGCGTTGGCTAATCCCGCCTCTCTGGTGGAAAACAACAACAACAATGGCTTTTTTTTGTTTGTTTACGTATTACGTAGATGTACTTATTACATGTCAATTTGCGCATGCGGGACACTTTTGGGTCGTTTTCCGTTCATATTGGAGATCGCATACAAGTCTCATATAATTGGTAATGTGAACGGCCTAACAAAAAAATCGGATTTCACAACAAATCGGATATGGGCCGTTTCAGGTTGCAGTCTGAACGTAGTGTAAGATGTCTATGTCTTACAAAACAGCCTTAGCATTATACCTGTACACTCAATGATGTGTTAAGTCGAATCTCTCCAGGAACTCTTACCACTGAAATTGTGCACATTTCTTTCTTTTAGCAATTATTATCCTGTATGATAAAAAGGGGGGAAATGTGAAGGAAATTTAGTGAATGAACATTCCTATTCTCTGTCTTTGTGTGTTGAGCTCAAGTGGCCTAGTGTACTGAGAAGTTGTTTTCCTACATGCTGTAATCGCCTTTCTGTGCCCTTGGCTGGTGATAAGCAGGGTGTCCTGGGTTCTCCCTAACCACGCATATGCCTGCACATCCCAGAGCACACCAGGTGCACGCTTTAACAAAGCTTCATAGAAAATCTTGAGCCAATCACGTGAAGATGCGAGCAGTAAGTGAATGTCTTTAGAGTATAATAGATAACAGCCACTAAGACACAAGTCAGAGTGCGTACTCTCAGCATCACTGAAGTGGTGTCTTCTTTTTCCTTTCCTGTTTTATATCTGTTTTACACTGAACAAAAATATAAACGCAGCACCTAAAGATTTTATTTATTTTGTACATCCAATACTGATTTTTTTTTTCTGCCCACATCAAATGATAGCATACCAGTAAACATTTTTTGAAAAAAAAAAGTCCCTCTACTCAAGTTCTGAGCAGTGCCCAGACTTGAGATAATCCATGATCCAGTCGGGTGTGACCATTGCAGACAAAAATTTCACTGAGTAATGCATGTCATGACCATCCTTTATGTGGGGCCAATAAAAGGCCACCCTAAAATGACAAAAATGTTCAAATGTCAAGATGCCACAGATGACCAGAATCAACCAGGAATGAGCCATTGGCATGCTGCAGGCTGGAATGTCCATCAGAGCTGTAGGGCGTCAATTGGGGGTGCTATTCCACGATAGTCTGCCTCCGACGATGATTTCAGCAGCATGGCACCACAGACAACATGCCACATGCACGCAGGCCACGTGTCACCACTCCAGCACAAGACCGGCATATCCGTCTGACCCACCTGCGTGATCGGTGCCGGACTGCAACACGGACCGCAGATGAGACCATGGGGAGACACAATCGCAGGGTCAGCAGTCAAACTGTGAGAAACCGACTCAGAGAAGCTGGCCTCCATGCATGTAGACCTCATCGAGGATTGGACCTGACTGCTGGGCGACGACGTTCTCGTCTGGACTGGGCTCGGGCACATAGAAAATAAAAATGAAAATGAATTTCTATCTGAACATTTGTATTTCATAAAATATGGACCGCTGCGTTTATATTTTTGTTCAGTGTATATGATCTACTATAATAAATAACTGAAAAGACAACTGCTAAGCGTTCTTAAGTGTTTATTAGAAGTTTCCATTACAGGTGGAATGATCCAGCACTGAAAGCAGTCTTTCACCAAGGCCTACATCCAGAGATTGTTAGTGAGCTGGCTTGTAGAGATGAGAACCTCACTCTGGACTCCCTCATTGACTTAGTTATTCAACTTGACCAATTGTTAAAGCACTGACCATCTATCCACTTCAACACCAAATCTGCCCAGTCTATGGAGGATGGCTCACCCATGGAGGTCTCACGCACCTGTCTAACCAGCGTCGAATGTGCTAGGCGGTGTAAGGAGGGGTTATGTTTCTACTGTGGGAGCCCTGAGCATAGCATCCAGCAATGTCCCATACGACCAACCCTACAGACCCCAACAGAGAGGCCTATAAGCTCCACAAGTCTGGTGAGAAAATTCAGTTCTAAGTCCTTTACCATCCCAGTCCTACTCAGGGTAGGGTCCTCCACTCATGTCTTATCTGTTTTTGTGGATTCAGGGGCAGAGGGGAGCTTTATTAGTAGTGTCATCATGCAGAACCTCATCCTGGATACCATCCCCCTGCACAGTGCACTCAGTATCAAGACCATCGATGGAGGACCCATAGGCGATGGACTGGTCACCACTCGCACACAACCAGAACAGATTCAAATGGGGCTTTACACAAAATTCATATTACTCTATGTAACCACCACCATTGATCATGACATCATCCTTGGCTATCCCTGGCTGCAGCTACATGATCCATTGATTTCATGGCAAAACAAGGAAATTCTTCAATGGTCACCCACATGCTTCCAGAACTGCCTCTCTCCCTCAGATCAGAGTAGCTTCTACCTCCGTAGAGAGCCCCAAATCCGACTCCATAGACAATATTCCAGATTGTTACTTAGACCTTGAAGAAGTCTTCAGTAAGGGGAAGGCCTGCGGGTTACCTCCTCACAGGCTGTATGATTGCTAGATCAACTTATTGCCAGGTATGTCTCTTCCATGTGGTCGTATTTATTCCTTGTCCCAAAAGGAACAGGCAGCCATGGAGGAATATATTCAGGAGGCTCTCAAACAGGGATGCATCCGGCCTTCCAAGTCACTTGCATTGGCTGGTTTCTTTTTTGTTGAGAAATGAGGAGGTGGACTGAGGCCTTGCATCGACCACAGAGGCTTAAACCAGGTCACCATAAAGTATCCTTATCCTCTTCCCCTGGTTCCAGCAGCTCTTGAACAGCTTCAATCTGCTAAGACATGTTCAAAGCTTGATCTACGAAGTGCATACAACCTGATCTGAATAAGGAGGGGTGACGAATGGAAGACAGCCTTCAGCACGACCGAGGGGCACTTCAAGTACCAGATCATGCCATATGGCCTTTCATCAATAACGTGCTATGGGACATGCTGGGCAAATATGTCATCACCTATATCGACAATATCCTGATTTACTCTTCAGACGTCCAGAGTCACCAGGAACATGTCAGAACTGTTCTCAAGTGACTGTTAGAGAACAGCCTCTATGTAAAGGCTGAGAAGTGTGAGTTTCATCAAAACAAGATCTCCTTCCTTGGCTATATCATCAGCGCCGAAGGAGTGTGCATGGACTCCTCCAAGGTAGCAGCCGTCACATCCTGGCCTACACCCAAGTCTGTAAAAGAGCGCCAATGATTCCTAGGCTTCACAAACTTTTATCGCTGGTTCATTTGAGGTTTCAGCTCTCTAGCAGCTCCCCTAACCACACCATTGAAAAAGGGCCCCAAGCACCTACAGTGGACCTCTGTGGCCGAGGAAACCTTCGGTTGACTTAAGCTTACATTCACTTTGGCCCCCATACTCCAACACCCTGACCCCACTAAGCCTTTCATCGTGGAAGTAGATGCATCTGACACCAGGGTAGGGGCCATCCTGTCACAACGTTTTGGGGAGAAATTGAAGCTACACCCTATAGCCTTTTTTTTTTTTCAAAAAAATTAACTTCAGCAGAAAGGAATTATGATGTGGGGAACAGCGAGCTCCTCGCTATTAAATTAGCCTTTGAAGAATGGCAGCACTGGTTAGAGGGAGCCACGCACCCCTTCATCATCCTCACGGACCACAAGAACCTTGAGTATCTCTGAAAGGCCAAGAGGCTAAACCCCAGGCAGGCCAGGTGGGCATTATTCTTCATCCAGTTCAATTTCTCAATTTCTTTCCATCCAGGTTCCAAAAACACCAAGGCAGATGCATTATCCAGAACTTTCAGTCCTTCTCAAGAAGATTCTAGCTCTCATCCCATCATCCCATCCCACTGTTTCATGCAATCCATCACCTGGGAACTGGACAACGAAATAAGCAAGTCTCAGCCCCGAACCCGCCCCATTCATCTCCCACCTGGTCTTCTCTGTGTGCCCAAGCACCTATGCAGTCAACTCATCACCTGGGCTCACTCATCTCCCGCCACAGGACATCCCAACAGCCAAAGTACTCACCAAATGCGAAGAAACAGGTACTGGTGGGAGAACATGTTGTCCAAAATCAATCAGTTCATCGACTCGTGCTCCGAATGTGCCCAAGCAAAGGTCCCAAGACCCCACCCCCCGTTGGCAAGTTATGCCCTCTACCAATTCTGCAAAGACCCTGGTCACATCCGGCAATTGACTTTATCACAGATGTCCCACCCTCTCAAGGGAATACCACCATAATGGTAACTATTGATTGATTCTCAAAAGCTCTGAAACTCATTCCTTTACCTGGCATCCCAACAGCTTCTCAAACCGCTGAGCTATTATTTCAACAGGTCTTCTGATACTACGGCATCCCCGAAGATATAGTCAGTGACTGGGGTCCCCAATTTATCTCACAATTCAGAAACACTTTTATTGCCAGGTGTGCGAACACACACAAGGAATTTGATTCCGGTACCACTTAGCTTTCATAGTACAACACAGATAAAAGCGTACACACAAAATGAACAAACAAACAAAACAAAGGAATGGTGCAATAGTAGGGAATAATAGGAAATAATAGGAAATACAGAGAGAGAGTCTAACTGCAGTGATCTTCAGGGGAAGATTGTTGCTCCAGCAACAACCTTGAGGCAGTGCTGGCTGGGATAGCTGAAGATAAGATTGGAATTTGTTTAGGCTTGAAACGGGTAGACATGGCAGACTACCCCGCTCATCCATTCTGGTCACTAAAATGATCCATATCTCTCTGCAAAGCCATCAACTTCTCCAATATGGAATCCACCGAGCGGCTCAAGTTTTGAATAGCCATGGTCTGAGTGCCGACAGCTCTGCCCACCGCTTCAATCATGTCGGGTAGCTTTATGGGGCTTTGAACAGCTGTCACCATTTTCTGATTTCCTCGATACACCAGGGCAATGCCTAGTCCAATCAGCAAAAGTCCTGTGATCATGGTTCCGAATAGGTAAATATTCTCAATGTCCTCCACAGAAAGAACCACCAGGCACACGACATGCCACTTCTCCCAAGCGTCCATCGTATATCCAGCTGTGAACGTTCTGGCAGGACAGGCTGGTTCCCCTGAACCCAGGCTTCTCGTCGAGAAGATTGTGTCAATTGCGTGAAGAGACCAGTTTATCAAATCCATGAATTTTGATTTGAAGAACAATGCAGAAAGGGTCTCTCAGACAAGACGAGTCAGCAGAGCAGAAGCAGGAAAGCTCAGGGGAGGAGAGGCAGAGCAATGTGAGATGAGAGGAAAAAAAACACCTCCACATTATGCTCCTATCAGGAGCACTATGTGGAAACATTTAAAAAACCTCAGCGCAGCAGCTTTCCATGAAAGCACGAAGAAGAATTAACACAACAATTACACAAAACATAGAAAGTATGAGAGAGCAAAGTCCCGAGGCAGCTGTCCGCGGTGCCATCTTGGATGGAAAAAAAAAATTCTGGGCAAGTTTCATGGAAATTTGGGAGTATCGGAAAGTCTCACATCCAGCTACCATGCCAGTCTAATGGCCAAGTGGAGAGAGCAAACCAGGAGATTGGCTGCTTCCTGAGAATATATTGCATGTGCAACCAGGGGGACTGGGCACCTTCTTACCTTGAGCCGAGTATGCACAAAACTCACTCAAATGCTCAGCCACCCAGCTAACACCAT
Source organism: Neoarius graeffei (assembly GCF_027579695.1). Classification (NCBI taxonomy): domain Eukaryota; kingdom Metazoa; phylum Chordata; class Actinopteri; order Siluriformes; family Ariidae; genus Neoarius; species Neoarius graeffei. Next base: position 93,914,956 of record NC_083577.1, read on the forward strand.
TTCAGTGCATACTCCGCTACCAGCCACCCTTGTTTCCCTGGGATGATGCACCCAGCCAAGTACAGGCCATCAACGACTGGTTTTGATGAAGTCAAACCATCTGGGAGGAGGTCCACCAGTGTCTGGAAGCAGTCAGTGCCAAGTACAAGGAGTATGCAGATAAACAGAGGTGAGACTCCCAACTTCCTCCCCAGTGACAGGGTGTGGGTAGCCACAAGGAACTTGAGAGAAGTGAACACTTGCAAAAAGCTCCAGCCATGCTACATCGGGCCCTTCAAGGTCTCGCGCCGAATCAACGATGTGTCATACCATCTTGAACTCCCACCTCACTGTCGAATATCCCCTATGTGCCACGTTTCACACCTCAAACCTGCTATCCCAGGTCCCCTTGCCCACAACTCACCAGACAAGGAACACTCTGCACTCAACCTTGAGGGAGACCCAATCTACCAGGTAAACAAGATCCTCGACTCCAGACGACAAGGAGGCCAAATCGAATACTTGGTAGATTGGGAAAGATATGGACCTGAGGAACAAAGTTGGGTTAAGTCCAAAGACATTCTCGACCCACTCTTGAAGCAAGAGTTTCACGCCCAGTATCCTAACAAGCCAGCACCCAGAGGTAGAGGTCGTCCTAGAAAAAGGGTAGCTCCCGGAGGTAGCTTCTCGGGGGGGAGGGGGTTCTGTCAGTAATCCCAGTGTGAAGGAGCAGACAACAAACACTCAGGACTACAACTCCCATGACTCACAGCGCCCTTTGTCCCCAGCCTACTGAACTACAGCTGTCACACATTTCCTTAATCACTGCTTCCACCATTTAAGCCACTCATTCACACCACTCCAGTGCGAAGTATCATCCTGCCATTTCAGTACATACTGAGCCTTGTATCTTTTCTGACTGTCTCTAGCGTTTCCTGACCTTTTGCCATTTCCTCTCTGTTTTCACTCTTTGTCTTTTCCACATCACATTGTTCACCAATCGCCTGACCCTCGCTAGTTTATAGACACCGATTTCAGACACACGTTTTGGCTTTGTTGACAGTCTGCTTATCTGCTTCCTCCCCGCATACATCAGTAAGTGCCTGCATTCTCACAGCTATACAAATAAACTTGACGGTGGAATCACTTTAAAACATATTACTGGGAATTTAGAGACCACATTCTGTGCTCTTATTAAAAAAATGTCATTTCATTAAGTTTGTAAAACATTCTTTTTCCCTCCTGTATAATGAATCCATGTAACTTTGACATAAAATAATGTACAGGATATTACACACACACACACACACACACACTTGTTATTTAAAACTCAGACCACACACAAAACAATTCTGCTTCATTTGCGTCAGTCAGCGACCACACACACACAGGGCATGCGCGCGCACACGTCACAAAAGCACAAAATCCTAGAGAGCACAATATATAAGTGTATTGTAGAAGAAGTCAAGCCAAGAAGCCTTTGTCACATGTACACTCAAGCATAGACTTAAGCACACAGTGAAATTCCTCTCTGCATTTAACTCATCTGAAGCAGTGAACACACACACACACACACACACACACACAAGTGAGCAATGAGCACACACATATACCCAGAAGAGTGGGCAGCTATGCTACAGCACCCAAGGAGCATTTGGGGGGTAGGGGCCTTGTTCAAGGGCATTTCAGCCCAAGGGCATTTCAGCCCAAGGGCATTTCAGCCCAAGGGCATTTCAGCCCAAGGGCATTTCAGCCCAAGGGCATTTCAGCCCAAGGCCACTCCATGTTAACTTAACCTGCATGTCTTTGGACTGTGGGGGAAACCGGAGCACCCGGAGGAAACCCACACAGACATGGGGAGAACATGCAAACTCCACACAGAAAAGCCCCCATCAGCCACTGGGCTCGAATCCAGAACATTCTTGCTGTGAGGCAACAGTGATAACTACTTCACCACTGTGCTGCCCCAGTTAATACCTACCGTAGGTCTCTCTCACTTTGTGAGGACCTTCTATTGACATAAATAATTGTTGCAGTTAATTGATGCTGTGCTACACCTAAATCTAATGCTAACCTTCACCTCAGTAACCAAAAAAGAAACTGTTTGATATTCCTATAGGTATTACACACACACACACACACACACACACACACACACAGAGTGATGAGGACCCTGAAACATCTGAACAGCATGTTTAATTCCACTCAGTTTTCCTGAAATATTCAGCAGGAGAGCATTTCCCAGCAGTTCCACAGTAAATAAATCCATGGTGGTGTTTCTCAGGTTCCATCAGCAGAACTTCAAATGGTTCAGAAATAGAGGCAGATCAATTAATGTAAAGAGAAGACCACGTCAGAGAGACACTGAGTCTCATCACTGACTTGCTCATCTGAAATTATGCCCAGATATTTCATTAAATATTAGGATTTTAGATTTTGATTTTAAAATTATTGGCACCCCACCATTCATTTCTGGTGAAACACTTGGTCTTATGACTGTCTCACATGGTTGGAGACAATTCTCGAGGATTTTTTTGAACCCACATTTCCAACTCCATAATATTCTTAAGATTAGATTTGTTGGACATGTAGACATCCTTCTTTTTTCAGACAACTCAGATTACAGTCTTTCAAAACTGGAGGAGATTTGGATGTGTCGTTTTTTTTTGCTTTGTTTTTTTGCGCTACATGGGTGGTTTCAGCTTGAATTAAGATTGGCGGTTGCATAATGTGACATGCTTTCTAGGGGTGGGCTAATATGACCAAAATATCATTTAATGATACTCAAAGATGGTGGCACAGTGGTGTAGTGGTTATCACTGTCGCCTCACAGTCCTGGGTTCGAGCCCAGCGGCCAGCGAGGGCCTTTCTGTGTGGAGTTTGCATGTTCTCCTCGTGTCTGTTTGGGTTTCCTCCGGGTGCTCCGTTTTCCCCCACAGTCCAAAGACATGCAGGTTAGGTTAATTGGTGGCTCCAAATTGACCATAGGTGTGAATGGTTGTTTGTCTCTGTGTCAGCTCTGCGATAACCTGGCAACTTGTCCGGGGTGTGCCCTGCCTCTCATCCATGGCCAGCTGGGATGGACACCAGCTTGCTAGCAACTATGGAGGACAGGATAAGCAGGTACAGATAATGGATGGATGGATAGATACTCGAAGATGTTTCTATGATCCATGATGTGTGTATCAGTTTACTAAGAAACTGCCAGCAAAACAGCAGTGGATCACATTTAAAAAAGGTAAACCTGAGTTTAATAATGTGATAGAATGAAATCAGAGTTTGTAACTGTTGTTTTTTAAAAAACATTACTACATGATGTCATGATATTTTTAGAAAAGTGTATTATGATAACCCGTCCTAGAACTGCCACCTTATTGTGGTGGAGGGGTTTGTGTGCTTGAATGATCCTAGGAGCTATGTTGTCGAGGGCATTACACCCCTGTTACGGTCTCCCAATGCAGACAGGTCCTAGGTGACAGGCCAGACCAAGAGCAGTTCACCAAAACCCTTATGGAGAATAATCAATCAAGGACCATGACGTCGCCTGGTATGGCGCAGCCAGGGCCCCACCCTGGAGCCAGGCCCGGGGTTGGGGCTCATATGCAAGCGCTTGGTGGCCGGGCCTTTGCCCATGGGGCCCGGCCGGGCTCAGCCCGAAGCGGTGATGTGGGCCCGACCTCCTGTGGGTTCACCACCCACAGAAGTAGCCGTAGGGGGCCAGTGCAGTGTGGATTGGGTGGCAGTCGAAGGCAGGGGCCTCGACGACCTGATCCCCGAACACAGCGGCTAGCTGTTGAGACATGGAATGTCACTTCGCTGGGGGGGGAAGAGCCTGAGCTTGTGCGGGAGGTTGAGAGGTACTGGCTAGAGATAGTCGGGCTCACCTCCATGCACAGCTTGGGCTCTGGAACCCAGCTCCTCAAGAGGGGCTGGACTCTCCACTTTTCTGGAGTTGCCCATGGTGAGCGGCGGCGGGCTGGTGTGGGCTTGCTTATAGCTTCCCAGCTCAGCCGCCATGTGTTGGAGTTTACCCCAGTGAACGAGAGGGTCATCTCTCTGCGCCTTCGGATTGGGGAGAGGGCTCTTGCTGTTGTTTGTGCCTATGGGCCGAATAGCAGTATAGAGTATCTGGCCTTCTTGGAGTCCCTGGGAGAGGTACTGAGAGGTGCTCAGACTGGGAACTCCATTGTTCTACTGGGGGACTTCAATGCTCATGTGGGTGATGACAGTGACACCTGGAGGGGCGTGGTTGGGAGGAACGGCCTCCCCGATCTGAACCCGAGTGGTGTTTTGTTATTGGCCTTCTGTGCTAGTCATGGTTTGTCCATAACGAACACCATGTTTGAGCATAGGGGTGTCCATAAGTGCACGTGGCACCAGGACACCTTAGGTCGGAGGTCGATGATCGACTTTGTTGTCGGTTCATCTGATCTCTGGCCCTATGTCTTGGACACTCGGGTGAAGAGAGGGGCTGAGCTGTCAACTGATCACCACCTGGTGGTGAGTTGGATCCGCTGGCAGAGGAGGAAGCCGGACAGACCTGGCAGGCCCAAACGTATGGTGAGGGTCTGCTAGGAACGTCTGGCTGAGCACTCTGTCAGGGAGGTCTTTAACTCCCACCTCTGGGAGAGCTTCTCTCAGCTTCTGAGGGAGGTGGGGGACATTGAGTCTGAGTGGACCATGTTCTCTACCTCCATTGTAGATGCAGCTGTTCGGAGCTGTGGCCGCAAGGTCTCCGATGCCTGTCGTGGCGGCAATCCCCGAACCCAGTGGTGGACACCAGAAGTAAGGGATGCCAACAAGCTGAAGAAGGAGTCCTATCAAGCCATGTTGACCTCTGGGACTCCTGAGGCAGCTGACAGGTATCGGCAGGCCAGGCGTGCCACAGCTCGGGCAGTTGCAGAGGCAAAAACTCGGAACTGGGAGGAGTTCGGGAAGGCCATGGAGGAGGACTATCGGTTGGCCTCGAAGAAATTCTGGCAAACTATCTGGCGCCTCAGGGGGGGAAGCAGTACTCTGCCAACACTGTTTACAGTGCGGGTGGAGAGCTGTTGACCTCGACTGGGGACATTGTTGGGCGGTGGAAGGAATACTTTGAGGATCTCTTCAATCCCACCATCATGTCTTCCATTGAGGAGACTGAGGCTGATGACTCAGAGGTGGACTCGTCCATTACCCAAGCCCAGGGGTGGAAAGTAACGAATTACATTTACTCACGTTACTGTAATTGAGTACTTTTTATGAGTAACTTGTAATTTCCAGAGTAGTTTTTGAAATGTGTAATTTTTACTTTTACTCAATTACATTTTGACCCAAGTATTTTACTTCGCTACATTTGAAACCCCTCACGTTACTGAGTACAACATTGATAGTTAAAAAATAAATTCGGGCGGAAAACCACTTTGTCCCCGGAACTGAACGTCAATTACGTGACCTTGCTTTGCGCGCGCCCTAGCACCCAACGCGTTGGAGGATGGCTGTTGCAGGTGAGGTGGCTATAATGGAGGAGGAGCAGTCAGAACGGAAAGACACAAACTCTGAAGAGGAAATACAAAACAAAAACCCTTGGCCCAACTTGGAGGAGCTATTCATGTTCAAACGCAAACAGGGGAACAACGTAATCATGCAATGCAAAATGTGCCTGCCCAGCAAAACGGAGCTTTCAGCCTACAAAACTTCAACGTCGAACTTGCGAAAGCATGTGGTGGTAAGTTAGCACAAGTGTTTTGTACTTTACATTCCAAACCGTTAATTTATTGTTTGTTTTAACATCCCATATAACAAGCTTCCCATGTAAGCACATTGTGCCGTCATGATATTATTTTCACCATGATCAACCGAAGTAGACAAGGGAAGGGGGTGGATAGTGATCGTTCAAAAGTATGGGTGAGTTGAGAAGGGCAGGCGTTGCAGGTATTGAAGTTTGCTAAATGTGACGATAAATGAAATGGGATGTTTTGATAGTTTTGAATATGAGGATTGAGGCGATATAACTAAACTACACCACATCAAGTTATTTAATTTGTAGAGAGAATTCACAAGTTTTTCACTGTCCTGGACGCCGAGCAATCACCACAGGACACATTATTTTGCTTAGCTATTCTCTACCCGTTTCCATTATTGTAGCCCTGTCACCTTCAGATTACAGTTTACAGGTGCAGTGTGTAATATTTTTAGTAGTTTATTTCCAGAATTCATGCTGCCCATTCACAAATGTTACCTTTTTCACGAATACTTACCACCACCATCAAATTCCATGTAGTCATTATGACTGCATTTATGTGCAGAAATACCCTTCTGAAACCATGTAGTTTTGCAGTAGGAATTTGTTGACAGAATTGCTGTATTTACATTAATGGTTGAATTATTTTAATGAATTTAATGCCTAGCTAACGGCAGCAATCCTACAGTAGGCCTATTCCAATCAGCATTTTTTATATAACAGAGAGAGTACAGCACTTGCTTTATAAGGATGAGATTGTTCTAGCTTAAAACACGTTCTAGCTTTTAAATAGCATTTTTAACATGACTCTTCTGTACCTTCTTGTAATGTTTGTATTTACAGAGAAAGCATCCATCAAAGCTGGCCGTTTTTAGTGCATGTTCACGGAAGTCACTACAGGAGCAAGGAAGCAAAAGTAAACAGAGCAAGCTCCCAGGCATCCAGGCCCAACTTGCGGTGGGAGGTGCCATCCGTGCGTCTCAAGGGACAGTTGACCGCTTCCTCATCAGGCTTATTTGTGAAGGTCACCACCCCTTCTCTTTGGTGGAACAGCCAGCTTTTAAAGAGTTTGCTGCTGCACTCAATCCTCAATACAAAATGCTCTCCAGACCCACAGTTAAGAGCAGAATTGCTGAAGCTACTGCTGATATGAAGACCAAGTTAACAGCACACCTTAGTAACATAGATCATGTTGCAACCACCACAGATTGTTGGTCTGCGCACCAAAAAAGCTACATAGGGGTCACCTGCCATTGGATTGATGAGGACACCTTCGAGAGAAGATCCGTCGTGCTGGCATGCAAGCACCTAAAAGGCTCACACACCTTTGATGTCCTAGCCGGTGTCCTGGATGACATCCACTGCCAGTACCGAATTCGTGGTAAAGTGGTTAGAACCACTACAGATAGTGGCTCCAATTTCATCAAGGCATTCTCTGTATTTGGTGAGTGCGAGTCAGAGTATGAGGATGCCAGGTACACAGACCAAGAAGATTCAGAAGCGGAGGATGATGTTGAGTTTCTGGACACCTTCAGCATTCTTGAAGAGGATAATGGCCTTGAGTATCAGCTCCCCAAACATCAGAGGTGTGCATGCCACCTGCTGAACTTAGTTGCCACGACAGATGCTGACCTTGCTGAAAAGAACGACACCTACAAGAGGCTTTCACGTGCCACCTTTGGGAAATGCCAAGCTCTGTGGAATAAGTCAGGTCGCTCGCACACTGCAGCAGAAGCTGTGGAAGACAGATGTGGTCTTCAGCTCATTCGACCCAACAAGACACGGTGGAATTCAACATACATGGCTGTGGAGAGAATCCTACGCATCATAAAAGAACAAGGGGAGGATGCCATCAGGGGTATCTGCGAAGAACTGAAAGTGAAAATGTGAGTTTTTGTTTTTACATTTCAAAATATTTAATTAGCATATCTTAGCATTTGTCATTCATAATGACTAAACAATGCTGATGCAAGAGTATAAAATACACAATAAACATAATACAGTATAATAGAAGACTATGATATAAATACTATAAAATATTTAATTGGCATATATAGCTTTGTCAAAAATCATGATGAATAAACAGTGCTGATTTAAGAGTATAAAATGCACAATATATAATAAAATACAATATTATATAATGTTAGTTATTTTGTTCTTTATGGTTACAAAGTCCAAATCCTTTTATGTTAATAAACAAAACTCAGTTGTTGTTTTTGTATTTATTTATCTTGTGCAGGTTGAGTCCAGTAGAAATTGCTTTTCTGGATGAGTTCTGCTGTGTGATGAAACCAGTGGTAAAGGCCTTGAATATTCTTCAGTCAGAGACCAACACACACCTTGGGTGGCTGCTCCCAGTGATCTCTGAATTGCAGTCCAAACTGAGAAGGCTGGAAGCGTCGGCCAATATGTGCCTCCCTCTCATCTCGGCACTACAGCAAGGAGTCCAGAAGCGCTTCAGAGTCATGATGGAAGACCGAGAGCTTATCTCAGCAGCAATCCTCCTACCCAAATTTAAGACGGGCTGGACTGACAAAGTTGAAGTCACTGAAGCAGGTATGACTCCATTGTTTAACATCACAGTGATCAGTAATTCCTTTTAGTCTTGTTCATTTGTTTTCTCTCAACAAATACATATGAACAACATTTCAATATAGAATCCAAGGAGTTTTATTAGCCACATGTGTAGAAATACTAAAAAGCATAACATGACGTGAAATTTACAGTTTTGTATTGTGCTCGCATGTTTGTTAGTGGGAGGTGGGGTATTGAAGTGCACTAGTGGGCTATTGAAATGCAGTATGTTATATGACTTAGCTGATCATAGTACTCTTACAGAACAAATAGCTCTGTACTTAATGTCCCTACGGTGTCTGTCATTAAACAGGACTTCTTTATGTGAGGCATCAACTTGACCAGATGGCAGATGCTGAGGTGGAGCAGGGTGCAGGGAGCAGGCAGCATTCATCAGACGAGGAGGACTACTTTTCAACGATGAAGTCCCGCAAGTCAGAGGGTTCTGGGGAATTGGAGGGGTACCTGGCCTGTGCGTCAGACAGCATGGACCTGCTCAATTCCTTTCCAAACATTAAGAAACTGTCGTTGAAGCTCAACACAGGCCTTCCCGCCTCAGCCGCCTGTGAGAGGCTATTTAGTTCTGCCGGGTTGCTCTTCACGGCAAAGAGAGCAAGAATTACAGCCCAAAACTTTGAAAACCAGCTGCTGCTGAAACTAAACAAAAGCTTTACTGGTCTGAAATTGTAGATTGTGGACATTTTATTGTGAATAGTAGGATCCTGAAGCCATTTTAGTTTGAATAGTTGGATCCTATGTGCATTTTATTTTGATTTGTGGGATTTTGAATACTGTAATTCTTGTTTGAATTTCTTTTCTCATAATGTTGTCGGCTGGACAATGGGATTGAAAATGTTACTGAGCTCAGTCAAGGGTTTTTTTAAGTGTGGATGTGTACTTTTATTCAACTTCGAGGCATATTAAACAACTTGTGCTGAACTTTATTCATGACTCATCCTTTTTGCGTTAAATAAATGAAAGTAATGAAGTAACTTGTACTCAAATTACATTTTAAATGAAGTAATTTTGTACTTTTACTCGAGTACATTTTTAGATGTGTACTTTTACTCTGAGTAGAATTTAAACAAAGTAAAGATACTTTTACTCAATTACATTTTTTCAGTACTTTTTCCACCTCTGCCCAAGCCGAAGTCACTGAGGTGGTTTGCAAGCTCCTCGGTGGCAAGGCACTGGGGGTGGATGAGATCCTCCCTGAGTATCTCAAGTCTCTGGATGTTGTGGGGCTGTCTTGGCTGACACACCTCTGCAACATCGCGTGGTGGTCAGTGACAGTGCCTCTGGAGTGACAGACTGGGGTGGTGGTCCCTCTTTTTAAGAAAGGGGACCGGAGAGTGTGCTCCAATTATAGGGGAATCACACTTCTCAGCCTCCCAGGGAAGGTTTACTCCAGGGTACTGGAGAGGAGAATTCAGCCAATAGTCGAACCTCGGATCCAGGAGGAACAATGCAGTTTTCGTCCTGGTCGCGGAACACTGGACCAGCTCTATACTCTTCATAGGGTGCTCGAGGGTTCATGGGAGTTTGCCCAACCAGTCCACATGTGCTTTGTGGATCTGGAGAAGGCATTCAACCATGTCTCTCATGGTACTCTGTGGGGGGTGCTTCGGGAGTATGGGGTTTGGGGCTCTTTGCTAAGGGCTGTCCGGTCCCTGTACGAACGGAGCAGGAGTCTGGTTCACATTGCCAGCAGTAAGTCAGACATGTTCCCAGTGCATGTTTGATTCCGGCAGCTGGATCCAGTCCATGGGTGCTCCAGTGGTCTTCCCTGTGGCCAGTGTGCCCATCCAGCTGGTCAAGATGGGGCCGCAGGATGACTCCAATGCCTTCCTCAAGCTGTTTGAGCATGTCATGGAGGTGAGCTCATGGCCAACCTCGCAGTGGGCAGCTTGCCTCTTGCCACTCCTGTCAGGGGAAGCCCAGCTCACAGTTTGGCAGCTCCCGGCCACCAACATGCTGGAGTACCCCACCTGAAGCAAGCTGTGACGGCCACCAGGGTTTTTTCTGTTTATTAGCTGTTTTTTTCCTTTTACTCCCTAGACTAGGTGCGGGTGGAGTGTTTATGAGCAGCAATTGCGGTCACCTGTCCAGAGGCGGAGCTTGGCCCTTTATTAGGAGCTGCCTCCCAGACATTGAGGCCGACTTTTCTTTCACATCTAGCATGCATACACTAGTGACTGTCGACTTATCTCTTATCTTCCTTTATTTTGGTTGCCTACAATTGAGAGACTTTTGAGACTTAAGAAAAATAAATTCGCTTTTGGCATTGCACGTATCTCGCTCGCCTCGCCTCCCTTCTTATTTATTGTATTGGCTCCCCTAGGCCTTTACAATATGGGGGCTCGTCCTTTTTCCTTTGTTGGGTAGTTTTTTTTCTCCTCTCACTTCTCCGATTAGGCTTTGCCGCGTGAATATCATCTTTTTGAGTTTGCGCCTTGTCTTTTTGCAGTGTCTGTTTTGACCCGCTGCGCTTCTCTTTTTGTGGGGGGCGTGCGCTGTGCATTTGTACGTGCATTTGCATTTTTGTAATTGACTTTGGTGCATATTTGACTTTTTGTAGAAGTTAAGTGTTAATTGCGCTCAGAATTGTTTATTGGAGATTATTGTGCAGCCGTTGTTTCTCTATTGATACGTTTTCCCTGGTCCAAATTGTTTTTTGGTGTTCGTAAGTGGTTATTTCTCTCTCCCCCCCCCCCCCCCCCATCTGTCCCTCTGAGTTACATGTTGATCCTGGGATTGAGATGCTGGCCTCTTCTGCCCCTCGGACCTGCTTGATCCATCCTGGTGCCCTGTGTCTGGTCGGAGTTTTATCGCCCCACTCCTGTGAAGGACGGCCCCATGAGGACAGTTGAGGGTTATACCTGTTAAAACTGTTAATATTATAGTCAGGCTGTCTGTTGTTGCCCAAATGAGGATGGGTTCCCTTTTGAGTCTGGTTCCTCTCGAGGTTTCTTCCTCATGTCGTCTGAGGGAGTTTTTCCTTGCCACCGTCGCCACAGGCTTGCTCATTGGGGATAGATTAGGGATAAAATTAGCTCATGTTTTAAGTCGCTCAAATTCTGTAAAGCTGCTTTGCGACAATGTTTATTGTTAAAAGCGCTGTACAAATAAACTTGATTTGATTTGATTTGATTTATTTAATTAGTCTCAATTGGTACAAGCTGCCGACCTTATGTAGCTTTGTTTGGTTCCTTCCCCATTAGGTATAGGGTGTGTCCTCGTGCGCACCATTTTTTTATTTTAGTTTGTTATTTTTGGGCGTCGGCGGTGAAGGTGGGTAGAGCGGTTGTCTCGGGTGCACGTCCGGGGCTTTGGGGTATCTCGGGCCCACTGGTTTAATGTGCTTAAAATCCCCCCATCGGTAACTGTCAGAAGATTTAGGGTCTACTTAGTTTAGTTTATCAAGTATAATAGATGGGTTGTGGACCAGCAAGCTTTGGTTTGGCTGTACCAATGTTTTGATCTCACAATATTGAACTTTACTTAATGAAGATTTGTTAATGAACACCTGTTGGACTTGTGGAGTGAAATTTGTTTTTTCATAATTGTAAGCTGCTGCGATAAATAGCCACACAATTGTAAAATGTCGGCTATTGATTCTTTTGTGGACGCTCCTTCGAGCGATGCATTAAATTCGTTGACCAAAGATCAGCTGCTTGTAATTGCTGAGCACTACGATGTCGCCCTAACTAGCACTGAAAAGCGCTCTAAAGAGCTTATGCAATCAGTAATTAAGGATGCGCTGATTGATGCCCAGGTGCTGCCTGATGAGGGAGCCTCCACGACCCCTCCTCCGGCAGCCGGCACCATGTCTTATGAACAGCAGAAGGAGCTTCTGCTTCTCAAATTAGAAAATAGTAAAAGTGAGCAACAAAAACAGCGCCTGGAACTAGAATTAGGAAGGACAAAAATAGATGTTGAGCACCAACGTTTAGAGCTTCTTAAAGAGGGCAAGCATTATACGGGTGAGTTTGATGTTGTGCGTAATCTCAAACTTGTCCCTAAATTTGAGGAGGACAAGGTTGAGACGTTTTTTGCCTTATTTGAGCGAGTGGCAGATGCATATCGATGGCCTGATGCAGAGCGCACCTTGCTATTGCAATGTACATTGACTGGGCGCACACAGCAGGCCTACTCTGCCCTTGGTTATGAGGATAGTAAAATTTACAAGTGCGTTAAGGATGCAGTTCTGAAAGTATACGAATTGGTGCCGGAGGCGTATCGCCAAAAGTTTAGGGCTATGCGTAAACGCCAAAACCAGACCTACACTGACTTTGCGCATGACCTCGCAGTTCAGTTCAATCGCTGGTGTTCCGCATCAGGAGTTGAAAACCAGGAAGAATTGGCCAATTTAATACTGGTGGAACAACTAAAAAATACCCTCCCAGATGCAATGGCAATTTACCTTAGCGAACGCGACACCATCTCTCTGACTGCTGCTGCCACTTTAGCGGATGATTATTCCTTAATCCATAAAAGCAGGTTTTCTGGTCCGCCATCCCGTGATATGCGTTGGTCTCGTAATATTCCAACACTCCGTAACCCACGTATGCAGGTGTCTTTAAACAAGAGTGATCCTCGCTCTCGTAGCCAATCAGGTTCTGACACTATCTGCAATTATTGTTTAGGGAAAGGCCACTGGAAATCGGAATGTCCTGTGCTGCGTGGTAAAGACAGCTTTAAGTCCGCTGTTAAGCACAATGCCTTGGCTGTGCCAACATCACATGTTGCCTGTGTAAATGATTATTTTTCACCTTTTGTTTTTGATGGCCTTGTTTCACTTAGTCCTGGTGGGAAAAAAGTCCCGGTTAAAATCCTTAGGGATACTGGCTCAGTCGAGTCTTTCATTTTACGATCTGCTTTACCCTTCTCTGCTTTCTCCGACACAGGTCGATTTGTTTATGTTCGCGGAATAAATTTAAATGTCTTGAATGTGCCCCTTCACCGGGTGTACTTGGATTCAGCTTTGGTAAAGGAGAAAGTTGCCCTTGCGGTACGCCCTGCACTGCCGATACATGGCGTTGCAGTAATCCTGGGCAATGCTTTGGTTGGGTCTCGAGTTTGGGTAAACGACGCCGTTTGTGGTGAGGATGTCAAAAATGATGAAATTGGACCGGTAGCTGTGACGACGCGTGCGTCGAGTAAAATGCTACCTGCACCTACGCAAACTAATGTGCATTCTCTATCTGGTTTGCCTAACTCTGTTTCCCAACAACAGGTAATTGATGCCCAGCAGTCCGATGCTTCGTTGAAGGCGCTGTTTCTTAAGACACACAGTGGCAGTGATTACATGGTTCCGGGGTATGTAATTCATAATGGGGTTTTGATGCGCAAGCGTCCTCCTAGTGGCCCTGCTGATGACCACCTGTGGCAGGTAGTAGTACCGACATCCTTGCGCAATTTAGTAATGAACACTGCCCATGAAGACGCCGGTCACATGGGTGTCCGGAAGACCTATGATTGCGTTATCCGCCACTGCTATTGGCCGCTCCTTAAACAAGACATTGCGACCCATGTCAGGACCTGTCAAATTTGTCAGCGGACAGGCAAGCCCAATCAAATGCCGAAGCCTGTGCCTCTGCATCCAATCTCTCCCGTGTCTAAACCATTTGAACATCTTGTGATTGATTTGTGTTGGGCCACTGCCTCGTTCAAAGAGTGGATGCAGTTATCTACTCACAGTAATGTGCCAGACTACCCGTTACCCTGCGGCGTACCCACTCCGTTCCATCACTGCCAGGCCCGTTGTAAAAGCGTTAACTGAATTTATCTCCACATTTGGCATCCCGAAAACCATACAATCTGATCATGGTACAAACTTTACATCTAAGACCTTTGCTCAGGTGTTACATCTTCTGAACATTCAGCATAGTAAAGCGTCAGCGTATCACCCCCAGAGTCAAGGAGTATTAGAAAGGTTTCATCAAATGCTAAAGTCAATGTTGAGGGCATACTGTGTGGAGTTGGGTAGTAGCTGGTACGAGGGCCTCCCCTGGTTGCTGTTGGCGGCCAGGGAAGTAACCCAAGAAAGCACTGGGTTCAGTCCAAATGCGCTTGTTTTTGGCCATTCTGTACGTGGCCCAGTGGCAACTCTTGTGGGTAACTGTGATCTGCCGTGTGAGCCCCCACAGTCCTTAACGGACTATGTAAATGGGTTTCGCCGTCGGCTGTATTAAGCAGGGAAATTGGCCAGAGAAAAACTTCAGACTGCACAGGTTAAAATGAAAAAAACATATGATAAGAAAACTGTCCATCATGTGTTAAATGTGGGGGATGAGGTAATGATGCTTTTGCCTGTCATCCACTCTCCTTTCCAGGCAAAATTTGCTGGTCCATATAAAGTCATTCGTGTAGCGCACAATGACAACTATGTTATTGCAATGCCCGACAAGAAGAAATCGACCCAGTTGTGTCACGCAAACCTGCTCAAACCGTACTTTGATAAGGCAAAGGTTATTGGTCCGGCTGCTGCTGTTAGTTTACATCTTAGCTCGTCAGTGGCAGGGACAAGTGGGGATAGCGCTGTAACTCATTCGTCTACCCTGCCAGCGGTGGCAGCGCTGGAGGATGTAGAAGTCCGCACACCTGACGATGCAGTTTTATTGGGTCGTCTAAAGAATTCAGAGTCGTTGGCTAATCTATCAGTGCTGTTTAAACATCTCACCTCACAGCAGGCGTTTGAGTTGGAGGCACTTATTAAAGAGTTCCCTTCGCTTTTCTCTGACACACCAACCCAGACAACACTCATCAGTCATGACAGTGACGTTGGACAGTCTGCCCCGATCAGACAACGTTTTTATAGGGTCTCGGGGGAAAGACAAAAAATCCTGGAAGGTGAAGTAAAATATTTGTTGCAACATGGTCTAGCTGAGCAGTCATTTTCCAGTTGGGCGTCCCCCTGCATCTTAGTTAACAAGCCAGATGGCACGTACCGATTTTGTATGGATTACCGTAAATTGAATAGCGTGACCAAACCCGACTCCTTTCCTTTACCGCGTGTTGAGGACTGTGTTGATCAAGTGGGTTCTGCCAAGTTCGTCAGCAAGTTTGACTTGCTGAAGGGATATTGGCAGATCCCCTTGACAGATCGAGCGCGCGAGGTGTCTGCCTTTATTACACCAAGCGGTCTGTATGCGTATAACGTAATGAGTTTTGGGTTGCGTAACATGCCCGCAACCTTTCAAAGGTTAATGAACCAGGCTGTGGCACACTTAGATGGTGTTGCCATCTTTTTGGATGACATTGTTTTGTACAGTGATACTTGGGTATCACATCTCCAAGGCATCCGTCAGTTATTCATACGTTTGGCCCAGGCAAACCTTACCATCAACCTTGCTAAATGCGAGTTTGCGAAGGCGACAGTGATCTATCTTGGAAAAGTCGTGGGACAGGGTTTTGTGCGACCCATCCGCGCCAAAGTCGCTGCCATTGATTCGTTTCCCGAACCAGTCAACAAAAAAGAATTAATGCGGTTTCTTGGAATGATTGGGTACTATAGGGGGTTTTGCAAAAATTTCTCCTCAACGGTAGTACCGCTCACAGACCTGCTCAAGAAGAGCAAGCAATTTGATTGGACCCCCATTTGTCAAACAGCTTTTCAATCTGTTAAGCACCTCCTCACCTCTGCTCCTCTCCTTGCTGCGCCCCAGATGAACAAGCCGTTCAAATTGCAAGTAGATGCCAGCAAAGTGGGAGCAGGGGCTGTCCTGTTACAGGACAATAGCAATGGGTTTGAACGTCCAGTATGTTATTTTTCTCGTAAGTTCAACACTTATCAGTTGAACTATTCAACTATTGAAAAAGAGGCCCTTGCACTCATTTGGGCATTGCAATACTTTGAGGTGTATGTTGGGGGCAGTGTTTGCCCAATAACGGTCTACTGTGACCATAATCCGTTGACCTTCCTTCACTCCTTGCAGAACCCCAACCAAAGGCTAATGCGTTGGTGTATCTTTTTACAACCGTACCACCTTGATATTAAGCACATCAGGGGAAAGGACAATGTGGTGGCGGACGCGCTTTCACGCGCTCCTACCCCTTAGGCTTAATTCTCATCTTGTCTTCCAATTTCAAATTTGGTTGTTCCAGCGGGTTGGCTTCTGCGTATGGTGGGGTCTGGTTGTATGTTTGAGAAAAGGGGATTGGTCTAGGTTATAGTGTTTTGAATATAACTTCTTATTTATGACTGACTTAGTGTTTGGAATGTTGTTATTTGTATATTATGTGGAGACCTTTTTGTATTTGTTTTATTGGAGATGTATGCATAGATTGACTATGCTTTTGTGTATATTGTGTATATTGTGTAGGCCTACATATTTTTGGATTGTATGCATAGTAATGAGTATCAGTGACGTCACGTGTGTTGGATGTTTGTAAATGGGATATTGATTCACTTTGTAATGTTTAATGTGCTCCCTAAAACCTGGAGGTTTTATTTTAAGGGGGGAGGTGTGACGGCCACCATGGTTTTTTCTGTTTATTAGCTGTTTTTTCCTTTTACTCCCTAGACTAGGCGCGGGTGGAGTGTTTATGAGCAGCAATTGCGGTCACCTGTCCAGAGGCGGAGCTTGGCCCTTTATTAGGAGCTGCCTCCCAGACATCGAGGCCGACTTTTCTTTCACATCTAGCATGCATACACTAGTGACTGTCGACTTATCTCTTATCTTCCTTTATTTTGGTTGCCTACAATTGAGAGACTTTTGAGACTTAAGAAAAATAAATTCACTTTTGGCATTGCACGTATCTCGCTCGCCTCGCCTCCCTTCTTATTTATTGTATTGGCTCCCCTAGGCATTTACACAAGCCATCCTACAGCGGGTCAGCAATGGCCCAGAAGAGCAATGCCAGGGCTTCCACTTGCTGGCATTCAGTGAAGCAGGCCGGCTGTTTGTATTCACACAACAGTTCCAGGATGCCTGCCGACAGTGGCTGCTGGCTGGCAAGTGCGACATCGAGTCCATCATCAAGTGAGTGACACTGGAGCAGTTCATCGGCCAGCTGCCAAGCAAGACATCAGTGTGGATCCAGTGTCACTGAACGTCCTTAGAGGAGGCGGTCCGGCTGGCCAAGGACCACCTCATGGCAATCCTGGAAGCAGGACTGTTACAACTTCTCTGCTCTCTCTCTCTCACTTTTGCTTTCTCCTTCTCCCCCTCATCACCCCTCCCCTATCCCATCCCCATGAAAACAAGGGGCAATTCCCCCAAAACCCATTCCCTGCACTTGTGTCTGTCCTTGTGTTTCTACTCTCCTTTCTCCTTCTGTGTCTGTGCTGCCATTTAACTCCCTTTCTCTCTCAACAGATGAACTTATCCATGCCCACCAGAACCGAGAGTGAGCCTGAGCAGGTCTGTAGGTGCAGAGGGAAGGCGGGAGATCAGTACTTCTGCAAGGAGGCGTGGCTACTGATTTGCATCTCCAATGCACCACAGGCTCCCTCTGATCGAGTGAGGGCATAGAGGATAGTTGTGAGTATTCAAGGGGGTACACATTAGGCTTTGGTGAATTCTGGTTGTAATCAGACCTACATACATCAAAACATAACTCAATGCAGGGCACTGGGAAATGCACAATTGGTGAAGGTTAAGTGTGTGCACAGTGACATCCACAAATATCTGCTAATGCCTGTCACTATTCACTTCCAGGGAGAAAAGCATAGTGTGGAGGCAGTGGTTAGTCCAAGCCTCACTGACCTGCTGATCCTGAGAACCAATTGGCTGGGGTTTTAAACATTAATGAAATAGATAGTAGTGGGTGGGTCCTGCAGTAGCACATCATGGGAGAATCCCACTGCAATGTTAGCTGTGGAGGCAGTCCCAGGGCCGTCCACATCAGCATCGCGTCATGATGACACAGAGAGTGGGAAGAGCCCTCCTCCCTCTCTGGGGAATCCTGTAGGGGACTTCCCTTTGGAGCAGGCATGTGACAAGTCTCTGAGACACACTTTTGACCAAGTGAAAGTAATTGATGGCTAAAGCCTCCAGCCTAACGTTGCGCTTTCCTTCCTGTACTTTTGTATTATTGAGGATAGGTGATATCAAATGATGCAGGACACTCAAACTAAAGAAATGATGGCACAGTTGTTGGCCCTGTAGAGCTGTAGGGAACTTTTATTCCATGTGGCTCATCACAATCCTATGGCGGGGCATTTGGGACAAGATAAAACACTGACTCATCTCATGGTCCATTTCTATTGGCCAGGGATTCACGCTGATGTCCATAGGTGGCGTGCAGCATGCCAGCTGGTAAATCCAGTGGCCACACATGTTCTCACCCCTCACAGGTTGCAGTAATCTCATAGAACACCACATTGAGACTCCCCCCAAGGGTGGTGGTGCACAGCCACCCATATCGGCTCCTGAACACAAGAAAAGTGTGGTTCAAGATGAACTCCAGGCTATGCTTAAGATGGGAGTAATTGAGGAGTCGCACAGTGACTAGAGCAGCCCAGTGGTCTTGGTTCCCAAGACCGACAGGTTGGTCCAGTTTGGTGTGGACTATAGAAAACTCACCCCAGTGTCTAAATTTGTTGCATATCCAATGCTTCACATTGATGTGCTGCTCAATCAGTTAGGTGCAGCTCACTTTTACTTGACACTGGATTTAACAAAGGGATATTGGCAGATCCCCTTGACTACATTATCCCACAAGAAAATAGCCTTCTCCACTCTGTTTGGCTTACGCCAATTTGTCACCCTTCTTTTCAGGTTGTTTGAGGCTCCGGTGATATTTCAGCATCTTATGGACTGAATTCTCTGTCCCCACAATGTGTATGCGGCAGCCTACTTAGATGATGACAATCATTTCTAGTAATGATTGGGAGCAGCATTTACAGAATCTTAGGGTGGTTCTAAGTTCGCTGAATTACAGTGGTGCTTGTAAGTTTGTGAACTCTTTAGAATTTTCTATATTTCTGCATAAATATGACCTAAAACATCAGATTTTCACACAAGTCCTAAAAGTAGATAAAAAGAACCCAGTTAAACAAATGAGACAAAAATATTATACTTGGTCATTTATTTCTTGAGGAAAATGGTCCAATATTACATATCTGTGAGTGGCAAAAGTGTGTGAACCTCTAGGATTAGCAGTTAATTTGAAGGTCAAGTCAAGTTTATTTCTATAGCACTTTTAACAATAGACATTGTCGCAAAGCAGCTTTACAGAATTTGAATGACTTTAAGCATGAGATAATTTTATCCCTAATCTGTCCCCAATGATGAAGCCTGTGGAGATGGTGGCAAGGAAAAACTCCCTCAGACGACATGAGGAAGACGAGAGGAACCAGACTCAAAAGGGAACCCATCCTCATCTGGGTGATAACAGACAACATGATTATAACATTAACAGTTTTAACATAAAGTCAGTTTCATTGATGTTATAAACTCTTCATTGATGGAAACTTGAGTGTAAAACTGTTCACGGCAACTGCAGTCCTAAAGTTAGCAAGTCAACTGTAGTCCTCAGCCATAAAAGCATTACTGTAAGAGTCCAGAGCATCTTCCAAGTGTTACTTTCAACTATCCATATGGGGCCGTCCTCCACAGGAGCAATGTGATGAGACTCCAACCAGATGTAGGGCATCTGGATGGATAAGGCAGGTTCTGAGGAGCAGAAGATGTTCAGCATCTCGATCTCAGGATCAAAATGTAACTCAGAGGGACAGACGGGGGGGAGAGAGAAAACACAGGTTGTTAGGTATGCCCAAGGTCATCTGATAAGTAGAAACAGTATGCATTTTGTACTGAGTGCAAGCAGGGACTCTAGCAAAACTAACTATGACATCATAACTAAAAGGTAACACGGGCATGAGGGAGCCCCGGGACATAAAGCAGTAGCCACTACACTGTCAACAAACTCGAGTGAGCAAGTGAGTGGGGGACTGACAGCATCCATACATCCTAGTTCAGGGCTTTTCAAAGCGTGGGGCGCGCCTTCCCTGGGGGGCACCAGAGTTCTTCAGGGGGGGCGCAACGTGAGGAAAAATAAACCAGAATAAGTTACTATTGCGGACATTTAGCGAACTTCAGCTAGCCTTTACCAGAGACAAAATGGATCGATTTTTAGTACCTAAAGCTATAGTGAGTGAGGAGACAGAGTCTGGGCCAAGCAAAAAAACAGAGCTTCCAGGATGTTGCGATTTGCAACTTCAACGCAAATTCAACCAATCCCCACGAATTCAGGGTGGTGTTGCAATTACAGTTGTATTCAAAATTATTCAACCCCCAATGCTGTAAAGGGTTTTAGGGAATTCAGTGTACATTTGTAATTGTGTTCATAATGACATCTTACAAGGACTTGTTAAAGAACCAAATGCAACTAAAATGACATCAATTGCTTTTGTAATAAAGTATTAAATGGCCTTTTTGTGATTTCTTCATTGACACAATTATTCAACCCCTTTAAGACTACCACTCTTAAGAACAGAGGTTCATTCAAGTGTTTTCAATCAGGTATTGAAAACACCTGTGGATGTCAATGAGCATCAATCAAGCATAATAAGCACCAATTAGGCATATTTAAAAGGACTGTGATACTCAGCTCCTTCTAGACATTTACTGGTGTGTTGACAAACATGGTGAAGGCAAGAGAATGGTCCCAGAAGACAAGAGAAGAGGTTATTTCTCTTCACAAGAATGGCAATGGATATAAGAAGATTTCCAAAATGTTAAACATTCCAAGAGATACTATCAGAAGCATCATCTGTAAATTCAAGGCAAAGGGCACAGTGGAAACGCTACCTGGTCGTGGCAGAAAGAAGATCCTGACGGCGACTGCTGTGCGCTACCTGAAGCGCCAGGTGGATAAAAATCCCCGTGTGACTGGTGAAGAACTGAAAAAAGATCTGTCAGATGTGGGCATTGAGGTTTCAGCACAGACAATAAGGCGCACACTGCGTAATGACGGCCTCTATGCCAGAACTCCCAGGCGTACCCCCTTGCTGACTCCAAAGAATAAGAAAAGTCAACTGCAGTATGCCAAAAGTCATGTGGACAAGCCACAAAAGTTTTGGGAAAGTGTTCTGTGGACTGATGAAACTAAATTAGAACTGTTTGGGCCCATGGACCAGCGCTATGTTTGGAGGAGGAAGAACCAGGCCTATGAAGAAAAGAACACCTTGCCTACTGTGAAGCATGGCAGGGGGTCAATTATGCTTTGGGGCTGTTTTGCTTCTAATGGTACAGGGAAGCTTCATCGTGTGCAGGGTACCATGAATTCTCTTCAGTACCAGGAAATCTTGGAAGAAAATGTTATGGAGTCTGTCACAAACCTCTGTCTCTTGGGAGACGTTGGACCTTTCAACAGGACAATGATCCTAAGCACACATCCAAGTCCACTAGAGCATGGTTGAAGATGAAGGGCTGGAACATTCTGGAGTGGCCATCGCAGTCACCAGACTTAAATCCGATTGAGAACCTCTGGTGGGACCTAAAGAAGGCAGTTGCAGCGCGCAAGCCTAAGTATGTGACTGAACTGGAGGCTTTTGCCCATGAAGAATGGGCTAAGATACCCGTTGGTCACTGCAAGACACTTGTGTCAAGCTATGCTTCACGCTTGAAAGATGTTATAACTGGAAAAGGATGTTGTACTAAGTTCTAAGAATGAATGTCACTTGGGGGGTGAATAAAACTGATAATGATGTGAGCACAGAAAATACATTTTTGGTCATTTTATTATAAATGTTATGTTATATTTGTCTAATTTACAAGTGCCTCTTTGATATAATTGTAAATAAGATGACTGAAATGATCAAAATCAATAATGGAGACCTGCTCTGGCTGGATGCTTGATTGGGTGATGGGAGCACACTCCTCAGCAATGATGATGAGATGCAGATGGGACCCTTAGGGCTGGCCAAGACAATTCAGTTACCTGTGGTTGGTAGAAGAGAGCAACTGGACTTGCTTGAAAAGTCTTGAAGACGTTTCGCCTCTCGTCCGAAAGGCATCATCAGTTCTGTCTGTCTCTGTTCAGTGATGGTCATTCCAGGCTGACAAAATTGAACGATCCTCTCTGGCTAAGATGTCTGCCAGTTTTCTGGAAGTCCTCTCATACTCCCGCACTAGTCGAAGGGAACTCATCCCAAAGTGTGTAGAAACATATCTGTGAAGATACTCAGTCGTCCAGGTACATAGTAATCTGTGGTTGGTAGAAGAGAGCAACTGGACTTGCTTGAAAAGTCTTGAAGACGTTTCGCCTCTCGTCCGAAAGGCATCATCAGTTCTGTCTGTCTCTGTTCAGTGATGGTCGTTCCAGGCTGACAAAATTGAACGATCCTCTCTGGCTAAGATGTCTGCCAGTTTTCTGGAAGTCCTCTCATACTCCCGCACTAGTCGAAGGGAACTCATCCCAAAGTGTGTAGAAACATATCTGTGAAGATACTCAGTCGTCCAGGTACATAGTAATCTGTGGTTGGTAGAAGAGAGCAACTGGACTTGCTTGAAAAGTCTTGAAGACGTTTCGCCTCTCGTCCGAAAGGCATCATCAGTTCTGTCTGTCTCTGTTCAGTGATGGTCGTTCCAGGCTGACAAAATTGAACAATCCTCTCTGGCTAAGATGTCTGCCAGTTTTCTGGAAGTCCTCTCATACTCCCGCACTAGTCGAAGGGAACTCATCCCAAAGTGTGTAGAAACATATCTGTGAAGATACTCAGTCGTCCAGGTACATAGTAATCTGTGGTTGGTAGAAGAGAGCAACTGGATTTGCTTGAAAAGTACTATGTACCTGGACGACTGAGTATCTTCACAGATATGTTTCTACACAATTCAGTTACATTTCACCAGGTCTGGGACATGCGACAGAATGTCTGCTGGCCGATTCCCTGCAGGCTATGATAGCCAGTCGAGGTCTCCACCCTCTCCACCAAAAGATTTCCTGTTGACTCCATGTAACTCAGAAGGACAGATTTTGGGGGGGGGAGAAAACACGGGTGGCGGCACGGTGGTGTAGTGGTTAGCGCTGTCGCCTCACAGCAAGAAGGTCCTGGGTTCGAGCCCCGGGGCCGGCGAGGGCCTTTCTGTGTGGAGTTTGCATGTTCTCCCCGTGTCTGTGTGGGTTTCCTCCGGGTGCTCCGGTTTCCCCCACAGTCCAAAGACATGCAGGTTAGGTTAACTGGTGACTCTAAATTGACCGTAGGTGTGAATGTGAGTGTGAATGGTTGTCTGTGTCTATGTGTCAGCCCTGTGATGACCTGGCGATTTGTCCAGGGTGTACCCCGCCTTTCGCCCGTAGTCAGCTGGGATAGGCTCCAGCTTGCCTGCGACCCTGTAGAAGGATAAAGCGGCTAGAGATAATGAGATGAGATGAGAAAACACGGGTTGTTAGGTATGCCTAATGTCACCTGAATAAGTAGGAACAGTATACATATTGCACTGAGTACAAGCAGGGACTCTGGCAACTAACTCTGACAGCATAACTAAAAGGAGAGAGCCAGAAGGTAACACAGGCATGAGGGAGCCCGGGACATAAAGCAGCAGCCACTACACCGTCAACAAACTCAAGTGAGCAAGTGAGTGGGGGACTGACAGCATCCATACATCCCAGTTTACCAAAACACTCTATGTCTGAGGACCCTCCAGATCTACACCTTTACCTCATAAACACCATTAACAAAAGGCTTGATTAAACAGATATGTTTTCAGCCTAGACTTAAATGCTGAGACTGTGTCTGATTCCCGAACATTTCTTGGAAGGCTGTTCCATAACTGTGGGGCTTTGTAAGAAAAGGCTCTGCCCCCTGATGTAGCCTTCACTATACGAGGTACCAGCAGATAGCCTGCACCGTTTGATCCAAGTAGGCATGGCGGGTCAAAGAGGACCAGAAGTTCACTCAGGTACTGTGGTGTGAGACCATTTAGTACTTTAAAGGTCAATATAGTATTTTATAATCAATACAAAATTTGATTGGGAGCCAATGCAGTGTGGATAAGACAGGCGTGATGTGGTCATATTTTCTAGTTCTAATAAGGACTCTTGCTGCTGCATTTTGAACTAATATACAGTTGTGTTCACAATTATTCAACCCCCACTGAAATTAAGTGTTTTGGCCAGTTTGACATTGATTTTGATCATTTCAGTCATCTTATTTACAATTATATCAAAGAGGCACTTGTAAATTAGACAAATATAACATAACATTTATAATAAAATGACCAAAAATGTATTTTCTGTGCTCACATCATTATCAGTTTTATTCACCCCCCAAGTGACATTCATTCTTAGAACTTAGTACAACATCCTTTTCCAGTTATAACATCTTTCAAGCATGAAGCATAGCTTGACACAAGTGTCTTGCAGTGACCAATGGGTATCTTAGCCCATTCTTCATGGGCAAAAGCCTCCAGTTCAGTCACATACTTAGGCTTGCGCGCTGCAACTGTCTTCTTTAGGTCCCACCAGAGGTTCTCAATCGGATTTAAGTCTGGTGACTGCGATGGCCACTCCAGAATGTTCCAGCCCTTCATCTTCAACCATGCTCTAGTGGACTTGGATGTGTGCTTAGGATCATTGTCCTGTTGAAAGGTCCAACGTCTCCCAAGAGACAGAGGTTTGTGACAGACTCCATAACATTTTCTTCCAAGATTTCCTGGTACTGAAGAGAATTCATGGTACCCTGCACACGATGAAGCTTCCCTGTACCATTAGAAGCAAAACAGCCCCAAAGCATAATTGACCCCCTGCCATGCTTCACAGTAGGCAAGGTGTTCTTTTCTTCATAGGCCTGGTTCTTCCTCCTCCAAACATAGCGCTGGTCCATGGGCCCAAACAGTTCTAATTTAGTTTCATCAGTCCACAGAACACTTTCCCAAAACTTTTGTGGCTTGTCCACATGACTTTTGGCATACTGCAGTTGACTTTTCTTATTCTTTGGAGTCAGCAAGGGGGTACGCCTGGGAGTTCTGGCATAGAGGCCGTCATTACGCAGTGTGCGCCTTATTGTCTGTGCTGAAACCTCAATGCCCACATCTGACAGATCTTTTTTCAGTTCTTCACCAGTCACACGGGGATTTTTATCCACCTGGCGCTTCAGGTAGCGCACAGCAGTCGCCGTCAGGATCTTCTTTCTGCCACGACCAGGTAGCGTTTCCACTGTGCCCTTTGCCTTGAATTTACAGATGATGCTTCTGATAGTATCTCTTGGAATGTTTAACATTTTGGAAATCTTCTTATATCCATTGCCATTCTTGTGAAGAGAAATAACCTCTTCTCTTGTCTTCTGGGACCATTCTCTTGCCTTCACCATGTTTGTCAACACACCAGTAAATGTCTAGAAGGAGCTGAGTATCACAGTCCTTTTAAATATGCCTAATTGGTGCTTATTATGCTTGATTGATGCTCATTGACATCCACAGGTGTTTTCAATACCTGATTGAAAACACTTGAATGAACCTCTGTTCTTAAGAGTGGTAGTCTTAAAGGGGTTGAATAATTGTGTCAATGAAGAAATCACAAAAAGGCCATTTAATACTTTATTACAAAAGCAATTGATGTCATTTTAGTTGCATTTGGTTCTTTAACAAGTCCTTGTAAGATGTCATTATGAACACAATTACAAATGTACACTGAATTCCCTAAAACCCTTTACAGCATTGGGGGTTGAATAATTTTGAATACAACTGTAATTGCAACACCACCCTGAATTCGTGGGGATTGGTTGAATTTGCGTTGAAGTTGCAAATCGCAACATCCTGGAAGCTCTGTTTTTTTGCTTGGCCCAGACTCTGTCTCCTCACTCACTATAGCTTTAGGTACTAAAAATCGATCCATTTTGTCTCTGGTAAAGGCTAGCTGAAGTTCGCTAAATGTCCGCAATAGTAACTTATTCTGGTTTATTTTTCCTCACGTTGCGCCCCCCCTGAAGAACTCTGGTGCCCCCCAGGGAAGGCGCGCCCCACGCTTTGAAAAGCCCTGAACTAGGATGTATGGATGCTGTCAGTCCCCCACTCACTTGCTCACTCGAGTTTGTTGACAGTGTAGTGGCTACTGCTTTATGTCCCGGGGCTCCCTCATGCCCGTGTTACCTTTTAGTTATGATGTCATAGTTAGTTTTGCTAGAGTCCCTGCTTGCACTCAGTACAAAATGCATACTGTTTCTACTTATCAGATGACCTTGGGCATACCTAACAACCTGTGTTTTCTCTCTCCCCCCCGTCTGTCCCTCTGAGTTACATTTTGATCCTGAGATCGAGATGCTGAACATCTTCTGCTCCTCAGAACCTGCCTTATCCATCCAGATGCCCTACATCTGGTTGGAGTCTCATCACATTGCTCCTGTGGAGGACGGCCCCATATGGATAGTTGAAAGTAACACTTGGAAGATGCTCTGGACTCTTACAGTAATGCTTTTATGGCTGAGGACTACAGTTGACTTGCTAACTTTAGGACTGCAGTTGCCGTGAACAGTTTTACACTCAAGTTTCCATCAATGAAGAGTTTATAACATCAATGAAACTGACTTTATGTTAAAACTGTTAATGTTATAATCATGTTGTCTGTTATCACCCAGATGAGGATGGGTTCCCTTTTGAGTCTGGTTCCTCTCGTCTTCCTCATGTCGTCTGAGGGAGTTTTTCCTTGCCACCATCTCCACAGGCTTCATCATTGGGGACAGATTAGGGATAAAATTATCTCATGCTTAAAGTCATTCAAATTCTGTAAAGCTGCTTTGCGACAATGTCTATTGTTAAAAGTGCTATAGAAATAAACTTGACTTGACCTTCAAATTAACTGCTAATCCTAGAGGTTCACACACTTTTGCCACTCACAGATATGTAATATTGGACCATTTTCCTCAAGAAATAAATGACCAAGTATAATATTTTTGTCTCATTTGTTTAACTGGGTTCTTTTTATCTACTTTTAGGACTTGTGTGAAAATCTGATGTTTTAGGTCATATTTATGCAGAAATATAGAAAATTCTAAAGAGTTCACAAACTTACAAGCACCACTGTAATTCAGCGAACTTAGAACCACCCTAAGATTCTGTAAATGCTGCTCCCAATCATTACTAGAAATGATTGTCATCATCTAAGTAGGCTGCCGCATACACATTGTGGGGACAGAGAATTCAGTCCATAAGATGCTGAAATATCACCGGAGCCTCAAACAACCTGAAAAGAAGGGTGACAAATTGGCGTAAGCCAAACAGAGTGGAGAAGGCTATTTTCTTGTGGGATAATGTAGTCAAGGGGATCTGCCAATATCCCTTTGTTAAATCCAGTGTCAAGTAAAAGTGAGCTGCACCTAACTGATTGAGCAGCACATCAATGTGAAGCATTGGATATGCAACAAATTTAGACACTGGGGTGAGTTTTCTATAGTCCACACCAAACTGGACCAACCTGTCGGTCTTGGGAACCAAGACCACTGGGCTGCTCTAGTCACTGTGCGACTCCTCAATTACTCCCATCTTAAGCATAGCCTGGAGTTCATCTTGAACCACACTTTTCTTGTGTTCAGGAGCCGATATGGGTGGCTGTGCACCACCACCCTTGGGGGGAGTCTCAATGTGGTGTTCTATGAGATTACTGCAACCTGTGAGGGGTGAGAACATGTGTGGCCACTGGATTTACCAGCTGGCATGCTGCACGCCACCTATGGACATCAGCGTGAATCCCTGGCCAATAGAAATGGACCATGAGATGAGTCAGTGTTTTATCTTGTCCCAAATGCCCCGCCATAGGATTGTGATGAGCCACATGGAATAAAAGTTCCCTACAGCTCTACAGGGCCAACAACTGTGCCATCATTTCTTTAGTTTGAGTGTCCTGCATCATTTGATATCACCTATCCTCAATAATACAAAAGTACAGGAAGGAAAGCGCAACGTTAGGCTGGAGGCTTTAGCCATCAATTACTTTCACTTGGTCAAAAGTGTGTCTCAGAGACTTGTCACATGCCTGCTCCAAAGGGAAGTCCCCTACAGGATTCCCCAGAGAGGGAGGAGGGCTCTTCCCACTCTCTGTGTCATCATGACGCGATGCTGATGTGGACGGCCCTGGGACTGCCTCCACAGCTAACATTGCAGTGGGATTCTCCCATGATGTGCTACTGCAGGACCCACCCACTACTATCTATTTCATTAATGTTTAAAACCCCAGCCAATTGGTTCTCAGGATCAGCAGGTCAGTGAGGCTTGGACTAACCACTGCCTCCACACTATGCTTTTCTCCCTGGAAGTGAATAGTGACAGGCATTAGCAGATATTTGTGGATGTCACTGTGCACACACTTAACCTTCACCAATTGTGCATTTCCCAGTGCCCTGCATTGAGTTATGTTTTGATGTATGTAGGTCTGATTACAACCAGAATTCACCAAAGCCTAATGTGTACCCCCTTGAATACTCACAACTATCCTCTATGCCCTCACTCGATCAGAGGGAGCCTGTGGTGCATTGGAGATGCAAATCAGTAGCCACGCCTCCTTGCAGAAGTACTGATCTCCCGCCTTCCCTCTGCACCTACAGACCTGCTCAGGCTCACTCTCGGTTCTGGTGGGCATGGATAAGTTCATCTGTTGAGAGAGAAAGGGAGTTAAATGGCAGCACAGACACAGAAGGAGAAAGGAGAGTAGAAACACAAGGACAGACACAAGTGCAGGGAATGGGTTTTGGGGGAATTGCCCCTTGTTTTCATGGGGATGGGATAGGGGAGGGGTGATGAGGGGGAGAAGGAGAAAGCAAAAGTGAGAGAGAGAGAGCAGAGAAGTTGTAACAGTCCTGCTTCCAGGATTGCCATGAGGTGGTCCTTGGCCAGCCGGACCGCCTCCTCTAAGGACGTTCAGTGACACTGGATCCACACTGATGTCTTGCTTGGCAGCTGGCCGATGAACTGCTCCAGTGTCACTCACTTGATGATGGACTCGATGTCGCACTTGCCAGCCAGCAGCCACTGTCGGCAGGCATCCTGGAACTGTTGTGTGAATACAAACAGCCGGCCTGCTTCACTGAATGCCAGCAAGTGGAAGCCCTGGCATTGCTCTTCTGGGCCATTGCTGACCCGCTGTAGGATGGCTTGTGTAAATGCCTAGGGGAGCCAATACAATAAATAAGAAGGGAGGCGAGGCGAGCGAGATACGTGCAATGCCAAAAGTGAATTTATTTTTCTTAAGTCTCAAAAGTCTCTCAATTGTAGGCAACCAAAATAAAGGAAGATAAGAGATAAGTCGACAGTCACTAGTGTATGCATGCTAGATGTGAAAGAAAAGTCGGCCTCGATGTCTGGGAGGCAGCTCCTAATAAAGGGCCAAGCTCCGCCTCTGGACAGGTGACCGCAATTGCTGCTCATAAACACTCCACCCGCGCCTAGTCTAGGGAGTAAAAGGAAAAAACAGCTAATAAACAGAAAAAACCATGGTGGCCGTCACACCTCCCCCCTTAAAATAAAACCTCCAGGTTTTAGGGAGCACATTAAACATTACAAAGTGAATCAATATCCCATTTACAAACATCCAACACACGTGACGTCACTGATACTCATTACTATGCATACAATCCAAAAATATGTAGGCCTACACAATATACACAATATACACAAAAGCATAGTCAATCTATGCATACATCTCCAATAAAACAAATACAAAAAGGTCTCCACATAATATACAAATAACAACATTCCAAACACTAAGTCAGTCATAAATAAGAAGTTATATTCAAAACACTATAACCTAGACCAATCCCCTTTTCTCAAACATACAACCAGACCCCACCATACGCAGAAGCCAACCCGCTGGAACAACCAAATTTGAAATTGGAAGACAAGATGAGAATTAAGCCTAAGGGGTAGGAGCGCGTGAAAGCGCGTCCGCCACCACATTGTCCTTTCCCCTGATGTGCTTAATATCAAGGTGGTACGGTTGTAAAAAGATACACCAACGCATTAGCCTTTGGTTGGGGTTCTGCAAGGAGTGAAGGAAGGTCAACGGATTATGGTCACAGTAGACCGTTATTGGGCAAACACTGCCCCCAACATACACCTCAAAGTATTGCAATGCCCAAATGAGTGCAAGGGCCTCTTTTTCAATAGTTGAATAGTTCAACTGATAAGTGTTGAACTTACGAGAAAAATAACATACTGGACGTTCAAACCCATTGCTATTGTCCTGTAACAGGACAGCCCCTGCTCCCACTTTGCTGGCATCTACTTGCAATTTGAACGGCTTGTTCATCTGGGGCGCAGCAAGGAGAGGAGCAGAGGTGAGGAGGTGCTTAACAGATTGAAAAGCTGTTTGACAAATGGGGGTCCAATCAAATTGCTTGCTCTTCTTGAGCAGGTCTGTGAGCGGTACTACCGTTGAGGAGAAATTTTTGCAAAACCCCCTATAGTACCCAATCATTCCAAGAAACCGCATTAATTCTTTTTTGTTGACTGGTTCGGGAAACGAATCAATGGCAGCGACTTTGGCGCGGATGGGTCGCACAAAACCCTGTCCCACGACTTTTCCAAGATAGATCACTGTCGCCTTCGCAAACTCGCATTTAGCAAGGTTGATGGTAAGGTTTGCCTGGGCCAAACGTATGAATAACTGACGGATGCCTTGGAGATGTGATACCCAAGTATCACTGTACAAAACAATGTCATCCAAAAAGATGGCAACACCATCTAAGTGTGCCACAGCCTGGTTCATTAACCTTTGAAAGGTTGCGGGCATGTTACGCAACCCAAAACTCATTACGTTATACGCATACAGACCGCTTGGTGTAATAAAGGCAGACACCTCGCGCGCTCGATCTGTCAAGGGGATCTGCCAATATCCCTTCAGCAAGTCAAACTTGCTGACGAACTTGGCAGAACCCACTTGATCAACACAGTCCTCAACACGCGGTAAAGGAAAGGAGTCGGGTTTGGTCACGCTATTCAATTTACGGTAATCCATACAAAATCGGTACGTGCCATCTGGCTTGTTAACTAAGATGCAGGGGGACGCCCAACTGGAAAATGACTGCTCAGCTAGACCATGTTGCAACAAATATTTTACTTCACCTTCCAGGATTTTTTGTCTTTCCCCCGAGACCCTATAAAAACGTTGTCTGATCGGGGCAGACTGTCCAACGTCACTGTCATGACTGATGAGTGTTGTCTGGGTTGGTGTGTCAGAGAAAAGCGAAGGGAACTCTTTAATAAGTGCCTCCAACTCAAACGCCTGCTGTGAGGTGAGATGTTTAAACAGCACTGATAGATTAGCCAACGACTCTGAATTCTTTAGACGACCCAATAAAACTGCATCGTCAGGTGTGCGGACTTCTACATCCTCCAGCGCTGCCACCGCTGGCAGGGTAGACGAATGAGTTACAGCGCTATCCCCACTTGTCCCTGCCACTGACGAGCTAAGATGTAAACTAACAGCAGCAGCCGGACCAATAACCTTTGCCTTATCAAAGTACGGTTTGAGCAGGTTTGCGTGACACAACTGGGTCGATTTCTTCTTGTCGGGCATTGCAATAACATAGTTGTCATTGTGCGCTACACGAATGACTTTATATGGACCAGCAAATTTTGCCTGGAAAGGAGAGTGGATGACAGGCAAAAGCATCATTACCTCATCCCCCACATTTAACACATGATGGACAGTTTTCTTATCATATGTTTTTTTCATTTTAACCTGTGCAGTCTGAAGTTTTTCTCTGGCCAATTTCCCTGCTAAATACAGCCGACGGCGAAACCCATTTACATAGTCCGTTAAGGACTGTGGGGGCTCACACGGCAGATCACAGTTACCCACAAGAGTTGCCACTGGGCCACGTACAGAATGGCCAAAAACAAGCGCATTTGGACTGAACCCAGTGCTTTCTTGGGTTACTTCCCTGGCCGCCAACAGCAACCAGGGGAGGCCCTCGTACCAGCTACTACCCAACTCCACACAGTATGCCCTCAACATTGACTTTAGCATTTGATGAAACCTTTCTAATACTCCTTGACTCTGGGGGTGATACGCTGACGCTTTACTATGCTGAATGTTCAGAAGATGTAACACCTGAGCAAAGGTCTTAGATGTAAAGTTTGTACCATGATCAGATTGTATGGTTTTCGGGATGCCAAATGTGGAGATAAATTCAGTTAACGCTTTTACAACGGGCCTGGCAGTGATGGAACGGAGTGGGTACGCCGCAGGGTAACGGGTAGTCTGGCACATTACTGTGAGTAGATAACTGCATCCACTCTTTGAACGAGGCAGTGGCCCAACACAAATCAATCACAAGATGTTCAAATGGTTTAGACACGGGAGAGATTGGATGCAGAGGCACAGGCTTCGGCATTTGATTGGGCTTGCCTGTCCGCTGACAAATTTGACAGGTCCTGACATGGGTCGCAATGTCTTGTTTAAGGAGCGGCCAATAGCAGTGGCGGATAACGCAATCATAGGTCTTCCGGACACCCATGTGACCGGCGTCTTCATGGGCAGTGTTCATTACTAAATTGCGCAAGGATGTCGGTACTACTACCTGCCACAGGTGGTCATCAGCAGGGCCACTAGGAGGACGCTTGCGCATCAAAACCCCATTATGAATTACATACCCCGGAACCATGTAATCACTGCCACTGTGTGTCTTAAGAAACAGCGCCTTCAACGAAGCATCGGACTGCTGGGCATCAATTACCTGTTGTTGGGAAACAGAGTTAGGCAAACCAGATAGAGAATGCACATTAGTTTGCGTAGGTGCAGGTAGCATTTTACTCGACGCACGCGTCGTCACAGCTACCGGTCCAATTTCATCATTTTTGACATCCTCACCACAAACGGCGTCGTTTACCCAAACTCGAGACCCAACCAAAGCATTGCCCAGGATTACTGCAACGCCATGTATCGGCAGTGCAGGGCGTACCGCAAGGGCAACTTTCTCCTTTACCAAAGCTGAATCCAAGTACACCCGGTGAAGGGGCACATTCAAGACATTTAAATTTATTCCGCGAACATAAACAAATCGACCTGTGTCGGAGAAAGCAGAGAAGGGTAAAGCAGATCGTAAAATGAAAGACTCGACTGAGCCAGTATCCCTAAGGATTTTAACCGGGACTTTTTTCCCACCAGGACTAAGTGAAACAAGGCCATCAAAAACAAAAGGTGAAAAATAATCATTTACACAGGCAACATGTGATGTTGGCACAGCCAAGGCATTGTGCTTAACAGCGGACTTAAAGCTGTCTTTACCACGCAGCACAGGACATTCCGATTTCCAGTGGCCTTTCCCTAAACAATAATTGCAGATAGTGTCAGAACCTGATTGGCTACGAGAGCGAGGATCACTCTTGTTTAAAGACACCTGCATACGTGGGTTACGGAGTGTTGGAATATTACGAGACCAACGCATATCACGGGATGGCGGACCAGAAAACCTGCTTTTATGGATTAAGGAATAATCATCCGCTAAAGTGGCAGCAGCAGTCAGAGAGATGGTGTCGCGTTCGCTAAGGTAAATTGCCATTGCATCTGGGAGGGTATTTTTTAGTTGTTCCACCAGTATTAAATTGGCCAATTCTTCCTGGTTTTCAACTCCTGATGCGGAACACCAGCGATTGAACTGAACTGCGAGGTCATGCGCAAAGTCAGTGTAGGTCTGGTTTTGGCGTTTACGCATAGCCCTAAACTTTTGGCGATACGCCTCCGGCACCAATTCGTATACTTTCAGAACTGCATCCTTAACGCACTTGTAAATTTTACTATCCTCATAACCAAGGGCAGAGTAGGCCTGCTGTGTGCGCCCAGTCAATGTACATTGCAATAGCAAGGTGCGCTCTGCATCAGGCCATCGATATGCATCTGCCACTCGCTCAAATAAGGCAAAAAACGTCTCAACCTTGTCCTCCTCAAATTTAGGGACAAGTTTGAGATTACGCACAACATCAAACTCACCCGTATAATGCTTGCCCTCTTTAAGAAGCTCTAAACGTTGGTGCTCAACATCTATTTTTGTCCTTCCTAATTCTAGTTCCAGGCGCTGTTTTTGTTGCTCACTTTTACTATTTTCTAATTTGAGAAGCAGAAGCTCCTTCTGCTGTTCATAAGACATGGTGCCGGCTGCCGGAGGAGGGGTCGTGGAGGCTCCCTCATCAGGCAGCACCTGGGCATCAATCAGCGCATCCTTAATTACTGATTGCATAAGCTCTTTAGAGCGCTTTTCAGTGCTAGTTAGGGCGACATCGTAGTGCTCAGCAATTACAAGCAGCTGATCTTTGGTCAACGAATTTAATGCATCGCTCGAAGGAGCGTCCACAAAAGAATCAATAGCCGACATTTTACAATTGTGTGGCTATTTATCGCAGCAGCTTACAATTATGAAAAAACAAATTTCACTCCACAAGTCCAACAGGTGTTCATTAACAAATCTTCATTAAGTAAAGTTCAATATTGTGAGATCAAAACATTGGTACAGCCAAACCAAAGCTTGCTGGTCCACAACCCATCTATTATACTTGATAAACTAAACTAAGTAGACCCTAAATCTTCTGACAGTTACCGATGGGGGGATTTTAAGCACATTAAACCAGTGGGCCCGAGATACCCCAAAGCCCCGGACGTGCACCCGAGACAACCGCTCTACCCACCTTCACCGCCGACGCCCAAAAATAACAAACTAAAATAAAAAAATGGTGCGCACGAGGACACACCCTATACCTAATGGGTTAGGTATAGGGTTAGCGCTATCCCCACTCGTCCCTGCCACTGACGAGCTAAGATGTAAACTAACACACGGGGATTTTTATCCACCTGGCACTTCAGGTAGCGCACAGCAGTCGCCGTCAGGATCTTCTTTCTGCCACGACCAGGTAGCGTTTCCACTGTGCCCTATGCCTTGAATTTACAGATGATGCTTCTGATAGTATCTCTTGGAATGTTTAACATTTTGGAAATCATCTTATATCCATTGCCATTCTTGTGAAGAGAAATAACCTCTTCTCTTGTCTTCTGGGACCATTCTCTTGCCTTCACCATGTTTGTCAACACACCAGTAAATGTCTAGAAGGAGCTGAGTATCACAGTCCTTTTAAATCTGCCTAATTGGTGCTTATTATGCTTGATTGATGCTCATTGACATCCACAGGTGTTTTCAATACCTGATTGAAAACACTTGAATGAACCTCTGTTCTTAAGAGTGGTAGTCTTAAAGGGGTTGAATTATTGTGTCAATGAAGAAATCACAAAAAGGCCATTTAATACTTTATTACAAAAGCAATTGATGTCATTTTAGTTGCATTTGGTTCTTTAACAAGTCCTTGTAAGATGTCATTATGAACACAATTACAAATGTACACTGAATTCCCTAAAACCCTTTACAGCATTGGGGGTTGAATAATTTTGAACACAACTGTATACACACACACACACACACACACACACACACATACATAAATTGGAGCAAAAAAACAGTCAAGGGCACTTGAGGTATAGCAGGTAAATAAAACATGAAATAAGCAGTATAAACAATAAACTTATAGCTGTTAAGGTGAGGTAGTGCAGAATAGTGCAAATGAGCAAGGTAAAGTGAAATGTGCTGTCCCTGAGTTTAGTGTGTTAATAAACATTGTGTGTGTGTGTGTGTGTGTGTGTGTGTGTGTGTGTGTGTGTGTGTTGGGGGGGGACTGTGAGGTTGATATGTCAGATGCTGAAGGGGGGGCAGGGGGGTGTGCGAGCAGAATCTGTGGCAGGGGGCGCAGAGGGGGGAGGAGGGGCAGAGCAGGGAGGGATTTGAGCCTCCTGACCACCTGGTGAAAGAAACTGTTCTTGAGCCTGCTGGTTTTGGCCCGGAGACTCCGCAGTCTCCTCCCCAATGGCAGCAGGCTGAAGAGGTTGTGAGATGGGTGGGTGTGGTCACCTGCAATCCTGATGGCTTTGCGGGTGAGGCGGGAGTTAAAGATATCCATTAGAGAAGGGAGAGAGACACCAATGATCCTCTCAGCTGCTCTCACGATGCGCTGCAGAGTCTTGCAGCAGGACACGGTGCAGGCGCTGTACCACACGGTGATGCAGCTGGTCAGGATGTTCTCAATGGTGCCTCTGTAGAATGTGTGCATGATGGGGGCCGGGATTCTTGCTCTCCTCAGTTTGCAGAGGAAGTACAGACGCTGTTGGGCTTTGTTGGCCAGTGATGCGGTGTTGTTGCTCCAGGACAGGTCTTCAGAGATGTGCACACCCAGAAACTTGGTGCTGCTCACCCTCTCCACTGCAGCACT
Source organism: Neoarius graeffei (assembly GCF_027579695.1). Classification (NCBI taxonomy): domain Eukaryota; kingdom Metazoa; phylum Chordata; class Actinopteri; order Siluriformes; family Ariidae; genus Neoarius; species Neoarius graeffei. Next base: position 93,951,418 of record NC_083577.1, read on the forward strand.
GTTGATAGATAGTGGAGCATGCTGGGTGTGCTCTCTCCTGAAGTCCACAACAATCTCCTTCGTCTTCACCACATTCAGGCGGAGATTGTTGTCCTTGCACCGCATGGCCAAGCGGCTCACCTCACTCCTGTAGATTGCCTCATCGCCATTGTTGATGAGACCCTAAATGACCAAGTACAGTGGTGCTTGAAAGTTTGTGAACCCTTTAGAATTTTCTATATTTCTGCATAAATATGACCTAAAACAACATCAGATTTTCACACAAGTCGTAAAAGTAGATAAAGAAAACCCAGTTAAACAAATGAGACAAAAATATTATCCTTGGTCAATTATTTATTGAGGAAAATGATCCAATATTACATATCTGTGAGTGGCAAAAGTATGTGAACCTTTGCTTTTAGTATCTGGTGTGACCCCCTTGTGCAGCAATAACTGCAACTAAACGTTTGCGGTAACTGTTGATCAGTCCTGCACACCGGCTTGGAGGAATTTTAGCCCATTCCTCTGTACAGAACAGCTTCAACACTGGGATGTTGGTGGGTTTCCTCACATGAACTGCTCGCTTCAGGTCCTTCCACAACATTTTGACTGGATTAAGGTCAGGACTTTGACTTGGCCATTCCAAAACATTAACTTTATTCTTCTTTAACCATTCTTTGGTAGAATGACTTGTGTGCTTAGGGTCGTTGTCTTGCTGCATGACCCACCTTCTCTTGAGATTCAGTTCATGGACAAGATGTCCTGACATTTTCCTTTAGAATTCACCAGTATAATTCAGAATTCATTGTTCCATCAAGCCGTCCTGGCCCAGATGCAGCAAAACAGGCCCAAACCATGATATTACCACCACCGTGTTTCACAGATGGGATAAGGTTCTTATGCTGGAATGCAGTGGTTTCCTTTCTCCAAACATAATGCTTCTCATTTAAACCGAAAAGTTCTATTTTGGGCTCATCTGTCCACAAAACATTTTTCCAATAGCCTTCTGGCTTGTCCACGTGATCTTTAGCAAACTGCAGATGAGCAGCAATGTTCTTTTTGAAGAGCAGTGGCTTTCTCCTTGCAACCCTGCCATGCACACCATTGTTGTTCAGTGTTCTCCTGATGGTGGACTCATGAACATTAACATTATCCAATGTGAGAGAGGCCTTCAGTTGCTTAGAAGTTACCCTGGGGTCCTTTATGACCTCACCGACTATTACACACCTTGCTCTTGGAGTGATTTTTGTTGGTCGACCACTCCTGGGGAGGGGAACAATGGTCTTGAATTTCCTCCATTTGTACACAATCTGTCTGACTGTGGATTGGTGGAGTCCAAACTCTTTAGAGATGGTTTTGTAACCTTTTCCAGCCTGATGAGCATCAGCAACGCTTTTACTGAGGTCCTCAGAAATCTCCTTTGTTCATGCTATGATACACTTCCACAAAAATGTGTTGTGAAGATCAGACTTTGATAGATCCCTGTTCTTTAAATAAAACAGGGTGCCCACTCACACCTGATTGTCATCCCATTGATTGAAAACACCTGACTCTAATTCACCTTCAAATTAACTGCTAATCCTAGAGGTTCACATACTTTTGCCACTCACAGATATGTAATTTTGGATCATTTTCCTCAATAGGGCGGCATGGTGGTGTAGCGGTTAGCGCTGTCGCCTCACAGCAAGAAGGTCCTGGGTTCGAGCCCCGGGGCCGGCGAGGGCCTTTCTGTGTGGAGTTTGCATGTTCTCCCCGTGTCCGCGTGGGTTTCCTCCGGGTGCTCCGGTTTCCCCCACAGTCCAAAGACATGCAGGTTAGGTTAACTGGTGACTCTAAATTGACCGTAGGTGTGAATGTGAGTGTGAATGGTTGTCTGTGTCTATGTGTCAGCCCTGTGATGACCTGGCGACTTGTCCAGGGTGTACCCCGCCTTTCGCCCATAGTCAGCTGGGATAGGCTCCAGCTTGCCTGCGACCCTGTAGAAGGATAAAGCGGCTAGAGATGATGAGATGATGAGATGAGATTTTCCTCAATAAATAAATGACCAAGTATAATATTTTTGTCTCATTTGTTTAACTGGGTTCTCTTTATCTACTTTTAGGACTTGTATGAAAATCTGATAATGTTTTAGGTCAGGGGTGTCCAAACTGATCCATAAAGGGCCGTGTGGCTGCAGGTTTTCATTCCAGCCATGCAGCAGCACCCTGATTTAGCTTATTCAATCAACTGACACACCCACCCTTTAATCAAGGGTGGGTGTGGCTGCAAGTATTTGACTATGTGAAGACAGTTCAGTTTATTGAATGAGCCAAGTCAGGTGTGCTGCTGCATGGCTGGAATGAAAACCTGCAGCCACACGGCCCTTTATGGATCAGTTTGGACACCCCTGTTTTAGGTCATATTTATGCAGAAATATAGAAAATTCTAAAGGGTTCACAAACTTTCAAGCACCACTGTATGATATTTTTGTCTCATTTGTTTAACTGGGTTCTCTTTATCTACTTTTAAGACTTGTGTTGAAAATCTGATGATGTTTTAGGTCATATTTATGCAGAAATATAGAAAATTCTAAAGGGTTCATAGCCTTTCAAGCACCATTGTACACTGGGCTCACAGCAAACCAAAGAAGTGTGCAATTGGATGGGTGGAAGTATGGTATCTGGGTTTCCACTTAGGTCATGGGCAGATGCGTCCCCAAATTGATAAGACCAGTAATTCCGGTCTGCCCAAGACCTACCTGTAAGATCAAAAAGGGGGTGAGGCAGTTCCTGGGGCTGGCTGGCTATTATCAGTGGTTCATGCCTAACTTTTCAGACATCACCAGCCCGCTGACTGACCTCACTAAAAAGGGCATGCCAGATCCGGTCCATTGGACAGAGCCATGCAAACGGGCTTTTGCTCAGGTAAAGGTGGTTTTGTGTGGCGGCCTGCTGTTGCATTCTCTTGACTTTTCTCTCCCTTTTGTTTTACAGACTGAAGTGTCAAACAGAGAGCTGGGGGCCATTTTGTCCCAGATGGTGGAGGAATGTCCAGTGCTGTACATCAGCTGCAAGCTCTCCATGCAAGAGTCAAAATACAGCATGATAGAATAGGAGTGTCTGGCCATCAAGTGGGCAGTTCTCACTCTCCGGTACTACTTGCTAGGATGCCAGCACCAGCAAACCAGCCCGGGCTTCCTCTCTGCACTGGTGCTCTGGGGCTCACTCACCTGAGGGGGGGAGAGACAGACACAGAAGGGAGAAATGGGAGGGCACCATGGGTGCGGCAGGCCGGCTGGGGTGGGGCTGGCCCCCGCCTCCGTGGTGGGGGAATGGGGCGAGGATGAGACACAGGAGGAGAGGGAGAGAGAGAGGAGAGGGGAGAAGAGGTTGTCTGCTGTCCTGCCATCGAGACAGCCGCCAAATGGTCCTCCGCCAGCTCGATTGCCTGATCCAGCAATGCCGGGTGGTGGCGCTGGACCCACTCTGCCGCTCCGGCTGGTAGACACGCGAAGAACTGCTCCAGTGCCACCTGGTCAATGATCCCCTCGGCGTCGTGGTTGTCGGCCCTCAACCACCGCTCGCAGGTGTCCCGGAGTTGCTGGCCAAACGCGAACGGTAGGCCAACTTCCTCCAAGCACAAAGTGCGGAAGCGCTGCCATTGTTGCTCGGGGGTGTGCCCCACACGCTGGAGGACGGCCTGGTGAAGGTCCGCGTAGGCCAGCCGGCGGTCGGTGGGGAGCTGTAGCGCGGCCAGCTGCGCCTCTCCCGTTAGCAGGGGGAGGAGGCGTGCCATGCGCTGTTCCATCGGCCACCCCGAGGTCTCTGCCACCTGCTCAAAGAACGTGAGGAAGGCCTCGGGGTCGTTCTGCGGGCCCATCTTCGTCAGGGTGACGGGGGATGGCCCCGCGGCGGTGGACCCCACCGACGCGAGGAGGTGCCGGAACGTCTGTCGCTCTTCCTGCTGAGCCAGCACCAGGGCCTCGAACCACTGTTCCTGTTCCTTCCAGAGGGTGACTATTGCCTGGTGCTGGCTTTGCTGGGCTGTGGCAAAGGCGTGGACCAGCTCAGCGAATGGGGAGGACTCCATGGGGCTGTTCTGCTTCGGCTCTCCAAATCCCGGGTTTCAGCACCACTGTAGCAGATTGGATGGGTGGGTGGAGCACAGAAGGATGGCAGGCCAGAACTGAGTTCACAAAACCCGTTTATTATAGCTTTTCAGCTTGCTTTTCAGCTTTTTCACTCACTCACTCACTCACTCACTCACTCACTCACACGCATCTGTTGTGGTCAGGTTGGGGAGACAGCCTGCTCCGCTCTCAATCTCTTCCTTAAATAGGGCGTGGTCACTGGGGAAGACACACAAACACATTAATCAACCTCAGGTGCAGTGATTCTGCCACTTACCTTCCCTGACTCCGCCCTCTGGTCACAGACCGATGCTTGACCACGCCCCCACTGCCACACTCTATATTTGCAATTTTGCACAAGACATTGCACATTATATCTGTCCATATGTATATTGTTTGATTGTTGTCCTACTGCACATTGATTGGTTATTTGTTATTCTTTATTCTTTATTTTAATTATGTTTATTTTCATTTATTTTCATTCTACTTTTATATTTTGCATTGCATATACACTTTATATTTCGTATTTCATATATATTTCTTTTTATATATTAGTAAGCGGCGGCACGGTGGTGTAGTGGTTAGTGCTGTCGCCTCACAGCAAGAAGGTCCTGGGTTCGAGCCCCGTGGCCGGCGAGGGCCTTTCTGTGTAGAGTTTGCATGTTCTCACCGTGTCTGCGTGGGTTTCCTCCGGGTGCTCCGGTTTCCCCCACAGTCCAAAGACATGCAGGTTAGGTTAACTGGTGACTCTAAATTGACCGTGAGTGTGAATGGTTGTCTGTGTCTATGTGTCAGCCCTGTGATGACCTGGCGACTTGTCCAGGGTGTACCCCGCCTTTCGCCCGTAGTCAGCTGGGATAGGCTCCAGCTTGCCTGTGACCCTGTAGAAGGATAAAGCGGCTAGAGATAATGAGATGAGATGAGATATTAGTTTGGTATTGGCATAGTTTGGTCGGGTAGTTGCAAAGTAAGAATTTCATTACCCAATAATAACCGCTGTGTCTGTTATTGTGTATATGACAAATAAACATCTTGAATCTCTTGAATCTTGAATCTTCAGCCCTTCAAATTCAAGGTGGTCCAAAGGCCAGGGGCACAGATGGTGGTGGCGGTTGACCACCCCATGGGGGGGTCGGCTGCAAGCCGGATGTCTCCCTGGCCTGAGTCGGGCAGTGGGAGTATGTGGCAGTGGGGGCGTGGTCAAGCATCGGCTGTGAACGGTGAGAATGCAGGTTAAACCAGCAGGTAACACGTGATGAGGTGCACTTGTGTCGGATTACTGGCTATCTATTAACCTGTGTCTCTGTTTTCTTTCAGACAGCCAGGAATGAGAGAGAGAGCTGTGACACCCCGTTGCATGAGTGTGTTGTGCATTTGTATCATTATAAGTCACTGAAAAGTGCTTAAATAAAAAGAACACACCTGTTCTGAAGTCTGCTTTCAGTTCCTCTGTTTCCCACAAGTTAGAAAGTTGTTACAGCAGATTAATGGAAACACAGCTACAGTGTGGCGAGTAATAATCTTAAAATCTGCTTAAGTCTCAAGTCTTAACCTCATGACAAAGGCAACCACTTTAGCAGAATTTTTGATGCCATCGATCATCACTGGAACCACGACGTTTCATCATGTTTCAGAGAAATTCTTTCAAGGACATGCCTTCAGGCAAGAGAATGAGAGTCATATGTTTCAATTTCCTCAATGAAACAACATTTCCTCCTTCTGAGAAATTTCATTAACTCAAATGGATAAAGAGTGTCAGTAAATAAATAAATAAATATTTAGCACTGATCCAGAAGAAACCCGGACTGACCTATTTCATAAACCTGAACTGAGCTGGACTTTTGGCTAATACACAGGATTAAGTTCACATCCACGACACATGCATGTAGCTCAGACTGTGAGAGTGTGCGTGTGTGTGTGTGTGTGTGTGTGTGTGCGCATGTGAGATAAATAGAGAGAGAGAGTATAAGCAGCTACAGTCATGGCTACACACAGAACCCTTTTAACGTGACGCTGTAAATCATGATGGACGTGCAGCGACACAAGGAACCACCGAAGCATGAGGAAAGAAAATGAAAGGACAATAAAAGCAGCAGGCGTTTATGAGGAGTCAGGCGTGTGGAAAATGGGTTTAATAAAGTTAGTGCTGGATGAGGTCAGCACGGCGGCCTGAACTAACTGCTCCCTCTGTCTCGGTCTCTCGGCGAGAAAAAAACACAAGCGCGCTTTCTTTCACAAGAATGCTGTCCTTCACCTCGGAAGAAAATGAAAAAATATATAAGGTTATAAATAAAGTGATTAAGTGGGGAAAATGTAATGACGTCAAAGACAGCTCTGGAGTGAGAGAGATGATGGCTATCACAGGATTGGCTTCACACACTGACACAGGCTCTGAACGTCAGAGTATATTTACGCCATTTGGAAGATGTCTGTATCCAGAGCGATGTACATTTCTATTTCATTTATATCACTGAGCATTCAACCATGCAGTGGCAGCTTAGTGGTGCTTGGATCTGACCTCATGACCTTCCAATCAGAAGTCCAATGTCTCATCCATTGAGCGATGTCCATGAAACTGGTCACTTCATGTTTTCTCTTACATTCCCTCACCAGCCTCTCTTCTGACATTAGTAAGACAAAAAAAAGGCCCCACAGGCATAAACTCCTCTGTCCTGAAGATCTTGGGAAAACAGAGATACAGCCTGACCTCTGACACTGGAGACTCCTTCCATGAATCTGTTTCCATCCTCCATGCACCCCATGTTTTTTTCTGCATTCTGATTGGTCAAGTGATTAAACAAAATGTTTTCTGTAAATTTGAATCTTTTCTTAACTTCCTGCCTGTCAACAAACACTCAGAAAACATGGCGAGCATGAAAGCAGCGTAAAGTTTAACCTGAATGGCGCTTCATGCAACTTGTAATACTCTGGCACTCAGCACTTTTCGTTTTAAAGTCATAATTTAAAACTGAAATGTGAAGAAGTTCTTCGCATATTATACTTGTGCACATAGCAATTTTGAAATGATCTATACAGTAATCTGCTGAGTATTTATTCAGTATTACATGCCAGTTGATGTGAAAGTCTCCTCTGGACACCAATTACATCATCCACCAGGGCTCTGACCTCGTCTCTGACACACACACACACACACATTAAACGCCGTCTCCAGACGGATATTATGGAACAGGCTGTATCAGGGATGCATTAATGCAGAGATGATTGACAGGTCAATGCTCAGGCCTGACTGTCGGACAAAGTGCAGAGTTATATTACAGGTAGGAATCATAATTACATCCCTTCCTGAGACAGATCAATCCCTCCTGCAGGACACTGAAAGACGAGTCTGGGTTTTTGACTGCACAAGGGCAGACAAGAAGGACGACCATGATGCTGAAATTCAATCTGCTCTTCCGGATGTTTCTCTGTGAAAGGAGCTCGTGAGTTGGCATGCTGCATCTTCAGATCGTGGATGAAGACAGCGTGCCCTGAGAGGGTGTGATGTGAAGAAGGGTAAGCAGGTTTCAAACACAATAGAGTAAAAGAATGTGAGATATGTGCTGGTGCAGGTGTTACTGCATTCTTCCATTATCCCAACAAACCCAACTCATTCTCTGTAATTCCACAGTGGAATTCGACCAACCCTGGTGTCATCACTGTATTTCTTTAATTGCTGATTTGATGTAATAGTAGTTAATTTAATTACTCCTTTCTGAAACCCAGCTTGTGTTTACATTCACTCCATGACCAGAGCTGATTTTTAGGCAGTCACACCCATCATAATCTCAGCCTCAGACACTCCACCTACGCACCATCTGATCTATCTGATGTATAATTACCAAGGTAGCAAAGAACATTATTATAATGTTCAGTCATGTCCAGTGCAGGCTGTGTGTTCCTGTAAATCTCCCGTACATTCACACCAAGCAACGTTTGAATTGATATTTTCTCAACTCTAGAGCATGTGCTAGATGCGGTTGAGTCCTTTTGTTACCTTGGTGATACCTTATGCCTCAGTGGAGGATGTAAGCTAGCCACCATCACAAAAACAAGGACAGCATGGGGGAAGTTCAAAGAGCTGTGGTGGAAGATGTTAAAACGGATAGTGAATGAGTATGAAAATTAGGTGTGGCTTTAGACGATTCCTTGGACCAAACCTGTGGTGCATGTGGTCCAAAGTTTCTTCAGCTCACAACTCTGACCTGCAATTTTATGATGCATAAAAATGGAAGAAAAGCTTTCATCTTCTCCTGTCTTATACAGTACATCCTCTCATTAAATGTGAGACATCAGGGAAAAAATGGAAGGAAGTAGCAGAGATCATTGGTAGCTACGACAGATAGCTGGCTTGGCTAATTTAACACCTAAACTAGTGCGAAGCTGAGGACACAACATGTAACTCAAACAACGGAACTTCACAACAATGAGTGTGTTATTTAATTTGTGATTAGCTAGTTAGCTGTTGAAGCTACTATATACATCGCTGCTAAAGTTTCTCATCTAAACTATAAAATGCTGGACAGGCCACACCCACAAGTGACAACAATAGCAGTTGCTACACACCCACAGAACATCACAGAAGTAGTCAAACACTAATATTAACATTGCTACATCTGTCTTCACCTCTAGTTGAAAATATCATTTTTGTATGATGTTGAATCTTCCCCTGAATGTCACACGGTACAGTCTCAATACATACAGAATGGACGATGAGTAAATTCGTCTTTCACTGATGTAGCTGTGTGTTTTAAACTATTAAATATATCTGTGTATGACATAAACACACGTGGGCGTAATCAGTGCTGTTACCTGCATGTGCTCAATACTGTCAGTGACCACGTCATTATCGTCACTTGATGAATATGGCAACAACATTTATAGCTCAGTTTATTCTACACTCTGCACAGACTCATCCCCAGCGCCCTCCTCATCCCTCCATTTCACTGTGGATGGAAAATGTCTTTGATTTCAATAATACACCATTTTCAGATTTGTGTAACATCCAGAAAAAGTGTAAGATGCTAACACATGTCTACGACAGATTGGAGTTTTAAACACAAGCAAATAAAACATGATACATTTGTCTGAAATGTTTGTGCAATCTGGGGCACTTTGACTTTTCAGTGTAAAACACAGGGTGGAGTCGATGCTCAGTGATTTCTCACCTGCGATGTTTGGGTGTGTAAATTACTATCACTATAGAGCAAGTATTACATTTGTGGAATATTTGATATTAACGTTTTGGTTAAAACCTCCAGCAGCATTTAAAGAGCCTGTAAAAAGAGTTTCAGTCTTTCAATAAAAAACTAATCTGAATATGAACTCTTTCACCTTTTTTGTACGTGACATCATTTACACAATGCATGTTATTATCTTATAATCATCTCAACACGCCCAATAACTGCAAAGACTAATTAGAGTTAGTAGAGTCAAGTAGAGTTACTCGTAATTTATGATTTTATAAATCAGGGCCTGAGAGTGGAAACAGTGTCAGAGAAACTGCCAGAAAACCTGATTTTATAGGAATAAATGTCACGGGATGGAGGTTTGGAGGTCATGCACGAGAGGTGATGTTTCTGATATTGTGGCACCATTTTCATAATCATGTCCTGCTCCTGTGATTAGCTGTTTAAAATGTCAGTCACATGGCCTGTTCCTGTGAACAGAAGGTGTATTGGTCGTGAGAATGCATGCAGATGGCGAGACACACGTCTTTAGAGAGGGAATTCTGGGACAGGATACAGTCAGGTGACACCAGCATTACCTGGAGAGCTGTGGAGGTTCTTGAACACGTTCCTCTGTGTAAATTATGCACTTTGGCATCCTTCCTCGTCCTCCCCTTGGAAGAAGTGACCTTGTGGATTTTAAGAGGCTTTTCTTGTGTAAACAAAGCTGTGAGAGTCAGAGATGAGTGAATAAGAGCATTGTCGTCTATCTTCCTAATTAATTTAATTACCGGCATCCTCCTTCCATCCCTCCCTTCCCTGAAGATGATGTGTGTGTGTGTGTGTGTGTGTGTGTGTGTGTGTGTGTGTGTGTGTCAGAGCGTAAGCATGAGGGTGAGCAGCGAGGGAAAAGCAGCTGCATTTAATCATCAGCTCTCCTTGACACGTGAGCTGTGGGGGGTCTGATGTCACTGAGCACTGGACAGATAAAGACTGATGTCACCATCAGGATTCCGTCTCAATCCTGTAAACACACACACACACACACACACACACACACACACACACACACACACGACAGCAAGCACCACAAACCAGTCATTTGTTCTCACTCAACAAATTATAATATCAGTGCAGCACAGCTTACTTCAAAATTATTGGCACCCTTCAGGAGATTATTACACACAACAATTCACCGTTTATACTTTAATTCCAATTTCAACATATTCCCTGTGTTTCAGAATGGAATGTTAAACATTTGTATTAAAAACCTACTCTAAAATATGATGATGGATTCACAGGGGTTCGTAAAGACATAGAGCATTATAAATTCTCTGAAGTACCAGGATACTTCAGCTCAAAGCCCGGTTGCCTCTGTCAGGAGGTTACGACTTGGCATCTTATCATCTACCTTTTAGCATCATAATTACCTCAGAACACGGAAATAGTTGTAGGACAAAAATTATCTTTCCAAAGCCATCTGAGTGTAATGTACAGGAGTATGAGGTAGACTAAGGCCTGGTCAGAGTCAGAGCCAAAACATCCCCACTCACCAGGCGGATGAGTTAAACGATAAAATATTTAACATGAAATATTTTATGCACAGTGACATTAACCTAATGAGCTCTGTTAATCTTAAAACTTTATACGGTTGTCATGATCTACGAATCAATTCAAAAACTCTGACCTTACATTCAAAGGATTTACTAATCTAAAAAATCTAGAAGTCTGATACACAAAACAGACCTTTCAGTAGATTTTAATGGTTTCTAAAATAGGAAACCTGGTCAGTGTCAGTACTCAGTCTTGATTAGTGCACAGGTATACAATTTGAGACACAATACTAGTTTGTTTATTCAGCAGGGTGTCACAGTGTCATGTGGTGCTGCACTGACCACAAGATTTACATTGGTATTACACAATGCGGACTTGTAGTTCTGAGTAATGCTCAAAAGTAGAATAGAATGCTGTTATTGTCACTGCACAAATGTACAATGAAATTTAGCTCATCATAGGAGAGCAAAGCCGCTGCATATGTGCGTGCCGCCACTCTTGGGCACTTCATCCCAAGGCCTTCCCATGTTAACCTAACTGCATGTCTTTGGACTGTGGGGGAAACCCATGCAGACATGGGGAGAACATGGAAACTCCACACAGAAAGGCCCCCATCGGCCGCTGGGTTCAAACCCAGAACCTTCTTGCTGTGAGGCAACAGTGCTAACCACTACACCACCCGTAAAAGCAACTGCAGGATGCACGTGGAAGCCATCTTACAGACACATATGCATAGTTACCGCAAGTATAATGCAGGTTTTAAGATCCACATGCAAAGAGGTCTTTCATATAGCTCTACATTAGAGACGTGCTTCAAAATTATGATCTATAAGCAGGTAAGTGTGAGAAACAGTCAGGAATATAAACAAAACCAAAGGATGATCCAAAGAGTTAATCAATAAACAGAGCAAGGGTCTAAAACACTGTAAGTAGGCATATCAGGTGAAAATTTAAATTCAGTCCAAATTGCTTGAAACTGCTCTCATTGAATTCAGAACTGTTTTAAGTTCAAGTTATATTTGTCACATATAATTACAAGTAATTACAGTGAAATTCTTATGTACCTTAGGTCATTGCGAGTATAAAAATATATAGATAAGAGAAATTAAAAACAATAGACATAAAGGGGAAGAGGAGAAAAAAACTCAAACTATATTAATGAGTGGAAACATGGCAGAGATGTGATGACTTTGTGGTTACGAGTCCTTAAAGTCCAAAGTGCAGTAGTGCATAGTAATGTACTTTGTTATCATTATGAAGACTTCAACAGTCTGATGGCCTGAGGGAAGACACTCCTCCTCATCCTCTCAGTGTTGGCCTTCAGCTGTCGGTAGCATCTCCCTGAAGGCAGCAGGGAGAACGGTCTATTATTTGGGTGGCTGAATGCAAAACAACAAACTTTTTACAGAATTAAAATATGTTTATCCATTCTTGAGACATTACAAATCAAAGATTGAAAAAAACAGCTTAATTTTTAGAAAACTGCCATAATATTCTGTATGAGGATCACGTGGTCCAAAATGGGCCTCATTAACCAATGAGATCAAATATTTTTTCTTCATAACTTTTCTATTTTTCAAGGTATTTACATGAAAATTGGCGGCACGGTGGTGTAAGTGGTTAGCATGGTCACCTCACAGCAAGAAGGTTCTGGGTTTGAGCCCAGCAGCCGGTGAGGGCCTTTCTGTGTGGAGTTTGCATGTTCTCCCTGTGTGCATGGGTTTCCTCTGGGTGCTCCAGTTTCCCCCACAGTCCAAAGACATGCGGTTAGGTTAATATGGGACGGCCTTGGGCTGAGGTGCCCTTGAGCGAGGCACCGAACTCACAACTGCTCCCCAGGCGCTGTTAGCATGGCTGCCCACTGCTCTGGGTGTGTGTGTGCGCGCATGTGTGTGTTCACTGCTTCAGCTGGGTTAAATGCAGAGGAATTTCACAAAAATGTGTGTTCAATAAAGTTGTGCTTTCTTTATTTCAAACATAGATGGTTGTATACTGAATACAAAGTTTAAAAAATTAGTAAAAACAAATTATGCAGATTCGTATTTAATTAGGATTAATTATGCTAAATAGGTAAAAACGTTAAATCGGTACACGCAATAAAAAAGCAATAAAAGATTATTTCTAATCCCCTCTTTGTGCTGTGTAGGCCTTTGTATTTCTAAGTGGGGCTGACTAGTGTTTATATGAAAGAATATACATGATTATTTCGATTAATATTCACAGCTTTCAAGGCGAACCTCGAAAAACCTGTCTGAGCCACAGCCAATAAACAATTCACATTAACTGAACTGAAATCGACACTCGCGTTTCTGACTTCCGGTTTTTTAAAATCTCATTCCAACCACTAAGAGCTCAACATTTTTCATCAAAACAACTCCAGTTATATTCTAAAATAGTTATTTATTTACAGGAATCAGTTTGATTTGAAAAAAAGCTCTGAAAACTCACTTCAAAGTTTCCCGTGAATCAGAACATCAAAACTAGCAGAGAGAAAATGTTGCTGAATCCTTCATCAGAAACAGTGAGAGCGAGAGAACATCCCTATAAAAGTGATCTGATTGATATTGATGAGTAATCCAGTGGGAAACCGATCAGAAGAAAGAGAGAGAGCCTGACTGCTTTCCCGTGACTCAAAAAGCAGTGGCAGTTTCCCGACGTCCCGCGAGCAGAGTTTTTACTCTGTTGTACTGACTTCAACCTGCCGTTACTCCCAAAGTACTGAACAGATCTAAACTAGATACATTTCTTCGGGGGGAAAGCAGATATTATAAGCTTTTTAACCATAGTATTCTCAAGAGTTAAGCAATGACAGATTTGGAAACTTAGATGAGCATCTGCATGCACAATTTTCACAGCACGGCCAGCGAATGTCTGATATGCCTACTGTAAGGAAATCTGGACTTACACATACAGAACACTAGAACTGGCAAGATTTTTCTATTGCCGCTTTTCCACTACCAACGCGGCTGAGTTGGGCTGAGCCGTGCCGTGCTGAGTTGGGCTGAGTCGAGCTGAGCGGGGCTGTTGGAGTTGCATTTCGACTACAACCGCGCTGAACCGTGCTGGCTGGAAGTGGGTGGACACATTGGGTGGAGTTAGCGAAAGTGGGTGGACGTCACATGATGTCGTTAGGCGGCGCAAACAGTGACATCAGTGATCTTTTAAGCGGTAGTCTCACGACCCGGATAGTAAACAATAAACATGGAGGACATGGAGTCGTTAGTGTTGCTGGTCTTGGTGCTGTGGCTTGTTGTCACCGACAACGCCAACAGATACTGGCAAGAGCGTATAGATGAGGTGAGGCGCATAAGGCTTCAGAAATTCTCGTAATTCTTCTTCTTCCGGGTTTACGGTGTTTACAGATCCCAGCGTGCTCGCAGGGCATGTGTGGGCATGTGATGACACTCCTCCTCACCAATCAGTGCACAGGGGAGTGTCTCCTCATGCCCCTAGCCCCACTCGGCTCGGTTTGGCTCGCTTCAGCCCTACTCCAAAACCGTGCAAGTTTTGGGTGCTAAGCAGGGCTGAAGCGAGCTGAGTTATGCTGCTCTAAGGTAGTTGAAACGCGAGCCGTGTCGGGCTGAAGTGAGCTGAAGCGAGCTGAAAAAGGGTAGTGGAAAAGGGCCATTTGAGTCACTGAACACAAATAATCCAAAATCAGGAAGAGTCCCGGATGTGACCCAGGGGTTGTGCAGGTACTCTGGAGACCATGGCCTCTGCTGGTGGGGAGAAGAAATGTCCTAAGTTCAGGTTACACCCAAGCTTTATTTGTAATCTGATATTTTGACAGAGATTTTAAATGTTTTTCCATCTGTTTACAGTTACAAGTGCTCTGACGTATCCAATTCCCATGTTTACATCATTCCCATGCCAAAATGTGCTCGATTAGAAGCACAAAATATTTTTCCAGTAGCATCACTGTGGTTGAACATGACCCCCACCAGAGAAGAGAATGTGTTCATAAAGTTTCTTCCCAACATGTTAAGAGGTTATCACAGCATCGCATCAGTTATACTTACGAGACAAAGGAAGGGGAAGAAACTCCTTAATGCTGCCGCAAGAATCATGTTTAAGCTGGAGAAGTCAAAAGTGGTGAATAGAGTCAACACCTTTGACACTAAGACATTTTCACAAACACATTTCATCATGCAAATTCTCTTTGTAAACATGTTGCTCGAGCATTGTGATAGCTTGCAGCAGGAGCTAGCTATCACACTCGAGCACATTTATTCTGAGTCAGCCTGTTGTTGGTTGTGTGAGGGATTGTGTGCATTTAGATGTGAGCCAGTGACGAGATATCAGATGTTGTATGTTTTGAATTTAGAACCTCATTCTATTCAGGTATGAACTGTTTACAGCAAACAAAACAGAAATAGATTTAATTTAGTTATTCTCTTAAATATTAACTCTGGAGTGCAAATGTTTATAAGCACATGGTTTTACAACACAAAATAAAACTGCAGTGTTGCTTGCTTTATCACACTGCTTAGGTAATGCCCACACTCATACTCTAAAACACACACACACACACACACACACACACACACACACACACACACAATATATATATATCCTGACTATAATGTAATTGCATTCTGTATGGAAAATAACTGGTGTGTGTGTGTGTGTGTGCGTGTGTGTGTGTGTCCTCTCAGTCTAACACCTCGTTTGACCAACAGCTTGTGCTAATAAATGCTGATCATCTGGAAATGATTAATCTCATATATTATTCTGATTTGTCATCAACATATATTTGTTCTCATTCAAGTCAATTCTTCTAAATGAGTTTACAGAGCAGAATAAACGAAATGGAGCCTATTACAGACACACACACCAGTGACGGGAGTGCTAAAGGTGAAATCTGATTAGACTCTGAGTCATGGCCGTGTGTGAATATAGATCTGATGCCTTCTACAAATAGGCATGAATCACCTAGCTTTCATATCCATATGATTCACACACCTACATATGATTCACACCTCTTTGGGTTCCTTCACCCTGAGACCTGTCCACATACCCCATTAATAGCAGCCCAACTTCTGCAAACTCTCAAGAAGAGGACGTGAATGAAACTTCTTTTGCTCTCTGTATACACACTTCTTTCAGCTCAAGCCTCGACAGACTGCATGGCTAAGCATTCTGCTTCACACTTCAGGAGAAAAGTCACTTGTATTGCTTGTAGTTTGTCTCTCATGAGAGTGTAGGAACCACGACTGTTGGTCACTTATGGGCATGGCCTGTTCAGAGTGTTTTTTTTTTATTTAATTAAATCAACTCGGCTTTGTTTGAGCTTCACTCTTCACTGTACTAGCTACGTACAGTCACCAGAGAGACCAGTGATCTCTGCTACTTCCTTCCAAGTGTTATTTTCCTTCAAAATATCTCTATACACAGAGCAGCAGAGTGGTGCAGTGGTTAGTGCTGTCATCTCACAGCAAGAAGGTTCTAGGTTGCAGCAGACTGGAGTCTTTCTGTGTGGAGTTTGCATGTTCTCCTCATGCCTGTATGGGTTTCCCCCAGGTGCTCCAGTTTCATCCCACTGTCCAGAAACATATTGTTTAGGTCAAAAGGCTACTCTAAATTGCCCAAAGGTGTGAATATGATTATGAATGGTTGTGTGTTAGCCCTGCTATAGATTGCCGACTTTCTCAGGGTGAACCCCGCTTCTTACCCAAAGTTGACAAGGATTGGCTCCAGTTCACCTGTGACCCTGATGAATAAGTGGTATAGAAAAAGGATGGATGAATGGATATCTCTATACAAATTTAAACAGAGGTTGTATATGATAGGATAAGATGAAACCACGGTTCTAAGTTTTTCCATCTGTTTTTGTGTCAAAAGATAAATGGGAACTGATTGCAGGTTAAAGTTGCAAGCAGGAAACTGAAGAAATGTTGGACCATGCTGGCCACAGAATGGATCTGAGGAATGTGATGAGACTCCAGCCAGACATAGGGCATCAGGATGAATCAGGCAGGTCTGAGGAGCAGAAGAGGTCAACATCTTACTGGTGTCTCAGGATCGACATGTAACTCAGAGGGACAGACAGAGGGAAGAGACAGGGGAAAGAAAGAGAAAGAGAGAGAAAATGCAGGTTTTTAGGTATGCCCAATGTCACCTAATGTGTAAGAACAGTGTACATTTTGCACTGAGTGCAAGCAGGGACTCTGACAAAACTAACTATGACAGCATAACTAAAAGTGGAGAGCCAGAACATAATACAGACATGAGGGAGTCCTGGGACATAAAGCAGCTAGCCACTCCACCATCAACAAACCCAAGTGAGCAGTCAGGAGTGAACCAATCGAGAGAGCCAGCCAGGCATGAACTAGTCTAGAGGGAGCCAGTCAGGAGAGAACCAGTGGAGGAGCTAGCCAATAGTAATCTAGTCAAGAGGAAACCAGCCAGGAGGTGTACTTATCAAGAGGGAGCCAGCTAGGAGTGAAACTGTGAAGAAGGAGCTAACCAGGAATGAGCCACCCAAGAAGAAGCCAGCCAGGAGGTTAACTAGTCAAAAGGGAGCAATTCAGGAGTGAACCAGTGATGAAGAGGCCACCCAGAAGTTAACCAGCCAAGAAAAAAACCTACCAAGAGTAATCTAGTCAAGTTGTAGCCAGTCAGGAGGTTAACTAGTCAAAAGGGAGTCAGCTTGGTGTGAATAAGTCAAGACAGAGCCAGCCATCAGCAATCCAACCAGGAGCAAGTCAGTCAAAAGCAAACCAGCCAGGAACAAGTTGTATTAGTCTCAACAAGGGACTGAATGACCTTCTTGAAGAGGAATCATCCTGATTTTGAACAGAAGAACCATTTTAAGCTCTGTACATCTTATGACACTGGAGATGCACCACTGGAGTTATTATTGTTGTTGTTGCTGCTGCTTCTTCTCCATGTTGTTGTTGCTTCGATGTTCACGCCAAGGTTTATGCAAACGCAGCGACATAACTGACGTATACAGCGACGTAATGACGTGGCTCCCCTTAGCACCGCAAGCTATGGAAAAGCAAACTGGTTCTCAGCTGGCTCACAAGTTGAACGAGTTGTGAACCAGCACCAGCACTGGCCCCGAACCAGCCCTGGAACTGATTTGGTGGAAAAGGGGTAATAGAGACAAACAACCATTCACATCTATGGTCAATTTAGAACCACCAATTAGCCTAATCTACATGTCTTTGCACTGTGGGGGAAACCAGAGCACCCAAAGGAATCCCACACAGATACAGGGAGAACATGCAAACTCTACACAGAAAGGCCCTCATTGGCCACTGGGCTCGAACCCAGAACCTTCTTGCTGCAAGGCAACAGTGCTAACCACTACACCACCCGTGTTACAGTAAAGTGCTCATCTCAAATTTGGGAGAACTTTGCACAGTGCTCTATGGGCAAGAGTCCAAGAATGTAAAAACTGTTCTTTGTTCTCTGGATGAAAAGAATGGCATTTCTGTAAGGTCATGTATACTGCACAAGGTTTTGGTGTGTGTGTGTGTGTGTTTTAACTTTATCAAGGGTCAAAACTTTTTGGTTCATTATTTTAAAATGACATATTTATCATGTTGACTTTTACAACCAGTTTGCATGTTCTCCCCATGTCTGTGTAGGTTTCCTCCGGGTGCTCCGGTTTCCCCCACAGTCCAAAGACATGCAGGTTAGGTTAACTGGTGGCTCTAAATTGAGCGTAGGTGTGAATGTGAGTGTGAATGGTTGTCTGTGTCTATGTGTCAGCCCTGTGATGACCTGGCGACTTGTCCAGGGTGAACCCCGCCTTTCGCCCGTAGTCAGCTGGGATAGGCTCCAGCTTGCCTGCAACCCTGTACAGGATACGCGGTTACAGATAATCAGACTCTCCAGGATTTCGCAATGTTGCGATTTGCAACTTCAACGCAAATTCAACCAATCCCCTCAAATTCAGGGCGGTGTTGCAATTATATCCAATCACCGCAACTTTCCCGCAAATTTGACCAATCGTTGGCGTCGTCTTGAGGTGACGTCGACAAACTACCTTCTGCCTTACTTCCGTGTATAGAGGTTTTCGACCTACGTGACCGTAGCCATGTCGACAAGTAGATGGTGCCATTTTGGTGGTCACAACAATGGCGACTCCCGCTAGCCCAACATGTGGGTTATCGAGCGACATTACACTATTTTCCCTTTTCACAGCATGCATTGTTTGAATGGTTGCCATGACAACATATGCAAAGATTTCCAACAACATTTTGTGGCAAAAAAATTCCATAACAGTCTACTTCAACATGATACCAAATAAAAGTAAATTCATTGCAGTTAGAAAAATAGTGTCCAGGTTGAGAGAGAGAGAGAGTTGCATTAATCATATAGAAAAACGCATAATAATTAATATGTCTAGTATCGAATTCTAGTTTTGTCCATTGCATATTCACATCTAAAAAGTACAACCCACCCAACAACATGGCTCTGCCTCGCCTGAGGGCACCGTGTATGTTAAACCTAGACTACACGTAAGCCACCCAAACACTAGTAAGAAGCCCAGTGCCAAGTAGCCCCATTGATGAGGCCGAGCGGTCCCCGTCTCACGTATATAAAACCATGGATGTATAAAGATAAAGCCATCATAGCCTGACTAGTGGGGCTAGGCAGCGCTCGAAACTAACGGTGTCCCGACGTCCTGGGGACCATAAAAAATGTCATCGGGACACAAAATTATCATATCTGGGACAATCCCGGGACAATGGAAAAAAATAGATCTAGAAAAAAAGTTCTACATTAATATTATTTACAAAGCCGTAAACCATACGTAGACATTCACCTAATTTGTCAATTTTAATTTTAAAACGTTAACAGCGAAAAATACATTAGTAGCTACACTTTCGATGCACTTGCATCAGTAGGCTACAGAGCAGCACATTCTGTTCTAGAATCTTCGGCCGGAGTCCGCATTATATGGACTTGGAATGGAATTGCTACCGCACACGCTGCGCCGACTCTTGCCAGAACAAAAATGCTTAAGTGGTTGAAGCGGACCGACCGCGGGGAAGAAACTGAAAGCCCAGACATAAAGTCTCCGGGACCTTCAGGATCCAAAGTGTCATCGCCTGTCAATGTGGTAAGTTATTTGTGATTATTAGGTTATGACTTATGATGCTATGGTTAGGTAGGAACTACTGTGGATAGGGCTGGTCTGCAGGCAACGCTAGCAACTGAATGAACTGAATGAACACTGTTAGACACGTTATAAAATACAACAGGAATGATGTGGATGATATTGACGGAAGATACCATTCAACAGAATAAGTGAGTTTTCTTGGTGTCTTTCTAGTTCAGAAAGTTTAGTCAGTCAGCAGCACAACTAGGCTAGGACCTGGCACTATGTTGATGTTGCTAACATTTGCACCCACATTTCGGCAGCGAAAGTTCATAAAAATGGATAACGGTAATGGATAACGGAACATTCATAAAAATGGATAACGGTAATGGATAACGGGAAGTTCATAAAAATGGATAACGGTCATGGTGAAAATTATAAGTTGGCCTTATAAATGCCAACAGATATTCAAGGTATAAATAGATGAAATGAACATAAAAGGGGTGTTATTTTCAACTAAAGTGTACTGCAGATGTAGTGAGTTGAAACATTTTCTGAATGAGCTAGTTGGCCCCTTTAAATAAACAGGTATCTATTCATACAGTGAGATCGCCAAAGTTTAATAAACTGAAAATGCAATAACTGTAATTTTGAAGTAGATGATGTATAGGACATGTGTCACTTGTGTTTTGTGACTTATTGTAAAAATGATATAAAGGGTTCAAAATCACATAGTTACAAATATAATAGTAACTTGATATGATAATATTAACCACTGGTTATTTCAGAGAGGAAAAAAATGGGGACACTATTGCTTCCATTCAGGACAATACAACACAGAATTCGGGACCACTGGGGGACACAAAGAAAAAAAGTTAATTTCGAGCCCTGGGGCTAGGTGCCAGGTAGCCTGAACACCACCTAACAGGGCTTATGTGTAGGCTAGGTGCTAGGCTACATGTATAATTTGTCATTTATCTCGCATACGATATCTTTAAACTTTTGGAAAAGTTACCTGAGACAAAATGTTCGTCACACAAACGCGTGTGTTCGGTGGGCTGCCAATTCTCTCGCCTGATCGCCGCAATCCACTTTTCGTGACGCTGTCGATCGGCCGGGAACCTATGGAACGTTAATCCAGGTTTATCCCCTCTTCTGTTGTGGCAGCTAACTGCACAACACATATCAGGCATTCTACAATAAAAGTACGCGATGAAGAAGATAGATATTACAAGCGTTGTTTGCTGATAAGCGTGGCTTTGTTTGACCTCCAAAATGGCGGCGTAAACAGTATCACGTGACCCTATGATGTCAGGTCGAAAACCTCTATACGTTCAAGAGAAGCAGCATGTGCACAGTGTTGCCAGATTGGGCGGTTTTAAGTGCATTTTGGAGGGTTTTGAACATATTTTTGGCTGGAAAACATCAGCAGTATCTGGCAACACTGCATGTGCGAGTCAGTGTTTATATAGGCTTAAATTCTGTTACTGAAAGTGTGTTATGTTTACAGTGAAGGACTGTGTGCACTTTACATTATTTTTACATAATACAAGAAATTAATGGATGCCAACATTTTTGCCAAAATGGTATTTTATTTCCATTGTTTAGGCAGCTTCAGCATCATACTGTGAGATTCTGTTCATCTCATCTCATCTCATTATCTGTAGCCGCTTTATCCTGTTCTACAGGGTCGCAGGCAAGCTGGAGCCTATCCCAGCTGACTACGGGTGAAAGGCGGGGTTCACCCTGGACAAGTCACCAGGTCATCACAGGGCTGACACATAGACACAGACAACCATTCACACTCACATTCACACCTACGCTCAATTTAGAGTCACCAGTTAACCTAACCTGCATGTCTTTGGACTGTGGGGGAAACCGGAGCACCCGGAGGAAACCCACGCGGACACGGGGAGAACATGCAAACTCCACACAGAAAGGCCCTCGCCGGCCACGGGGCTCGAACCCGGACCTTCTTGCTGTGAGGCGACAGCGCTAACCACTACGCCACCATGCCGCCCTGCATTTATATTATATTTTAAGGTAACTTCATGTTGTGCTGTGAGGTTCTATGCACTTTCACTTTTGAACCAACAGGAGCATTTGGATAAATAAAGCCTATTTTTCTGCATTTTTGTAGTCCTGGTAATCTTTTATATTGGTAAAGTTGTTTATAGGACCATTTCTCAGTGTCTGTTTTTTTAATCAATAGTTTTTCAGTAATAACTTAATATTTAACATATCACTCAATTTTAATCACAAAAAGAGAAAATCGCAACAATTTCTCGCAACTTTCACTTCCTCCCGCAATGTAATCGCAACAAAAACCTAAAAAACACTGCAGCTTTCATCGCAATTTTTTGGAAAAACCCCCGCAACATCAGACATTTTAGCCCACAACAATCACAAAAAAGGCCCGCAGAATCCTGGGGGGACTGGATAATGGATGGATGGATGGACTTTTACAACCCAAGAGCTTGATTTAATGCAAAAGTTATATTCTGATTTTTTACACAAATCCAGTAGGTATTAGAATTCACATCTGTGTCAGAAACAGTTTCTGGCCTCAATAAAAAAAAGACACACTGTTAGAAAAGTCAAAACAAAAGTTAGATGATCCAGGAGCCACCGCTCTCGGTCCCAAACCCAACCTTACTCAGATTCTGCTGCTACGCTCACACTCACACTCACCTGAACGCCATCACACTTGTTTCCTGTTCACATCCTGTAATTTCCATGTATTTAAAGAACTTTCTCCATTTTGTCATTTGTGGGGTTTTGCAGTTTCTTTCCAACTGCAATTCTGAGTGTTATTTCCTGATTATCTTCCTTGTTTTATTTCCCTTTCTCTGTGTTTTTGATCTCGTTTCTCTGTTCAGCTTCTTCTTGATTTAATCACAATTCATTCTGCAGATTTCAATTGTTAATAAAGATTAATGTAGTACTTAAATCCTCCAACCATCAAAATCTGGGACAGTATTTGGGATCTACAGAGTTCAGACACACTCAGGACTTCTATGCACACTGATATGAATATAATCAAAAATAGGGGTTTATTTTAATGAAACTCAGATTTTCTGAAGTTTACTGCATAGTCTTTGTGTGTGTGTTTTAATAAACACATGCAGGGATATAATGCAACGCACCACCAGAAAAGTTAGCATGACCTTTTGTTGACATTTATGCAACTTTTATTACTTCTGAGTGAATTTATCGCCACTAAATGAGAAATAAGTGTCACAAAAACAAAACAAAGCAATAAAATGCGAAGATGAGTAGACACATTATTAGCTTTCAGTAAGCAGTAAGAACTACAATGAACTATTTTATTATTTTGCAGTCTGAGGCAGTATAGAGGTTAGTTTATCATGTGTAATCAGATCGGCTGAGTTTGGAGCAGCGAGTCATCAGGATGGGCTTCCTGCCTCTCCCACTCCTTCCCTTTCACTCACATCAGGTCTGCTGCTTCGCTGACGCGTTTCCTCTCTGCTGATGTCGTCTCAATATGCTACTGCTGTGTGTGTGTGTGTGTGTGTGTGTGTGTGTTGCTTTTTTCTTTTTGAACACTGAATCCTCTGTGTAAGAGGGACGTCAGGTGTTTGTGCATGTCTCGGTAAAAAACCCTGCTCTTTCCCTGCAGTCATTAAATGAAGTCTTGTAGTGAAGCATGTGCACTGTAGAGATAGGACCAGAGGGAGAAAGAAACACTGGGAGAAAGAGATTAAAAAACAGCAAGCGTAATGTGGGGGAAGAAAAAAACAGCTATCGTTGTCTATTTGCGGTGCCTACTGAGACCTGAGAGCAGCGTGATGATCCTCAGAATGCTGACACAATGCGATGAATAGTGAGAGTTTACACACACTGCTGAGGCAGAATGAAAGGCGGTGTGCTGTAATGTCTGATCCGAGTGTTCTGGTACATGGCCATGCTGACTTTGATTCTCAGGGTTCGTTTTCTCAAATGGGGCGTCTGGTATAAATGTGCTGGCAGTGCTAATCCACGCTGTCTTTCAAATATTACAAAAGACATCAATATAAAGTCATTTTGGTGTCAATTTGAAATAATCTGCTATTAAATGTGTTAAAGTAGATTACTTTGGATTCTTGTGGAGTGCAAAAGCGCCAGTGATGGCTGTAAGAGAGGGTTGTGAAAGAGATAAGTCGGAAATGCATTTTAATCAGTAACCTGCAAACATCAGCGCGATGCTGACTGTACAATCAGACACCGTGACAAACCGTAATACTGTCTCAACCCTAAACGAAGATGTGATGAGTGAGCAGAAGAAGATTCCGTTAACTGCATCTACTAAAATGATGATAATAATATATAAATACATAAAGAAAGAAAAATAAAACAAACTTTAAAGCGTATTTAAAGTATTTCAAGTTTGGAGATTTTGAGTTCAGCGGCAGAAATCCTTTTTATTCCACAACATTTTGCCAATAATTACAGAATATGATTTATACATGAACAACGCATTGTACTTATAACAGGTCATCACTGCACTTAACGGTATGGGATGTATATGAGGAGTTTATGCACTTGATTTAACATTTATGGAAGGAGTCTCCAGTGTCAGTACTTTGTAGCAGTCAGAGGCGAAACATCTTCAGGACAGATTAGTTTATGCTTCTTCAAGAAATTTCGAGAAAGAGAAAACTGAGAACCTGAGGGTGAGGGAATCAATTTATAATAATTAAACACATTCTACAATGGACTCAGAGAGGATTCAGAGCCCTTTACTTGCTGTACACTTTATTGTGTTGTGGATTGATTGTGACTGGATATAATTGGCATTTTTCCAATTTATCTACATTTAATCACCCATAATGATGACATTAAAACATTTTTAAAGATTTTTTTAATTAAAGACAAAAACTGAATGTTTTTGTAGAAACTCCTTTGGCAGCAATTTCAGCTATAAGTCTTCTCAGTTACATCCCTACAAGCTTTTGAGAAATTCCCTTTGTTCATGGCAGATCCTTTCAAA
This sequence comes from Neoarius graeffei, assembly GCF_027579695.1. Classification (NCBI taxonomy): domain Eukaryota; kingdom Metazoa; phylum Chordata; class Actinopteri; order Siluriformes; family Ariidae; genus Neoarius; species Neoarius graeffei. Next base: position 93,976,269 of record NC_083577.1, read on the forward strand.
CTCCATGGGCTTTAAGTCTGGGTTTTGGCTGGGCCACTCAGAGACTTGCCCCGAAGCTACTCCAGCGTTCCTTAGTGTCAGTGTCATGATGAAAGGTGATCTATCACCCCAATCTGTGTTTGTGTGCACTCTGGAGCAGGTTCTCTTAAAGGATGTTCCTGTATAAGGCTACATTCATCTGTCCCTCAATTGGTACGGTGTCCCTGTCTCTGCCGCTGAGATGCACCCCTATACCATGATGCTGCCACCACCACATTTCACTGCACTGTAAAAATGATATCTTAACAAGTTAGAATATCTTGAACATGGTTGAAATGATCTAGCATTTCCTATTAGAAGAATACAAGACACCAACTCTGAGATTATTAAAACCAGTTCTAGATTGTAACCAACTTATTCCAAGATGTCTTGTCAAGTAAAATTATCTGTCAAGCAAGATAATTTCACTAGTATTAAGTAATTTTCTCCTCAAATGTAGTTTTCAGTTTTTTGCAGTATGTAGGGATGGTATTAGCCAGGTTATGTGCAATGCCTGCTTTTCACCAAACACAGTGCCGATTGTTTTATCCAAAGGGTTCAGTTTTTATTTCATCAGACCCAAGAATCTTTTTCCACATGTTGCCAGAGTCCTTTATGCTGTCATGTGTCTTTTATTTACCAGTGGCTTCTGTCTTGCCACTCTGCCATTGAAGGCCTGATGTATGGACTGCTGCAGAGATGGTTTTTCAGGTTCTCTCATCTCTGCTCAGGACTTGTGGAGCTCTTCTAGAGTGGCTGTTGGGTTCTTTCTTATCTCCCAGACCAAGGCCCTTCTTTCCCAGATGTCCGATTTTGATGGACAGACAACAGTAAGAAGGTTCAAGGTTGTGTCAAGCATCTTCCATTTCAAAATTATTGAGGTGACCGTGGTTCTGGGAACACTCAAAGTCATAGAATTGTTTTATATCCTTGCCTTGCCACAATTTGAATGTGGATATCCACAGACAGTTCCTTGGACTTCATGGCTTGGTTTTTTCCTGATAATGCAGTGTATGCAGTAATGTCAGCCCTCATAGACACTGCTGTGTGTCTTTCCAAACAATGTCCATCCATACATTATCTGTAGCCACTTATCCTATGCAGGGTCACAGGCAAACTGGAGCCTATCCCAGCTGACTATGGGTGAGAGGTGGGGTACACCCTGGACAAATCACCAGGTCATCGCAGGGCTGACACATAGAGACAAACAACCATTCACACTCACACCTATGGTCAATTTAGAGCCACCAATTAGCCTAACCTGCATGTCTTTGGACTGTGGGGGAAAGTGGAGCACCTGGAGGAAGCCCATGCAGACACAGGGAGAACATGCAAACTCCACACAGAAAGGCCCCTATCGGTCGCTGGGCTTGAACCCAGAACCTTCTTGCTGTGAGGTGACAGTGCTAACCACTTACACCACTGTGCCACCCAAACAATGGTCAATCATTTCAAATTGCAACAGGTGGACTCCAATTGAGTTCTAGGCTGCATCCGAAATCTCAGAATGTACTAAGATCAATTAATTTCCTACTACATGACTGTAACTGTAGTATGTTCTGTGAGTAGGAAAGAGCAAGGAGAGCTGGGACACTTTGTATTCCCATAAATTAATTTCACCCAATCAGGGTTTAGATTCCATCAGAAGTTAGATGTTCCCCTGAGAGTGACCTCCTTCTTTTGGAGCTGAAGGTGGACACTGCAGTAAGGTTTGTGCAGTTAAATATTTTATCAACCAAAACTTCAAAGTATTTTCTCTTCACCTCCACCTCCAGTCTATGGTGTAATGTACACTGGTGAATTGTGGATTTGTTAGAAATTAAAGTCTGTAGCCTCAAGTTACTAGATATAGTATTATTTATTATTACACTTAAATTCTGGGGGAAAACATTTAAAGCTGGACTGCCTTTCAGATTTTTCAAATGTAGGTCATAAACAGAATTTTCCCCGACACCCAATTATTTTTGTTTAATGGACTGAAAGCTACTGAATTCGAATCACAGACTTCCAATTTTTAGTTTTTTTTAATTGAACAATTAATTAATTTAGAGCCATGTGCCCCTAAATTCTCCGCTATTTTTTCCTGCTTCACCATGACCCAATTCAAGATACTATGTCATGCATCATGTGGTGGGCTTTCCCCATTCGTGCAAGGCATTGTGGAATACAAATTTGAAACAGGAGAGAAAAATGGAGGACGTGATTATGCGAATGAAACATGAAAGAGCGACTACAGTAACGGAAAGCGAGAAGAAAAGACGTTATGTTATATACAGAGGAAAGGAAACGCAGGACCAAACTAATAAATATGGGTGCTCAGCAAGCACCTCGGTGTGATCAGCTGTTCGTTTAGTGACAGAATGATGGAACTGGGGCGGCACGGTGGTGTAGTGGTTAGCGCTGTCGCCTCACAGCAAGAAGGTCCAGGTTCGAGCCCCATGGCCGGTGAGGGCCTTTCTGTGCGGAGTTTGCATGTTCTCCCCATGTCCGCGTGGGTTTCCTCCGGGTGCTCCGGTTTCCCCCACAGTCCAAAGACATGCAGGTTAGGTTAACTGGTGACTCTAAATTGAGCGTAGGTGTGAATGTGAGTGTGAATGGTTGTCTGTGTCTATGTGTCAGCCCTGTGATGACCTGGCGACTTGTCCAGGGTGAACCCCGCCTTTCGCCCGTAGTCAGCTGGGATAGGATCCAGCTTGCCTGCGACCCTGTGGAACAGGATAAAGCGGCTACAGATAATGAGATGAGATGAGATGATGGAACTGTCAGTGCACACTCAAAGGGAAACCTGTAGATGGCAGTAATGCAACACTGTGGATGCCAGCTGCTGTAAAACCCAAAAGAAGAAGAAGGTAAACCTGTGCATGCGCACACAGACTTCCTCTGTCTGCTTGACTGTGTGAAGCGAGCGATTTCATGCACATTATTTGCTTTAATGCCCTCAAATTAAATAACTTCCCAGCCACAGAATGGCCTGATATTTATATATATATAGATATTACTGAAATACAATATGTCAAAATGACCACATTTCAGAGGGAACTAAATTTCACCAATTTTTGAGGATTTTTTTTCAAAATGTCCAGATGGGGAGAGTTGGGACAGTTCATCATGTTACAGGGGTTTTCTTGTGGTTTATAAATATATAGTTGTTTAATTTTTTTTGTTGTTGTTGTTAAAAATGTGGGCATATCCCTGAATGAAGATTAATCTTATGTCATTCCTTCTTGAGAATGGAACTGTTTTGTCGAGTCAGGTTTTGGGTAAACTGACATTTTTCTGTTACTGTACCCACATTGTGTGTTCATACGGTTATTATGGTACAAGTTTTGATCTCATCTCATCTCATTATCTCTAGCCGCTTTATCCTTCTACAGGGTCGCAGGCAAGCTGGAGCCTATCCCAGCTGACTACAGGCGAAAGGCGGGGTACACCCTGGACAAGTTGCCAGGTCATCACAGGGCTGACACATAGACACAGACAACCATTCACACTCACATTCACACCTACGGTCAATTTAGAGTCACCAGTTAACCTAACCTGCATGTCTTTGGACTGTGGGGGAAACCGGAGCACCCGGAGGAAACCCACGCGGACACGGGGAGAACATGCAAACTCCGCACAGAAAGGCCCTCGCCGGCCCCGGGGCTCGAACCCAGGACCTTCTTGCTGTGAGGCGACAGCGCTAACCACTACACCACCGTGCCGCCACAAGTTTTGATAATAAATAAAAATTAAAAATGTAGGCCGAGGTATTTTATTTTTGTCCCATATCTCCCTGTAAAAAAATAATGGCAGAAAAGTGAGTCCTGAAGGCCAGTATATGCGACGAGCTGAGAAACTAATGTTATGGTAAGAGGGTGGAGTAAATCCTCTCTAATGCAATATGAATGTGACGCAACCTGCAAAGAATTTCACACAATCTACAAAAGCTGAAACTCGTCCCAAGTCTCCCTGCTCTCCCCTATGTGAGTAATAAGGAGGTAATCCGGTCGTACTCCGCCACCATCTTCCTGTCCTGTGACCCGGATGTTCACAAATATACCCACAAATACAGTGAAATAAAAAAATTTAACAAATCCTGATTCATTTGTACACCACTGCAACAACCAGCTTTCCGGAAATTTGGCGGAAAACACACAGAGGATGCAGAGGAAATAAGAAGCTACAGAGGAAGAGGGTAGCTTTGAGACAACGGAAGCTTATTGAAAAATCTTATAAGCCATGTCTCCCCTCTATCATCATGGGGAACATGATCAACTGATCAAATGATGCCCCACTGGTGTCCTGGATTGTGGATTATTTGACTGGCAGACCACAGTACATGCGCTTGCAGTGCTGTGTGTCGGACAGAGTGATCAGCAACACCAGGGCTCCGCAAGGGACTGTCCTTTCTCCTTTTCACTCTCTACACCACTGATTTCAACTACTGCACGGAGACCTGCCACCTCCAGAAATTTTCTGATGACTCTGCAGTGGTTGGATGTATTACCGGTGGTGATGAGAGCGAGTACAGGATGGTGGTCGACAACTTTGTCACGTGGAGCAGGAAGAACCACCTACAGCTCAACGTGACGAAGACGAAAGAACTGGTGGTTGATCTGAAGAGAATAGGGCTCCAGTGAACCCTGTTAACATCCAAGGGGTCAGTGTGGATGTGGTGGAGGAATATAAGTACCTGGGGGTGTACTTGGATAATAAACCAGACTGGTCCAAAAACGTGGACACTGTATACAAAAAGGGCCAGAGCCGTCTCTATTTTCTAAGATGGCTGAGGTCCTTCAACATCTGCTGAACGATGCTGCGGATGTTCTAAGAGTCTGTGGTGGCCAGTGCCATCCTGTACACTGTCGTCTGCTGGGGCAGCGGCTTGAGGGTGAAGGACACTAACAGACTCAATAAGATCATCAGGAAGGCCGGCCATGTTGTAGGCGTGGAACTGGACTCTCTGACAGTGGTGTTGGAGAAGAGGACACTGTCCAAAATAAAAACAATCTTAGACTGTCCTTCCCACCCTCTACATGAGGAGCTGATCAGCCACAGGAGCACATTCAGTAAACGACTGATTCTTCCACGCTGCACAACTGAGAGACTCAGGAAATCATTCCTACCTGTTGCAGTCAGGCTGTGCAAGGCCACTGTATAACTGTGGTACACTGTCTTATCATGTACACTATATCCTTAACTCAGGTGCAATATATGTATATAGGAATCATTATATATAAAATCACTTCATTTTGCTTTTACTTAAGTTATTGAAATTATTTAAATTTATTTTATTTTTATTTATTTTTTTTAAAGACTATTTTATCTTCTATTTTTAGACATGTTTACTTCTTTGATTCAGGAGCTTGGTTGCAAATTTGAATTTCCCTCCGGGGATTAATAAAGTAATTCTGATTCTTATTCACTTCAGATAGCTATCTTCTTTCCTATTTTTCCCAGGAGAATTCTTCTTCTTGGGTTATCTGGAGTCTCCAGATGAATTATGGGATAGTGTAGCGTAGTGTGGTACATTTGCATACTATGGATGTAGTAGATCATCCAGATACCATTTGACTTCTATTAAATGCCTACTGAGTTTTCAGACACACTACACACTGCTTATTGTGTACTAACAGTAAGGAAGTGTGTGTATTTGGATGCAGCCCTGGACACATCTCAAAGTGAACAGGATGCACATGAGGCTGCACGGTGGTGTAGTGGTTAGCACTGTCACCTCACAGCAAGAAAATCCTGGGTTCGAGCCCAGCAACTGGCGAGGGCCTTTCTGTGCAGAGTTTGCATGTTCTCCCCGTGTCTGCGTGGGTTTCCTCCGTGTGCTCCAGTTTCCCCCACAGTCCAAAGACATGCAGGTTAGGTTAACTGGTGACTCTAAATTGACCGTAGGTGTGAATGTGAGTGTGAATGGTTGTCTGTGTCTATGTGTCAGCCCTGTGATGACCTGGCAACTTGTCCAGGGTGTACCCCGCCTTTCACCCATAGTCAGCTGGGATAGGCTCCAGCTTGCCTGCGACCCTGTAGAACAGGATAAAGCAGCTACAGATAATGAGATGAGATGAGATGAGATGAGGATGCGAATGAGGCTGCACGGTGGTGTAGTGGTTAGCACTGTCACCTCACAGCAAGAAAATCCTGGGTTCGAGCCCAGCAACTGGCGAGGGCCTTTCTGTGCGGAGTTTGCATGTTCTCCCTGTGTCTGCGTGGGTTTCCTCCGGGTGCTCTGGTTTCCCCCACAGTCCAAAGACATGCAGATTAGGCTAATCGGTGGCTCTAAATTTACTGTAGGTGTGAATGGTTGTTTGTCTCTGTGTAGGCCTGTGATAACCTGGCAACTTGTCCAGGGTGTACCCTGCCTCTCGCCCATAGTCAGCTGGGATAGGCTCCAGCTCGCCTGCGACCCTGTAGAACAGGAAAAGTGGCTACAGATAATGGATGGAAGGATGCACCTGAGCACAATTTAATTTAGAGAGTCACAGCAGAGTGGCACGGTGGTGTATTGGCTAGCACTGATGCCTCACAGCAAGAAGGTCCAGGTTCAAGCCCCATGGCTGGTGAGGGCCTTTCTGTGCAGAGTTTGCATGTTCTCCCCGTGTCCACGTGGGTTTCCTCCGGGTGCTCCGGTTTCCCCCAGAGTCCAAAGATATGCAGGTTAGGTTAACTGGTGACTCTAAATTGACCGTAGGTGTGAATGTGAGTGTGAATGGTTGTCTGTGTCTATGTGTCGGCCCTGTGATGACCTGGCAACTTGTCCAGGGTGTACCCTGCCTCTCGCCCATAGTTAGCTGGGATAGGCTCCAGCTCGCCTGCGACCCTGTAGAACAGGAAAAGTGCCTACAGATAATGGATGGAAGGATGCACCTGAGCACAATTTAATTTAGAGAGTCACAGCAGAGCGGCACGGTGGTGTAGTGGCTAGCACTGACACCTCACAGCAAGAAGGTCCGGGTTCAAGCCCCATGGCCGGTGAGGGCCTTTCTGTGCGGAGTTTGCATGTTCTCCCCGTGTCCACATGGGTTTCCTCCGGGTGCTCCGGTTTCCCCACAGTCCAAAGATATGCAGGTTAGGTTAACTGGTGACTCTAAATTGACCGTAGGTGTGAATGTGAGTGTGAATGGTTGTCTGTGTCTATGTGTCAGCCCTGTGATTACCTGGCAACTTGTCCAGGGTGTACCCCGCCTTTCACCCGTAGTCAGCTGGGATAGGCTCCAGCTTGCCTGCGACCCTGTAGAACAGGATAAAGCATCTAGAGGTAATGAGATGAGATGAGATGAGATGAGAGTCACAGCAAAGGGGCTGAATAATTGATTAATTGATTAAAGACACTGATTAATGATGGCGGCAGCTCTGGGTGGTTTGGAAGGCTCCACTCATGAGCAGGAATATTTTAACATCGCCGTTTTTAATCTCTCATACTTATTTTTAAATATCTCTCTTTGGTTGTTCAGGAAGTTAATGTTATTGCATAGGTCCATTAAACGGTGTCGTCAAAACAAAGACAACCTTGAACAAACCAATGCTGGCCTCTACCTGCTCACCTGCGGTCTTTTATTAGGCCTACTAACGCCAACGTTCTCTATCTGCAACAAATCAAAGCCTCTTGTGAGTACGCATCATGCTCATAATAATACCGCTGATCCTCTGGGCATTCTGACAGAGAAAACACAACTGAACTTTCTTGGATTAGGATATCACACCGTTTTCACACGATTTTCGAAGAATGGTCGGGTCTTTACGCAAAGCAGCAAAATCAACACCGGGAAGAAGGCCAACCAGTCATCAGCCAAAATGCTGCTACTAATGCTGCTGTTAATATAAGGAGATGTCCATCTAAATCCAGGCCCTCTTTGCCATCCAGAGCCTGACCCAACAGCGCATAACATCACCCCGTCCCGGTCAGAACCATCGGTAGCGACTACACCTGCTCCAGATACTACACACACGCAACTCACCCTGGCTCCGGTGTTGGAGAGCGTCTGTCGTGGGGGAAGAGTGGCGTGTGGGCCTGCGGCGCTTGGAGGTCGTCTGGCCGAGTGGGGTGCCGGTTGGCGGGGCTCTCTTGCCGAGTCCAGGGCGGAGAGGCTGGTGAATTCGCCAGCTGGCATCGGGAACGGCGAGCCAATGTTGGATTCGGTGACCCGTATGGACTTAACATTACGTGACATCTCCCCAGCCATGGAGTGTCATCCTCGGGAGGAACCGACTGCGGCAGCGGACGAATGTCATCTAAGACGGCAACAAGTGAGTGCCCAAAAACATTTTATTAATCGCGCCGTGCGGAAACAAGGACAGTCCAGACTTTTCCAAACTGGGAATCATGTCCAAATGAATGCGGATGAACCGACTGAAACGAATGAATGTCAAATAGACTTACGGCATGCTGTGAGTGCCAAAAAACATCTCACAAATCGTGCAGCATTGAAACAGAGACAGTCGAGACTTTTACAAACTGTGAATCATGCCCAAATCATTTGGAATCCAGATAAAAAACCGAACGGAATTATGGGAGGGCATATAAACATAAGAAGCCTTTTACCAAAAATAGATCAGATACAAAATTTACTTATAGAGTCAAACTTGGATTTTTTGTGCATATCTGAGACTTGGTTATCCAGTAACATTTCTACTGACCTGGTCAATGTACCAGGATATACATGTTACAGGAGAGATAGGCACAAGGGAAGGGGAGGGGGTGTTTTGATCTACATAAGAGAACAGTTTAAGGTCCTACAGTTTGACCTGAATGTGAACTTGGAGTGCCTGGGACTAAATGTAATACTTTCACCAAACATGAAATTCAACATAATTGCACTGTATAATCCTCCATCCTGCGGTGTATATTTTTACAATGATTTGAAAAATCTTTTGAATGTTGTTGATACCTCTTGTGAATGTATGTTGTTTGGAGATTTTAATATTAATTGGATAGACAAAAAGGGGAAAACAAAACTCAAATCAACGATGGACAAATTTAAATACAAACAGCTGATTGATAGACCTACACGGATTACTAGAAAGAGTGAAACACTTATTGACCTGATTTTTACAAATAGACCAGAGAGAATAATAAAGCTGTATAATCTCATTACTGGTCTTTCAGATCACAACATGACACTGATTATAAGGAAATTAACCAAAAAGCGTCTAGTCCATCACAACAAAATACAAAATTGAATTTCAACAACTGGAATCCCCAAGTCAAAAATGGCTGATTTTGAACATGATCTGAAAGAAGTCAACTGGGAGATGACAATGAAAGAGTCAAATATAGATCATAGTGCGGACATTTTTGCATCTACCCTTAACGACATCATAACCAGGCATACAAAATCCTGGAAAAGTAAACCGAAGAAAAACTCTCTCCCATGGTTTAATAGTGATATTTTAAAGCTCACCAAAGAGCGCGACCTTGCTCTCAAAAGGTCATTGATTACTAAAACTAACACTGACCACTTTACTTACACCAGTTTAAGAAACAAAGTAGTGTCTGAGCTGCGCAAAGCAAAGACCAATTATTTCCACAAACTTATTGAAGAGGCCAATGGAAACAGCTCTAAATTGTGGCAACAGATAAATAGATTAACTAACACAAGTAAGCACAAACATTTAAACATGAACAAAATATTCAATAAACCTACTGATAGCAATGAATCAATTGCAAATGATTTTAATATTTTTTTTATTGAATCTGTAAGAGAATTAGCAAAACATTTCAAATCTACTGGTCCGCCTCCTGTCCAGTTTGACTACGACGACACAGACTCCTTTTGCATAAAAGAAATATCTCAGGACAAAGTTAAAAAGGTGATTGCAAACCTGAGAAACTCTATGGCAAAGGACAACCAGAATTTAAACACTGCTTTTATAAAGAAATATCACAGCTGTCTGGTGGAACCAATTACTTATTTAGTGAATTTGTCAATTCAAACTTACACTTTCCCTGAGAGCTGGAAAATGGCAACAATCACTCCAGTCTACAAATCAGGAGAAAAGGACTTAGTAAGCAACTACAGGCCTATTGCCATTCTTCCTGTAGTATCTAAAGTTCTAGAAAAAATTGTAGCTGAACAATTAATGGAGCATCTGGAGTCTAACCAACTGCTTTATTCACAGCAGTTTGGATTTAGACAGAAACATTCTACAGAATCAGCAAATGCTTATCTAATTGAGAAGATCAAAACTTCACTTGACAAAGGAAATGTTGTAGGGGCAGTGTTCCTGGATTTAAAAAAAGCTTTTGACACTGTGAATCACAAAGTTCTACTGAACAAATTAAATCAGTTCAAAATGTCAGCTGACGCCATGAAGTGGTTTAAATCATATCTGGAGGGAAGACAGCAGTGTGTTAGGATTAATGGGGTAAAGTCTGATGTACATGGAAGCAGCATGGGTGTACCACAGGGATCAGTGCTGGGCCCATTGCTGTTTTCCATGTATATCAATGACCTACCAAGCTGCTGCCCAGGTGTTAACTGCCAGATGTATGCCGATGACACAATTATCCATGTGTCTGCCAAAACACCCAGTCTGGCTAGCGAACGCCTGACGCAGGCTTTGGTTCATATATCTGAGTGGCTTGAGCTATCTCATTTAACCCTTAATGTTAAAAAAACTGTGACCATATGTTTTTCCATCCATAATAACCCCTCTAACCATGATGCATTTAAGGTCATGATCAAGGGAGAAATCATTGATGCTGTAAATGAGGTGAGGTATCTAGGTATTATCCTGGACAAATATTTAAAATTTGATAGTCAGGTTAAACACATTTGTGATAAGGTCAAACCAAATCTGAACTGCTTCCGCCTTATTAGAAGAAACCTGTCAATGAAAGCTGCAAAGCTATACATGCATGCAAGGATTTTCTCTCATTTATCATACTGTATTACCTCATGGTCACAGGCGTCCTCTACCACTATGAAACCCATAGTCTCAATATTTAAGCAAACAATTAAAATCATGGACCAGAAACAAGTGAAATGGCATCATTGCCACATATTAAAGAAACATAAGCTTTTTACCTTTGATAATTTTATTAATTTTAATATTCTTACATTCTTCTTCAAATGCTTAAATAATCATATGCCAACACTGTTCTCTGAGTTGGCCATTAGGTGCCAGAGTTCTCACAGAGTTACGAGAGCTGTCACTAGTGGTGATTGTTTAGTTCCAAGATGCAGGACTTCTTTCTGTCAGTCTGCCCTCTCTGTAAAGGGGGCAAAACTCTGGAATTCTCTACCCACAGAGTTGAAGCTGGAAACAAATAGAAATGTTTTTTACAAAGGACTAAAACAATGGCTAAAATGTACACAACAGTGTACACATTAAGTCTTGTAGTTGGCTGACTGGTTTGTTCAAAATGTCTTTGCTTCGAAATTTGTCTCTCTTTTTCTCTTTTATCTCTTTCCTGGTTGTTTCTTTTTTATTTTCATATTTGAATGTTTTTATTTTTATAAAAGCCTCCTGTGGACTGGTGTTGTAAATTAGCACTTGTGCTAAAACACTCAAACAATGCATCTGGTTTGTCCAATGTTATTGCTATGTCCATATCAAATAAACATTTAATAAATAAATAAATACTTTTGTGAATCAGAGATTTCAATTTTTTATTTCAAAATTAATTTAAAACATGTTTACATTACCTTAGCAGATGCTCTTATCCAGAGTGACATACAACAGGATACTAACACACCCACAGCAGGGGGCAGCCCAGGGGGGCAGCCAGGGGTTCGGTGCCTTGCTCAAGGGAAGACAGTTGGAATTCCCTGGTCGAGGGAATCAAACCAGTGACATTTTGCTCCTAAAGCTGTCAAGCCATCCTGGCCTAGATGCAGCAAAACAGGCCCAAACCATGATACTACCACCACCATGTTTCACAGATGGGATAAGGTTCTTATGCTGGAATGCAGTGTTTTCCTTTCTCCAAACATAACGCTTCTCATTTAAACCAAAAAGTTCTATTTTGGTCTCATCCATCCACAAAACATTTTTCCAATAGCCTTCTGGCTTGTCCACATGAACTTTAGCAAACTGCAGATGAGCAGCAATGTTCTTTTTGGAGAGCAGTGGCTTTCTCCTTGCAACCCTGCCATTGTTGTTCAGTGTTCTCCTGATGGTGGACTCATGAACATTAACATTAGCCAATGTGAGAGAGACCTTCAGTTGCTTAGAAGTTACCCTGGGGTCCTTTGTGACCTCGCCGACTATTACACGCCTTGCTCTTGGAGTGATCTTTGTTGGTTGACCACTCCTGGGAAGGGTAACATTGGTCTTGAATTTCCTCCATTTGCACACAATCTGTCTGACTGTGGATTGGTGGAGTCCAAACTCTTTAGAGATGGTTTTGTAACCTTTTCCAGCCTGATGAGCATCAACAACGCTTTTTCTGAGGTCCTCAGAAATCTCCTTTGTTTGTGCCATGATACACTTCCACAAGCATGTGTTGTGAAGATCAGACTTTGATAGATCCCTGTTCTTTAAATAAAACAGGGTGCCCACTCACACCTGATTGTCATCCCATTGATTGAAAACACCTGACTCTAATTTCACCTTCAAATAAACTGCTAATCCTAGAGGTTCACATACTTTTGCCACTCACAGATATGTAATATTGGATCATTTTCCTCAAGAAATAATGTCTTGTGGATGGATCCAACATCCATCCACCAACATCCCAGATTTGAAGCTGTTCTGTACGGAGGAACGGGCTAAAATTCCTCCAAGCCAGTGTGCAGGACTGATCAACAGTTACCGCAAACGTTTAGTTGCAGTTATTGCTGCACAAGGGGGTCACACCAGATACTGAAAGCAAAGGGTCACATACTTTTGCCACTCACAGATATGCAATATTGTATCATTTTCCTCAATAAATAAATGACCAAGTATAATATTTTTGTCTCATTTGTTTAACTGGGTTCTCTTTATCTACTTTTAGGACTTGTGTGAAAATCTGATGATGTTTTATGTCATATTTATGCAGAAATATAGAAAATTCTAAAGGGTTCACAAACTTTCAAGCACTACTGTATTCCAAATCTAAACACACCTGTGAGCTTGAAGGCTCTCAAGCTCTCGCTTCTGTGTCAGAGGCTACCAGTTCCGCCATGTTTGTTGCGACCTTGCTCATTATAATATTATAATGAGGATAAACTTTGGCCGTTTCCGTACCCGAGTGTAAACATTAGCATACAGTGTTTTTCCAGCTGATTCTCTTTCACAGGCACCAGGCAATACAGCATGTGATTCAAGTACCTAGGGGTTATTCCAGCTCTGTAGGGTACTATTCATCTTTTTAATACACCGACCTGTGTCACTTTAAACTGACACACATTTGTGATGTGAACTCTTTTGTACAAAAGATCAGATTTTCCTCAATTCTTTTGTCTTCTCCTGAAACTCGTGTTCAGAGAACACACCAAGTTCATTGTCAGGATTTACACAAACCTGCTTGAGTGTACGCCATCATTAATGTGAAACAGAGATGTACCAAATTCCAAACATTTCTGAAATGTTGAGCATCTACTTTCCTCTTGGGATGTTGCTGATAATATAATTTGTACTTAAAATATTTGTATTAAATTAGAAAAGAATGCAAAATACAAGCATTTCCACTCATGCTCTCAGACATTGTTTGAGAGAAAGACAGCTGCTGACACAAACTGTTCCACCGTCCTTGTTTAGAAATGTCCTGAGTGAGCAAAAACACATTCTCACAGTGAGGTTTGAGTACAAACTGTATGATTTGAGTCCTAACAAGAACTGTTTGGTTCTTTTTCAGCCAGAGGGGAGAACAGACCAAGATCTATCTGATCTTTTAACCCAAATAAATACCAAAAAATAAAAAATAAAAGGTTTCATGCAGAAAGCAGCAGTGGGTGTTGAATAGTTTTGGGGTTGTGTTTTACACTTGCACATAAAATCCACCCACATAAACCTCAAACGCTGATATACATCTCAGAACAACACACAGTATTTCAGTCACTTCACAGTTACATTCAGGCTGATGATGCACCTGATCCACGTGTGCTTCTGTGTGTCTGTAAAACTAAAACCTCTGTCCACTAGGGGGTGCGCTTTTGTCTCCGCTACATTCACTTAACATTTGCTTCTCACAGAGGATAACATCCATCCATTATCTGTAGCTGCTTATCCTGTGCAGGGTTGCAGGCAAGCTGGAGCCTATCCCAGCTGACTACGGGCGAAAGGCGGGGTTCACCCTGGACAAGTTGCCAGGTCATCACAGGGCTGCCACATAGACACAGACAACCATTCACACTCACATTCACACCTACGCTCAATTTAGAGTCACCAGTTAACCTAACCTGCATGTCTTTGGACTGTGGGGGAAACCGGAGCACCCGGAGGAAACCCACGCGGACACGGGGAGAACATGCAAACTCCACACAGAAAGGCCCTCGCCGGCCCCGGGGCTCGAACCCGGACCTTCTTGCTGTGAGGTGACAGTGATAACCACTACACCACCGTGCTGCACATAGGATAAAATACAATTAAATATTTACAGTTCAGCTACTGTTCATACCACAGCGCTGCTGAATTCTGGACTCTGATTGGTCAGAAGTTGTTGATTAATTTTCTAGAACAGCAGGTTTATAATGAAGACATTTTTGTAACCGCTCATTCACAGGGATGCGTACAGCAGACACTCCACTCATAATAAACAGATTAAAATGTGTATGGTGACATTTTCTGCAGTTTATTTAACATTTAAGGAAGTGTCTTTACGGTTTTTCTTTACAAGTCATGCTGCAGTTTTGGGTGTGTTTGGGTTTTTTTTGCATGACTGTTTATAGCTGCTATAACAAAAGTGAGAACCTGTTTGCAACATTAAACGTAACAAAAGCAGATAAAAAATAAATCTGATGACGTTTTTAATAATAAATAAAGAATCGTAAGCCTTGATCAGCTGCTGTGGTAAAAGAGGAATAACACACTTCAGGACATGATGTTCTCAGAAAATAATCAACTTCAGGGTGGTTCCTTTTTCACTAATGTTAGAGCAGTTATTAAACACTGAAAACTACTTTTTCATTTTTGTATCAATCCAGTTTTGTCGAATCACATTTCCCGAACAGGATTCAATCATTCTTCATGATGTTGGACTCAGGGTTCGGGTTGATGTTCCTGTAAATCAGTCCGCTATTGATTTGTGCATTTGGTGGAAGAGCACTTCACATCCTGCTCGTCTGAGACGAATCACCATCTCTCACTGAATCATCCACGTGTCTGGAGACGTTCTTCCAGTCCTCACCATAACACTGAGAGATCAGCACTCTTACTGTGTCCACTGTATCACTGTGATTGAAAGCAAGATGCAGTATGCCCCTCCCACTCGGAGAGCTCGGCCTGTGTGCTCTCTTGGACTCGTTGTCTCAGAGAGCTGTGGCTTCATAGGGATCCAAACTTATCAACATCCAACGATATGGCCAACACTTTTCTACTTTGATTCAGTGCTCAGAAATCATTGCTGTGAAAATCAGGTTATTCTTCAAAATATGTGATTTATTCACACCTTGAAATTATTCAGCAAAAATCACACTAACTCTTCCTCCTTTTATAGTGGGATATTACTTTTGTCCTCAGTAAATGTCCCCGTCTTATTCATCTTCGTTTGTTCATTCAGTTTCGTTCAGGTCATTAATATGGAACATCGCAGTGACTCATCAACAATGACACGATTCAAATCAAATCAATGATGAGTAAAGGTTCACATCAGCGTGTCTCCGAATTCACACATTTACACAGATTCACACAAACTCTGAGATGAGACCAAACATTTCAGGTGTAAACATTCCTGAGGAAAAACCTGTAAAGGAATGTGCTCATCATATTCTTTAAAAATGCCAAAGCTTATATATGCGTGTGTGTGTGTGTGTGTGTGTGTGTGTGTGTGTGTGTGTGTGTGTGAGATATGCATCTCAATAGGGGTGTGTGTGTGTGTGTGTGTGTGTGTGTGTGTGTGTGTGTGTGTGTGATATGCATCTCAATAGGGGTGTGTGTGTGTGTGTGTGTGTGTGTGTGTGTGTGTGTGTGTGATATGCATCTCAATAGGGGTGTGTGTGTGCGTGTGTGTGTGTGTGTGTGTGTGTGTGTGTGTGTGTGTGTGTGTGAGACATGCTGCATGCAGTGTGGAGTCAGTAACAGTGAGGTCAGTGTGAGGCCCAGTGGGAGTTTGTCTTTTCCACATCTTTTCATGGAATTGCTCATGGTGTCGCGATGAACACACACACACACACACACACACACACAGGCACACACACACACTGTGGTGTTTCTGACAAGGTCATTTTTCAACTGGAACGCCCGATTGCACGTGTGTGTGTTGTCTTGTACAGATGTGTGTGTATTTGTCTTGTACAGATGTGTGTGTATGAGTGCATCTTGTTACAAATGGTTTTGATGCACTTTGTCTATTATATATTTTTATCGGATAAGGAAAGAAAGAAGGATGGAGGATGGGAAAAAGAAAAAAACAGAATCAGTAAAAAATTAGGAAGGAAGGAAAAACAGAAGGAAGGAAGAAGAAAGAAATTAAAAAGAAAAAAAGAGGAGTCGACTCTTTAGTGCTGTGATATCGAGTGCATTATTATAAACCTGTGACGTGCAGCTGCTCTGCTCTCAGAATGCAGTGCTTTAAATCACACACACACACACACACCCTCTGTGTGTATGTTGCTGACGTCATCGCTGCCGTGTTCTCAAGTAATGACGTGCATCAATGTCACCTCACAATGCTGTGTAGCTCTGTAAGATCCTCACACACACACACCACACACACACACAAGCTTGCTCATTGGGGATAGATTAGGGATAAAATTAGCTCATATTTTAAGTCGTTCAAATTCTGTAAAGCTGCTTTGCGACAACGTTTATTGTTAAAAGCATGATACAAATAAACTTGATGACTTGACACACACACAGTGTGATGGTTTTTGAAAAGAACAGCACTAAAATAAAAGGAAACTAATGCAATGAAATAATACAACAAAATGGAGGCTGGTCCCTCTGTGCCTGAGTTACCATAGTGACCGTTCCTGTTGTCTCTTGTGGGCGTGGCTTAGTTTCAATTAGCCTACAGCCTGCTAGATGAACCCTTCCGGCTGTACAGCACTCTCAGATCAGATGAGTGAAGCACACTCAGTGTATCAGCTGCAGTGTGGACACTCACACTCACTCCACTGCGTCTTCCTTCATAATGAGATTTACGATGAAATTTTTGTGCCTGGGTGGCATGATGGTGTAGTGGTTAGCACTGTCGCCTCACAGCAAGAAGGTTCTGGGTTCGAGCCCCGGGGCCGGCGAGGGCCTTTCTGTGTGGAGTTTGCATGTTCTCCCCGTGTCCACGTGGGTTTCCTCCGGGTGCTCCGGTTTCCCCCACAGTCCAAAGACATGCAGGTTAGGTTAACTGGTGACTCTAAATTGAGCGTAGGTGTGAATGTGAGTGTGAATGGTTGTCTGTGTCTATGTGTCAGCCCTGTGATGACCTGGCGACTTGTCCAGGGTGTACCCCACCTTTCGCCCGTAGTTAGCTGGGATAGGCTCCAGCTTGCCTGCGACCCTGTAGAACAGGATAAAGCGCCCATATGAAAAAGAACAGTAAAAAACTTATAAGAATTTACCACTGTCTTAGTAGTAAATCCTTACAAATATAAGGATAAATCCTTATAAGGATTTATAAATAAATATATATGCCATGTATGATTTACTCCTGAAAGTGGCCCATTTTGCATTTTCCTCATACAAATTTTTTATGAAAATCTAGTATGTATGAAGTGAACATTGTGCATGTTTTTTACAGATAATGTGTATGATGAATTACACCGTCTTTGTATGCTTCATGTAATGTTTGTAGTTTTAAATTATATTTTACAGTTTAAAATGTATATGCCTTTTATATGTAAATCCACACAAACATATATGGATTTACATATAAAAGGCATATACATTTTAAACTGTAAAATATAATTTAAAACTACAAACATTACATGAAGCATACAAAGACGGTGTAATTCATCATACACATTATCTGTAAAAAACATGCACAATGTTCACTTCATACATACTAGATTTTCATAAAAAATTTGTATGAGGAAAATGCAAAATGGGCCACTTTCAGGAGTAAATCATACATGGCATATATATTTATTTATAAATCCTTATAAGGATTTATCCTTATATTTATAAGGATTTACTACTAAGACAGTGGTAAATTTTTATAAGTTCTTTACTGTTCTTTTTCGTATGGGCGGCTACAGATAATGAGATGAGATGAGATGTAACAAAATTGTGATGTAAAAACTAGATAAAAAATGATAAATGATATGCTTGTTTAAAAAGATAAGTCTTAAGTTTACATTTAAAATGCACTGAAACACCACCATCACATACTCCTGACACTCCCAGCTTTCGAGTGAAGGGTCACAACAGATTGGGTACAGATTCTCTCTCTCTCTCTCCCCTCCCTCCCTCCCCACTCCCCTCCTTCTCTTCCCCCACTCTCTGTAAGAAGCATACACCAGGTGATGTGATGAGATGTGAGTATTATCTCCTGAGGCATGATCATTAGCCTGTGGGGAAAGTTCTCCATCCCCATCTGTAGTCTGCGGGGTAAAACGTACACACATTCTTCACTTCAGGGCAGTTCAACATTCTCAACAACTTCACAAGCATACAAACCGTACACTGGGGGAAGGGCTAATGCTCACTGTATGCTTTTAGCATCTGTTAAAAATGTTGATCGTGCCATCAGAACTTGAGGCCACGGTGTTTGAAACGAGCGTGTGAGGTTTTCCACCTTGCTCTGTATAGTGTATAATGGCCTCGGGGACTAGCTCTGCATCCTAATGACAGTCAGAGACAATGGTAGCAGCGGGTGATGACTGTTTTGGAAAGCTCTTCAATTTCACTAAAAGTAGAACCACTGTGATACATATAAAGCCTGTAAACCAATACAACAACTTCCTAAATGCGTTTGTGTTCCTGCACGACGGTGTGAAGAAGTCAGGCAGCGTGGAAACGGAGTGAGTCGTAACCGGCTGGAAGCAAGCACTCTCCGATATCTGAATAGTGATATATGATATATGATAGCAAAGTTGATATAGTTCCCTGAACAGGAGTCTGTCCTTAGCAGACGGAATTAATGAAATATCTCAGGATAATATTCAAGTAGCGATGGAGAAAATTCCTGTCTCTGGAAACTTTGTTAATTTCAAGCCTTATATTACATTATTACATTACAGGCATTTAGCAGATGATCTCATCCAGAGCAACACACAACGAGTGCAAAAGTCAGGAACACGAAGTCCTGAACTTCTCTACAAGAAAGTTCTAATGCCAACTGAACAAGTGACAGAATAACACTGAGTGTAAGATTCTGTTGAAGTACCAATACTCAGCAAACAGCCAAGGAAACAAACCAACCACACAAAGTACAACTAAATAGAGAAATAATATAGTTGATGAAAAATTATCATTTTTATTTGTACTCTTTTTTTGGGGGGTCATCAAAAAGAGTATTCTGTGTACACTTGTGAAATTGTTGCAAAAGCTGCAATATTTTAAGAATAAAGTCATAAAATCATGACAGAATATAACATGCAGTATTAAAGTCTAAAAACTGTAAGTTGGCCCTGTGGTTAGTGTGTCCACCTCTCAGCCAGGAGATCACAAGTTGTACTTTTTTTACTTTTTTTTTAAAAAATCAAAGTCCCTCCTGTTCCAGGACCTGGTCTTCCCAGTCAGTCTCCTGTCCCAGTACTACCCAGACCATTAAGGCACATCAGGTGGCACCAATCTCTGTTTCAGTAGCCCTCAGCCTCTCACCTGTTACACAAGTTACTGTGGGGGGAGGGGCATCTGGTAACCATGAGACCAGATTGCAGCGCCTCACCAGATAGCAGTAGGAACCATTTTTTATGATGGTCTTTGGTATGACCCAACTGCAGGTAGAACTCACAATCTCCCAGTTGAGAGGCGGCACTTGGCCAGCTCGTGGTATAACATACAGGATCTCATCTCATCTCATTATCTGTAGCCGCTTTATCCTGTTCTACAGGGTCGCAGGCAAGCTGGAGCCTATCCCAGCTGACTATGGGCGAAAGGCGGGGTACACCCTGGACAAGTCGCCAGGTCATCACAGGGCTGACACATAGACACAGACAACCATTCACACTCACATTCACACCTACGGTCAATTTAGAGTCACCAGTTAACCTAACCTGCATGTCTTTGGACTGTGGGGGAAACCGGAGCACCCGGAGGAAACCCACGCGGACACGGGGAGAACATGCAAACTCCGCACAGAAAGGCCCTCGCCGGCCACGGGGCTCGAACCCAGACCTTCTTGCTGTGAGGTGATAGCGCTAACCACTACACCACTGTGCCGCCCAACATACAGGATATTATATATATTTATTAAACATTATATTTCACAAGCTTTGGGTGTTAAAGTGAGGGATGTTGAGGATTTGGAGACGTTCTTGACTCTTTTGATGAAGGACAAATGGCAGGAAGCGGATTCACTTTCATACCCACCAAAAGAAACCATTTCCTCCAAGATCATCAGTTCTTTCTTCTAAATAAACATAAGTTCTTCTTCAGTTGTTCATGTGTGTGTTTTTAGATGTGAGCTGATAAACTGAGCCAAAGCACAGAGCTGTAGGACTGCAGAAATGCTGTGTGTTCTCGAGATTTAAACAAATAACAACAGAAAATAAACATTCTACACTAAATAAACATTCTATACTCGTTATTATTTATCTGATATTAACAGTAATGTGGTGCTGATGTTCCTGAAGATGAAGTATTTCTTTTTCATTAAAATAGTTTGTAGAAATAGTTGAAGGTGGGTGGAGCACAGAAGCACGGCAGGTCAGAACTGAGTTCTCACAAAAACTTTTATTTGTGCTTTTCAGCGTCTTATTTCGCTTCCCCACACACACACACACAAAAGTGTCCAGGTTGGGGAGAGCTCCCTTCCTCTGCTCTCCCTCTCCTCTTATAGGGCACGGTCACTGGGGAAGACACACAAACACAGGTTAATTCCTATCAGGTGCAGTGATTCTGCCACTTACCTTCCCTGACTCCGCCCTCCATTCACAGACCGATACTTGACCAAGCCCCTGCTGCCACATACCCCCACCGCCCGACTCAGGCCAGGGAGCCGTCCGGCCTGCAGCTGACTCTCCCCCCTGATGGGAGAGGAAATCTGCCACGACCATCTGCACCCCCGGCCTGTGGACCACCTTAAACTTAAATGGCTGGAGTGCCAGATACCAACGGATGAGCCGCGCGTTGACATCCTTCATGTGGTGGAGCCACTGCAGGGACGCATGGTCCGAACAGAGGGTGAAAGGGTGCCCCAGCAGGTAGTAGTGGAGGGCGAGGACCACCCACTTGATGGTGAGGCATTCCTTTTCTATTGTGCTGTACCTGCCCTTGCACGCCGACAGCTTCTGGCTGATGTACAGCACTGGACGCTCCTCCCCTCCACCTTCTGGGACAGAACAGCCCCCAGCCCTCTGTCCAACGTGTCTGTCTGCAAAACAAAGGGGAGAGAAAAGTCAGGGGAGTGTAACAGTGGCCCCCGCACACAGTGCAGCCTTTACCTCAGAGAAAGCCCGCTGGCATTGCTCCGTCCACTGGACCAGATCTAGTGCCCCCTTTTTAGTGAGATCAGTCAGCGGGCTGGTGACATCCGAATAATTAGGTATAAACCTATGATAGTAGCCAGCCAGCCCCAGGAACTGTCTTACCCCCTTTTTGGTCTTGGGCCTTGGGCAGGCCACAATCACTGCTCTCTTATTGATTTGGGGACGCACCTGCCCATTGCCCAATTGGAAGCCCAGATACCGTACTTCCACCCGCCTACTCGCACACTTCTTCGGGTTGGCGGTGAGCCCCGCTCGCCTCAACGACCTAAGGATGGCCCTTAGGTGTTCTAAGTGCCGCAGCCAGTCATTACTATAAATAATAATATCATCCAAGTATGCGGCCACATAGGTGGCGTGGGGGCGGAGGACCCTGTCCATAAGCCGCTGGAACATAGCAGGCACCCCAAATAGTCCAAATGGAAGCATGACGAACTGGTGTAAGCCAAACGGTGTGGAAAAGGCCATTTTCTCTTGGAATAGTGGAGTCAAGGGGATCTGCCAATATCCCTTTGTCAAATCCAGTGTCGAATAAAAACAAGCCGTGCCTAGTCGATCGAGTAACTCGTCAATATGAGGCATTGGGTACGCATCAAATTTAGACACCGCGTTGAGTTTTCTATAGTCCACACAAAACTGGACCAACCCGTCGGCCTTGGGAACCAAGACCACTGGGCTGCTCCAGTCACTGTGGGACTCCTCAATGATGCCCATTTCGAGCATGGTCTTGAGTTCTTCCCAAACCACCTTTTTTTGTGTGTTCGGGCAGTCTGTAGGGGCGGCTGCACACTACTATCCCTGGGGGCGTCTCAATGTGGTGTTCTATGAGGTGGGTGCGGCTGGGCAGGGGCGAGAACACATCAGAAAGTTCTGTCTGCAACTGGGTGACCTCTGTGAGTTGGGTTGGGGAGAGGTGGTCTCCACAGGGGACTGGAGCGGTGGGCGATGTCAATTTTCCTTTTTGAACCTCCGGGCCCAGCTCTGCCTTCTCTGGAACCACTGACACCAACGCCACGGGGACCTCCTCGTTCCAAAGTTTTAACAGATTGAGGTGGTAAATCTGTAACACCCCACCCCGTCTGTTCGCCTCACCTCATAGTCGACGTCCCCAACTTGCCGTGTGACCTCAAAGGGTCCTTGCCACCTGGCGATCAATTTGGAGCTTGACGTGGGCAACAACACAAGTACTTTATCTCCCGGTGTGAATTCCCTAAGGCGCATGCCCCTGTCGTACAGACAGACTTGACGTTCTTGGGCCTGCTGCAAATTCTCCTGGATTAGGTGCGTGAGTGTGTGGAGTTTGGCGCGCAGGTCAAGAAGGTATTGAATTTCATTTTTACTTTTTGAAGGTCCCTCTTCCCAATTTTCACGCAGCACATCTATGCCACACGGCTTATGCCCGTATAATAATTCGAACGGGGAGAGCCCCGTGGAGGCTTGTGGGACCTCTCGCACTGCGAATAGCAGGGGCTCGAGCCATTTATCCCAGTTGCGTGCGTCCTCACTTACAAATTTCCGAATTATGTTCTTGAGGGTGCGATTGAACCGTTCGACTAAGCCATCCATTTGTGGGTGATAAACGTTGGTGCGGATAGGCTTAATTCCCAGTAACCCATACAGTTCATGCAGTGTGCATGACATAAACATAGTGCCTTGATCAGTCAGAATCTCTTTGGGGATTCTGACTCGGGAGATGGTGCAGAAGAGTGCTTCTGCAATACTACGTGCTGAGATATTGCGAAGAGGCACTGCTTCCGGATATCACGTTGCATAGTCCACCAGAACTAAAATAAAGCGATATCCTCGTGTTGACCGATCTAATGGCCCAACGAGATCCATCCCAATTCTTTCGAACAGGGTCTCGATTAATGGCAGAGGGCACAAAGGCACTTTTGGAATGGCCACGGGATTTATTAACTGGCATTCGCGGCACGCCGTACACCACCTATGGACATCGCCGCGAATCCCTGGCCAATAGAACCGGGCCATTATTCGGGCTAGTGTCTTATCCTGCCCCAAGTGTCCGGCCATGGGATTAAACTACTCCAGAACTGTTTGTGCATAAATTTTAATTTTAAACACACAAATGAATGAGATTACTTTGGAACTGTTTGGGTGTTAATGAAGTGCTGAGTGATGTCACTAATATAAAGTAAATAATGTTTAATATCTTCAGAAGTCATGAAGCACATTTGTTTATTTTGTGAACATCAATTAACTCTTTACAGAAAACTCACAAACTTTTTTACACGTATTCTTTAACAATTCGATTCAGTTCAATTTTATTTGTAAAGAATGTTTAACCGTGAACGTTGTCATGACGCAGCTTTCCAGAAACACAGGTTTAAATTCTAAATTTTAAATGCTGGATTTTTCCCTTCCCTTCACATGTCGACTAATTTTACACACAGAGCATGCGTGTGCTTTTATTTTTCACATGTGTGTTTTTATTCGACCTGATCAGTGCTGGCTGGTGGTAATTATTCGGGGGATAAATATTGTAAATAATATATATCATGGATATATCATTAAAAAGTTTAGATAGATAGATAGATAGATAGATAGATAGATAGATAGATAGATAGATAGATAGATAGATAGATAGATAGAATGATTGTGTCATTTGAATCTGAACTGTTTCATCTGAATAAAAAACAGTGCAAAAAAAGGTGTAACTCTTTTGTTCAAACAAAAAATAACACTAAACCCTAATTTATACTTTGATTAGATAATGTGTGCTCAGTCTCTCAACTTTCAGTTTCTCCATCAAACATATTTTAGCAGAAAAAGTGATAGAGTAAATAATTCCCTTTGTTCATGTTCATTACACCTGTGACTGAGTCTGGAATATGCCTACTGGTGACGTATTACTGAAATATCAACAAAATAGGCTAGAATGTATTCGCCTATTGTAGTTCAAAACTAGGTGGGTGTATCACACTGTGTAATCACGTGACACGACTGTCACTGATTGGCTGCATGAACCTACAGCACTGGGCTGGTTACAGTTCCCTCAGTTAGCCCACATCCTCACTTCTTATCATTCTGTGTGTTCTTTTCTATGAGCGCTAGTGGTGCTATTATATTTGGTTACAAAAAATTACAAATAATCCTCTTTAAACATTTGTTCATCGGAGATACTATGATGTGGATGAACAAAATATGAAACCTCATCTCATTATCTGTAGCCGCTTTATCCTGTTCTATAGGGTCGCAGGCAAGCTGGAGCCTATCCCAGCTGACTATGGGCGAAAGGCGGGGTACACCCTGGACAAGTCGCCAGGTCATCACAGGGCTGACACATAGACACAGACAACCATTCACACTCACATTCACACCTACGCTCAATTTAGAGTCACCAGTTAACCTAACCTGCATGTCTTTGGACTGTGGGGGAAACCGGAGCACCCGGAGGAAACCCATGCGGACACAGGGAGAACATGCAAACTCCACACAGAAAGGCCCTCGCCGGCCACGAACCTGGACCTTCTTGCTGTGAGGCGACAGCACTAACCACTACACCACCACGCAGCCCATATGAAACCTCATCTTTATTTTACTTTTGAAAGATGGGCGGGGCTTAGCCCTGCTAGCCCACTGATATGAGCTGCCCCAACAATGATTCGTTTTCACACGTGAAAAATCGCTGAAGGTTCAATTCAACATGAACATGAACATGTGACCTCAAGTAAATGTATGGAATAGTGTATACAGATACACAGGGCTAAAACCGTACAGATACACAGGGCTAAAGCCATACTGATACACAGGGCTAAAACCGTACAGATACATAGGGCTAAAGCCGTACAGATACACAGGGCTAAAGCCGTACAGATACACAGGGCTAAAACCGTACAGATACGCAAGGCTAAAGCCGTACAGATACACAGGGCTAAAGCCGTACAGATACGCAGGGCTAAAGCCGTACAGATACGCAGGGCTAAAGCCGTACAGATACGCAGGGCTAAAGCCATACAGATACGCAGGGCTAAGCCGTACAGATACGCAGGGCTAAAGCCATACAGATACGCAGGGCTAAGCCGTACAGATACGCAGGGCTAAAGCCGTACAGATACACAGGGCTAAAACCGTACAGATACGCAGGGCTAAAGCCATACAGATATGCAGGGCTAAAGCCGTACAGATACGCAGGGCTAAAGCCGTACAGATACGCAGGGCTAAAGCCATACAGATATGCAGGGCTAAAGCCGTACAGATACACGGGGCTAAAGCCGTACAGATACACAGGGCTAAAGCTGTACAGATACACAGGGCTAAAACCGTACAGATACGTAGGGCTAAAGCCGTACAGATACACAGGGCTAAAGCTGTACAGATACACAGGGCTAAAACCGTACAGATACGTAGGGCTAAAGCCGTACAGATACACAGGGCTAAAACCGTACAGATACGCAGGGCTAAAGCCGTACAGATACACAGGGCTAAAACCGTACAGATACGCAGGGCTAAATGAACAATGTGAGAAACGTGCACTGGTGGCTGAGGGGGGAAACGCAAACAGTAAAGCGGTGTTAAAGCACATTTCTCAGGAACTACTCTGAATTATTCAGTAAGTTGAGTCAGAGTAACAGGAAATGACAGGATGAGCAGATCCTGGAAGGTTAAAAGGTTAAACTGTGTTTAATTATCATCACAGATGAAATAAAAAAGAGGAACTTTATCATGTGTGAAACATGTCTGAGACGTGAAGTGTTTCATCCTCATGCGATTATATTCACATGAAATTTCACTGCACACCATTTTGAAAAGCACAAAGCAGACCGATCGCCTGTGACACGGCATTTTCTGTAAAGGCATTTAAGGACTCATGATGAGTTAATGTGAATAATAAATACATTAAAACCTTTTTAATTCTGATTAGTTTTAAATGCAGGATTTTTGGAGCTGTTCTTGACCCCAATGAGCAGCCATGAGAGGAAGGTTCCTGATAATGTGAAAGTGTATGGAAACACTGGAGTGAATAAATAAGACACAGTGTTCCTCTAAATCAAGAATCAAGACGACACAAGGGCCTCGTTTCCTGAAAACACCATGCTGTGTAGCTTGTTGCTTTTCCATGAGTCGGTACATCATGTTATTTCACTGTTCATCATGAAAAACACCATCTGAGTGTCGAGAAAACACCGTTTTTCCATCCTGGCTCAATATAATGACAGAATAACCTTTAAATCTAATCATATGATTAAAATATATACATTTTTTGCATTAATGTACACTATGACTCTATTAAACATCTCATTGAGCTTCCTGTTCCCCGAGTTGTCTGATTGTGATGTTATGAACCCTTGAGTTCAGTCACTCAGCCTTGGCACACGGCTACAGTCACCACAGATCATATTCAGAACATATTCAGAACATTCCCCATAAAACTTCATCATCATCTGAATTTCCTGAAGATCACAGGAAGAACAAAATGACTCCCCACTCAGTATTTTTTTATTTACTTCCAGTGAAGTTCTGATTGCACTTTGAAAGCACAAACCCAATTAAAAATGAGCAAACTTTAATTAGGGAGCTAATGCAACACTTTCAGTGTCACATGCTGGCTAGTAACATGTACATAATCTAAATTAAATTAATCCTCAATAAAAATAAATTTCCACTAAATCATTAGAACGTCCTTTGTGTCCTTGTGATGTTAGCATGGATGCTACTTAACCACCATTTTATTTTTATATATTCAAAACTGTAAATAAATCCTCTACTCAGCAGTGTTTGGCGTTTTGGAGCAGAATGCAGCCGTGAGATGATTGTGTGTGTGAATGTGTGTGATGATGCAGGTAAACATGGGACATGATTCACCTTCTCATGTTTTGTAGAACTGAAAGCCTGAACTTAGAGTGATCTACAGTAACTGGTCTAAAGAAATTCTCTGGTAAATGTTCATGTTTTTTATTCAAACCTATTCACAAATACTCCTCATTTTAGTTCCTGATGGTGAATTAGTGCCTCTTTCAACAAAGAACCAAGGAATGTATCAGAACTCACGCTTAGCAAAGGCTAACTAACAGCAGCGTCATTATTTCATCTCTAAAATGTTCACTAGCCTGATAATAATGAGCTGAATGCTAATAGCTACCTGTAATATAAGGTTTCTTTTTTTGTGTCCACATCAGATGAGGATTATTTGGTGTCACAGTGGTGTAGTGGTTAGCACTGTCTGCTCACAGTGAGAAGGTTCTGGGTTTGAGCCCAGTGGCTGATGGGGGCCTTTCTGTGTGGAGTTTGCATGTTCTCTCAGTGTGGGTTTCCTCCGGGTGCTCCAGTTTCCCCCAAAGACATGCAGATTCGGTAAAATATCCAGCCACTGGGGTTGTACAAGCCAGTGTATACTTAGTGCCAGTCCCAAGCCTGGATAGACTGGGGAGGGTTGGGAAGGGCATCTGGTGTAAAACCTACACCAAATCAAAATATATGGAACAGATTCGCTGTGGCAACCCCTAATGGGAACAGCTGGAAGATCAGATGAGGCCTTTCTGTTTCTTCACGTGCAGCAGTAAAAGACCTCGGAGTGATTATTGACCCCAGTCTTTCATTCGAAACTCACATTGATAACATCACCCGGATAGCTTTCTTTCATCTCAGAAATATTGCAAAGATAAGAAATTTAATGTCATTGCATGATGCAGAAAAACTAGTCCATGCTTTCGTTACCTCCAGGTTGGATTATTGTAATGCCTTACTGTCTGGATGTTCCAATAAGTGCATAAACAAGCTCCAGTTAGTTCAAAATGCAGCAGCAAGAGTCCTTACTAGAACTAGAAAATATGACCACATCACACCTGTCTTATCCACACTGCACTGGCTCCCAATCAAATTTTGTATTGCTTATAAAATACTACTATTGACCTTTAAAGCACTAAATGGTCTCGCACCACAGTACCTGAGTGAACTTCTGCTCCTCTATGACCCGCCATGCCTACTTAGATCAAAAGGTGCAGGCTATCTGCTGGTACCTCGTATAGTGAAGGCTACATCAGGGGGCAGAGCCTTTTCTTACAAAGCCCCACAGTTATGGAACAGCCTTCCAAGTAATGTTTGGGAATCAGACACAGTCTCAGCATTTAAGTCTAGGCTGAAAACATATCTGTTTAGTCAAGCCTTTTGTTAATGGTGTTTATGAGGTAAAGGAGTAGATCTGGAGGGTCCTCAGACATAGAGTGTTTTGGTAAACTGGGATGTATGGATGCTGTCAGTCCCCACTCACTTGCTCACTCGAGTTTGTTGACGGTGTAGTGGCTGCTGCTTTATGTCCCAGGGCTCCCTCATGCCTGTGTTACCTTCTGGCTCTCTCCTTTTAGTTATGCTGTCATAGTTAGTTGCCGGAGTCCCTGCTTGTACTCGGTGCAATATGTATACTGTTCCTACTTATTCAGGTGACATTGGGCATACCTAACCACCTGTGTTTTCTTTCCCTCCCCCTCACCCCAAATCTGTCCCTCTGAGTTACATGGAGTCAACAGGAAATCTTTTGGTGGAGACGGTGGAGACCTCAACTGGCTATCGTAGCCTGCAGGGAATTGGCCATCAGACTTTCTGTCGCATGTCCCAGACCCGGTGAAATGTAACTGAATTGTCTTGGCCAGCCCTAAGGGTCCCATCTGCATCTCATCATTGCTGAGGAGTGTGCTCCCATCACCCAATCAAGCATCCAGCCAGAGCAGGTCATGATATATTTTACCATATTAACATGCCATTGTGTGTCATGCCTGATGTAAAGACTCTCGTCTCTGCGAGCCTACCACACAGATTTAATACTTGTCATTTTTAGGGCATACCTAACAACGTGTTTTCTTTCTCTCTCTCTTCCCCCCCCATCTGTCCCTCTGAGTTACATGTTGATCCTGGGATTGGGATGCTGGCCTCTTCTGCCCCTCGGACCTGCTTGAGCCATCCTGGTGCCCTGTGTCTGGTCGGAGTTTTATAGCCCCACTCCTGTGAAGGACGGCCCCATGAGGACAGTTGAGGGTTATACCTGTTAAAACTGTTAATATTATAGTCAGGCTGTCTGTTGTTGCCCAAATGAGGATGGGTTCCCTTTTGAGTCTGGTTCCTCTCGAGGTTTCTTCCTCATGTCGTCTGAGGGAGTTTTTCCTTGCCACCGTCGCCACAGGCTTGCTCATTGGGGATAGATTAGGGATAAAATTAGCTCATGTTTTAAGTCATTCAAATTCTGTAAAGCTGCTTTGTGACAATGTTTATTGTTAAAAGCGCTGTACAAATAAATTTGATTTGATTTGATTTGATTATTTGGGTTTTTTTTTCATGTGTGTGGAACCAAGTGCAACAGCACCACCAGCAATCTGAATAAAAACACAAAATAGTGTGAAGAGGCAAGATGTGAGACTGGAGCTGATTTCTTTCTGGCCCAGACTGTAGACTTATGCAGCCAATCAGTAGCATTCGTGGTCAGGTGATCACCATCTTGGGCTGATGTTTTTCACACATCATCAGCAGTGACTGAAAAACAGTTGCAGGTTTAATGAATGTGAACGAGGTGAATGATGGAATCCACATACATACGTAAATGTATTTATTTGAATAAATATTTATTTATTTATTTATTTATTTATTTATTGAGAGCAGCAGCTAGTTACAGCAGCTCCTCTCTTACTTTTCATTCTTTACTTGTTTTTTTACCTTTTTTAATGTTCTTTTTAAGTTTTTCACAGTTTACTTAGTTTCTTTTAATGACTATTTATTTTACTACATGAACTATGTTTGGAACACTCGTGTTTTTTCTGCTTGTTTGTGGACTTCTGTTCACACTCACATCGGGGGAGCCGGCATATAGCCATGGGGCTATTGTTTACACCAGGGAACAGCTGTTAGCACTCAGTAACACCGCTGTGATCCCTGAGGAGATTCCGGATATACCATGGGAATTAAGGAGACGGAGAAGGGGAAAACGTGCTGGCACTGAGCGCCATGCCAGGAAGAAAAGCTACAAACCCGTCCTTCCATCTGTTATCATGGGGAATGTAAGATCTCTTCCCAATAAAATGGATGAGTTAGCGGCGCTGACTCGGCACCAGTGGGAATACTGGCAGTGTAGTCTGATGCTGTTTACAGAGACATGGCTAACCGAGCTAACTTTGGATGCTAACATCGCGCTTGATGGCTTCCAAATTCGGCCTGCAGACAAGACAAAGGAGAGCAGTAAGAGGAAAGGAGGGGGACTGGCTGTGTTTATCAACGATAGATGGTGTAACCCGGGACACATCACTATTAAAGAGAAAATTTGCAGTAAGGATATTGAACTGTTAGCTGTTAGCATGAGGCCATATTATTTACCAAGGGAATTCTCGCATGTTATCACGATAACTGCTTACATTCCCCCCTCTGCTGATGCGAACGCGGCATGTGACGTCATCCACTCAGTCACAAGCTGTTAGGACTTGGACTGTTTTGGCCTCTAGAGGCCGCTGTTATTTCCTTTTCGTGTCATATTTATTTTGGCCTCTAGAGGCCGCCACTGTTCCTGTGTTTTGTGTTTTTTTTTTTTGTTAATTGCCTGTTAGTCCTAATTATCTTCACCTGTGTCCTTAATTAGTTTGTGTATTTATACCCCTGAGTTCAGTCCTCTTGTCACGGAGTCTTTGTGCTGTTATGTTTATCTCCAGTTTCCTTTGTACTGTGTTTTGTGGATCTTCTGAGCTTTTGCATTTTTGCCTTTTTCTTTTTGAATTATACTCTTTGTTTTAGTTTTTTTTTTTGTTTTGCCCTGGATTGTATATAGTGTACATAGTATAAATAAACCTTTTGTTACTTTTTCTACTTCCGCCTCACGCCTCTGCATTTGAGTCATTCCCCTGGTGGCCTAGTGGGGGTTTGCTGGATCATCACACCAACGAACCAGGTTCGAATCCCAGCAAAACCCTAACAGAAAGACTCCGTCATGACCGACTCAGCAGAGGCTGCTTCAACTGTCTACCCGGCCAACCTTCAGGGAATTATGGCAGCTTTGACACGCTTCGGAGCGACCATGGACGCTCATGGACGTACGCTCACCAGCCAACGTGAGGCCCTTGCTCGCCACGAGGAACTGCTTCAGCAAATTGGGAAAACCCTGGCACAGCTGACATCTCTGCCTGCATCTCCTGCTCCTGATCCAGTTCCTGCTCCTGATCCTGCTCCAGTGCCTCCTGCCATGCTGCCTTCTTCACCTCGTGAACCCAGCCTTCCTGCACCACAGAGGTATGACGGCAAGCACAGTGAGTGCCGAGAGTTCCTTACCCAGTGTCAACTCACCTTTGAGCTTCAGCCTACCACCTACACTACGGATCGCTGCAAGATTGCCTTTGTGATCACCTTATTAGCTGGTAAGGCGCGAGCCTGGGCTACTGCTATCTGGCAAAGACAGGGACCTGAGTGCTTTGATTTCCAGCTGTTTTCTGAAGAGATGCTTCGGGTCTTCGATCAGGCAGACATCAGTACCGACGCAGCCCGAAAGCTCATGTCCATCCGGCAAGGAGGAAGCGTCGCAGATTACGCCATCTCGTTCCGAACACTCGCAGCAGTAAGTGGATGGAACGAGACTGCCCTGGTGTCAGCCTTCCACCATGGTCTGTCTGACCCCATCAAGGATGGTCTGGCCTCTATTGGATGCCCAAGTGACCTCGAAACCCTCATCTCACATGCTATTCGTCTGGACAACAGGATGAGAGAACGCCACCAAGCCTTGAGCCCCCCCAGCCTCCCTACCTCTACCTGGAGACCGTCTACCTCCTTCAGTGACTGTCCAGAACCCATGCAAGTGGGTCGTACTCGCCTCTCCGCATCTGAGAGGGAGCGCAGAAGGAGGGACAAGTGCTGCATCTACTGTGGCAAGCCTGGTCACTTCCGAGCATCATGTCCCGAACTCTTGGGAAAAGGACCGCCCCGTCCAGCTGAGGGAGGGTTGTGACGGGGCCTACCCTCTCTCCCGGACTCCCTGGCCAAGGAATCTACATCCCGGTCTCCATCTCCTGGGGTGAGTCTGTCCACTCTTGTCAAGCTTTGATAGACTCAGGGGCGGCTGGGAACTTTATGGATATTCACTTCGCCCAAAGCATCAATATACCTACTGCACCTCTTGAAGTCCCTCTGTCTGTGTCTGCCCTCGATGGCCAAGCATTAGGTGATGGAAGAGTCACTCAAGTTACTTCTCCAGTCTTCCTCCAGTCTCAAGGTCACAAGGAAGAAATATCCCTGCACCTGATTCCTTCACCTGAGTTCCCAGTTATTCTAGGCCTTCCTTGGCTTACTCGCCACAACCCTCGCATAGACTGGGTAACAAGCCAGGTTGTGGAATGGGGCCCTGCATGCCATGCCTCTTGTCTGCTCTCTAGCTCTCCTGTGTCTCCTGCCGAGCCCCCTGATCTCACCGAGTTATCTCAAGTTCCCACAGAATACTGGGATCTCAAGGAGGTATTCAGCAAGAGCAGGGCCGCCGTTCTTCCTCTGCACCGGGCCTACGACTGTGCCATCGACTTGCTCCCTGGGACTACCCCTCCTCGTGGCAGACTGTTTTCCCTCTCTCAGCCAGAATGCAAGGCTATGGAGGAATACCTCAAAGATGCCCTGGTCTCTGGGTTCATTCGACCCTCCACCTCACCTGCTGGTGCCGGCTTCTTCTTTGTCGGCAAGAAGGATGGGGGGCTTCGACCATGTATTGACTACAGGGGCCTGAACAAGATCACTGTGCGCAACCGATATCCCCTTCCGCTGATGTCCACTGCTTTCGACCTGCTCCAAGGCGCCACCGTCTTCACCAAGTTGGACCTACGGAACGCATACCACCTAATCCATATCCGACAGGGAGACGAGTGGAAGACTGCCTTTAACACCCCGTCTGGGCACTACGAATACCAGGTGATGCCCTTCGGACTCACCAACGCACCAGCTGTTTTTCAGGCCCTAATCAACGACGTCTTAAGGGACATGATTAACCTGTACGTCTTTGTCTACCTCGATGACATCCTTATCTTTTCCAAGACCGTGCAGGAGCACCGCCACCATGTCCGCCAGGTTCTCCAGAGGCTGCTGCAGAACAATCTGTTTGCCAAGGCCCAGAAATGCGAATTTCATGTTCCCGAGGTCTCCTTTCTGGGATTTATTGTACGGACAGGCCAACTCCAAATGGACCCTGCCAAGACCCTGGCCGTCCGGGACTGGCCCACTCCCAAGTCCGTTAAGGAGGTTCAGCGGTTCTTAGGATTCGCTAACTTCTACCGCAAGTTCATCAGGAACTTCAGTTCTGTGGCAGCACCCATGTCAGACCTCACCAAAGGGACAGGTGGATCTTATGGCTGGTCTCCTCAGGCAGAAAAGGCGTTCAAAGACCTCAAGGCCCGCTTCTGCACGGCACCCATTCTGGTCCTCCCGGACACCTCCCAACCATTCATCGTGGAGGTGGACGCCTCGGACAGTGGTGTCGGCGCGGTACTCTCTCAACGTTCGGAAGGAAAGCTGCACCCCTGCGCTTACTTCTCCCACCGCCTGAGTCCTGCGGAGTCCCGGTACGATGTGGGGGATCGAGAACTGCTAGCGGTCAAACTGGCCCTTGAGGAGTGGAGGCACTGGCTGGAGGGAGCGCAACATCCATTCCTGGTTTGGACTGACCACAAGAACCTGGAGTACCTCCAGCAAGCCAAGAGACTGAACCCTCGACAGGCTAGGTGGGCCCTGTTTTTCAGTCGGTTTGACTTCACCCTCTCGTACCGTCCCGGCTCCAAGAACACCAAACCTGACGCACTGTCCAGGCTGTTCTCTGCCACTAACAGGGAGAATGAAGTTGGGCCTATTATCCCGGTGTCCCGGATTGTGGCCCCTGTCCGCTGGGGTATTGAGGAGGCTGTTCGACGAGCCCAACGCCAGGACCCCGGTCCTGGGACGGGGCCACCGGGCCTCTTGTACGTCCCACATCAAGCCCGGGCCAAGGTTCTCCAGTGGGGTCACTCTTCCCCTCTCACCGCCCACCCGGGAGCTCGGAGGACCCTGGACTTCCTGAAAAGACGCTTCTGGTGGCCTAACATGGAGCAGGAAGTAAGGTCATTTGTCCTGTTCTGTGAGGTTTGCACCAGAACCAAGAACCCACGACAGCGTCCCCAGGGTCTCCTGCATCCTCTGACCATTCCCCGGCGTCCCTGGTCCCACGTGGCAGTCGACTTCATCACGGGTCTCCCTGAGTCACAAGGTAACATGGTCATTTTGGTCATTGTTGACAGATTCTCCAAGGCCTGCCGCTTCATACCTCTGTGCAAACTCCCCTCTGCTCTTGAAACAGCGAAACTTATATTTAATCATGTCTTCCGAGTCTTTGGTCTTCCACAGGACATCGTCTCAGACCGAGGGCCCCAGTTCTCCTCCCGAGTGTGGCACGGGTTCTGCAAGGTCATCGGAGCCACTGCCAGCCTCTCCTCTGGGTTTCACCCACAGTCCAATGGTCAGACGGAGAGGCTCAACCAGGACCTGGAAACCACCCTGCGAGGCCTGGCTATGGATAACCCGACATCGTGGAGCACCTGGCTGCCATGGGCAGAGTACGCCCACAACACCCTGCAGTCATCGGCCACCAAGCTGTCGCCATTCCAGTGCCAATTCGGGTTCCAGCCACCTCTGTTCCCGGACCAGGAGGAGGACGCGGGGGTGCCCTCGGTCAACCAATATGTGAGACGGTGTCGCAAGACCTGGAGCAAGGTCAGGAAGACCCTCATACAGACCTCCAGAACCAACCAGACTCAGGCCAACCGCCACAGAAGACCTGCACACACTTTCCGCCCTGGGCAGCGGGTTTGGCTGTCCACTAAGAACCTTCCGCTGCGGGTGGAGAACCGCAAGCTTGCTCCTCACTACATTGGCCCCTTCAAGGTGGTGCGCAGGGTGAACCCTGTCTCCTACCGGCTCCAGTTGCCCCGGACTCTGAGGATCAACCCCACTTTCCATGTTTCCCTGTTGCGGCCTGTACTGACGTCTACGTATGCCCCTGCCCCTAGGAACCCCCCACCCCCCCGCATCTTCCAGGGGCAGACTGTGTTCACTGTGCATCGCCTGCTTGACTCCCACCGGGTCCGCGGCGGGTTGCAATATCTGGTGGACTGGGAGGGCTATGGTCCTGAGGAGCGCTGCTGGGTTCCTGCTCGGGATGTCCTGGATAAAGAACTGTGTCGGGACTTCCATTTGGCCCATCCGGATCGCCCTGGGAACGTCAGGAGACGCTCCTAGAGGGGGGGGTCCTGTTAGGACTTGGACTGTTTTGGCCTCTAGAGGCCGCTGTTATTTCCTTTTCGTGTCATATTTATTTTGGCCTCTAGAGGCCGCCACTGTTCCTGTGTTTTGTGTTTTTTTTTGTTAATTGCCTGTTAGTCCTAATTATCTTCACCTGTGTCCTTAATTAGTTTGTGTATTTATACCCCTGAGTTCAGTCCTCTTGTCACGGAGTCTTTGTGCTGTTATGTTTATCTCCAGTTTCCTTTGTACTGTGTTTTGTGGATCTTCTGAGCTTTTGCATTTTTGCCTTTTTCTTTTTGAATTATACTCTTTGTTTTTGTTTTTTTTGTTTTGCCCTGGATTGTATATAGTGTACATAGTATAAATAAACCTTTTGTTACTTTTTCTACTTCCGCCTCACGCCTCTGCATTTGAGTCATTCCCCTGGTGGCCTAGTGGGGGTTTGCTGGATCATCACACCAACGAACCAGGTTCGAATCCCAGCAAAACCCTAACACAAGCGGACTGCAGACACAGCATCCACAGGCTCTCGACCTGATCCTTGGGGATTTAACTATGCTTCCCTGTCCTCCACTCTCTCCAACTTCAAACAGTACGTAACATGCAGCACAAGAGACAGTAAGACACTGGATCTGTTTTATGCCAACACCAAGGAAGCATATAGTACATCACCCCTCCCACCCCTGGGCAAATCTGATCACAACTTGATGCATCTCCTGCCAGTCTACAGACCTGTTGTTCACAGACATCCAGTCAATACACAACAGGTGAAAAGCTGGACTGATGAGGCTTATGATGCTTTGAAGGACTGCTTTGACACTACAGACTGGGATGTTCTTCATGAGCCCCATGAGGACGTAGACAGCCTCATGATCTGCATCACGGACTACATAAACTTCTGTGTGGAGAACACTGTGCCCACTAAAATAGTACAGTGCTTCTCAAACAACAAACCCTGGGTCACTCCTGAGCTGAAGGCTCTCCTGAACGAGAAGAAGAGGGTATTCAGATCAGGAAACAGAGAGGAATTGAGGAAGGTACAGAAGGAGCTGAGAAGAAAGATCAGGGAAAGCAAAGACTGCTACAGGAGGAGGATGGATGATCAGCTGCAGCAGAGCAACGTGAGTGGAGTCTGGAGGGGCCTTCAACCATCTCAGGGCTTAAGGAGTCCAATAGGCAGCTTGGAGGTGAGTTGCAATGGGCAAATGACCTGAACAACTTCTTTAACAGATTTGATCAGGCACCGGCCCTCCCCACAGATCAGCCCACTGTTACTGCTACTGTCTCTTCCTGGTCATCATCACCCAGCCCACAGACCTCCTTCTCACCCTCTCAGCACCCCTCAACCATCATACCTCCAGCTCAGTGCTTCACACCTCCATACGTAAGACCAAGCACTCAGCTGTGCTCTTCTTTGTCCTTCGGCAGAGGACAAGTCAAGAGGGTACTGAGTAAGATGAAGGCGAGAAAGGCTGCAGGTCCTGATGGCATCAACCCCGGGCTCCTGAGGCACTGTGCTGACCAGCTGTGTGGAATAGTATGGGACATTTTCAACTTGAGCCGGGAACAGGAAAGAGTGCCGGTCCTTTGGAAGACGTCGTGTGTAGTTCCGATACCAAAAACTGCACACCCCACTGAGTTAAATGGATATACACCAGTGGTGCTGACCTCTCACTTGATGAAAGCTCTGGAAAGACTTGTTCTGGAACATCTCCGCACACTGGTAGGGCCAGCTATGGATCCCCTGCAGTTTGCCTACCAGCCAGGCATCGGGGTGGAAGATGCAGTCATCTACCTGCTTCATAGATCTCTCTCTCATCTTGAAAAGGCAGGAAGCACTGTTAGAATCATGTTCTTTGATCAATCCAGTGCCTTCAACACCATCCAGCCGACTCTTCTGAGGAGTAAGATGGAGAGCCCAGGGGTGGACCATCATCTTACCTCGTGGACTATGGACTATCTCACAAACAGACCACAGTATGTGAGACTGAAGGACTGTGTGTCAGACACCATTCTTTGCAGCACAGGGGCTCCACAGGGGACAGTCCTGGCCCCATTTCTGTTCATACTTTACACTGCGGACTTAGATACAATACAACTACCTGTCATCTACAGAAGTTCTCTGATGACTCTGCTATTGTGGGCTATATCCTAGATGGCAATGATGGTGAGTACAGAGAACTGACAAGGAATTTTGTGGACTGGTGCCAACGGAACTCCCTCCAAATCAATACAAGTAAAACCAAGGAACTGGTGGTGGATTTCCGCAGGACGAGGTTTTTATGACTCTGTGGTGGCATCAGTCAAATTCTGTGGAGTTGTCTGTTGGGGAAGCAGTATCACAACAGCAGAGAGGAAAAAACTGAACAAACTGATTAGGAAGGCAGGATCTGTCCTGGGCTGTGCACTGGACTTAGTGGACGTAGTGGGGGAGAGGAGGATGTTGGCCAAGTTGTCATCCTTAATGGCAAACACTTCCCATCCACTGCAGGAGACAGTAGCAGCACTGGGTAGCTCCTTCAGTGACCGGCTCCTCCATCTGTGGTGTGTTAAGTAGAGATACAGCGCTCCTTCCTCCCTACTGGTGTGAGACTGTACAACCGGCACCTCATCAAGCACAGCACCAGACGCTCCTCACAATAATGAACAATACTGTCCAGATCACTTCTACATCCATAGAAACCCCTCTGAATGTACAGTGGTGCTTGAAAGTTTGTGAACCCTTTAGAATTTTCTATATTTCTGCATAAATATGGCCTAAAACATCATCAGATTTTCACACAAGTCCTAAAAGTAGATAAAGAGAACCCAGTTAAACAAATGACACAAAAATATTATACTTGGTCATTTATTTCTTGAGGAAAATGATCCATTATTACATATCTGTGAGTGGCAAAAGTATGTGAACCTCTAGGATTAGCAGTTAATTTGAAGGTGAAATTAGAGTCAGGTGTTTTCAATCAATGGGATGACAATCAGGTGTGAGTGGGCACCCTGTTTTATTTAAAGAACAGGGATCTATCAAAGTCTGATCTTCACAACACATGTTTGTGGAAGTGTATCATGGCACGAACAAAGGAGATTTCTGAGGACCTCAGAAAAAGCGTTGTTGATGCTCATCAGGCTGGAAAAGGTTACAAAACCATCTCTGAAGAGTTTGGACTCCACCAATCCACAGTCAGACAGATTGTGTACAAATGGAGGAAATTCAAAACCATTGTTACCCTCCCCAGGAGTGGTCGACCAACAAAGATCACTCCAAGAGCAAGGCATGGAATAGTCGGCGAGGTCACAAAGGACCCCAGGGTAACTTCTCAGCAACTGAAGGCCTCTCTCACATTGGCTAATGTTAATGTTCATGAGTCTACCATCAGGAGAACACTGAACAACAATGGTGTGCATGGTAGGGTTGCAAGGAGAAAGCCACTGCCCTACAAGAAGAACATTGCTGCTCATCTGCAGTTTGGTAAAGATCACATGGACAAGCCAGAAGGCTATTGGAAAAATATTTTGTGGACGGATGAGACCAAAATAGAACTTTTTGGTTTAAATGAGAAGCGTTATGTTTGGAGAAAGGAAAACACTGCATTCCAGCATAAGAACCTTATCCCATCTGTGAAACATGGTGGTGGTAGTGTCATGGTTTGGGCCCGTTTTGCTGCATCTGGGTCAGGACGTCTTGCCATCATTGATGGAACAATGAATTCTGAACTATACCAGTGAATTCTAAAGGAAAATCTCAGGACATCTGTCCATGAACTGAATCTCAAGAGAAGGTGGGTCATGCAGCAAGACAACGACCCTAAGCACACAAGTCGTTCTACCAAAGTATGGTTAAAGAAGAATAAAGTTAATGTTTTGGAAAGGCCAAGTCAAAGTCCTGACCTTAATCCAATGGAAATGTTGTGGAAGGACCTGAAGCAAGCAGTTCATGTGAGGAAACCCACCAACATCCCAGAGTTGAAGCTGTTCTGTACAGAGGAATGGGCTAAAATTCCTCCACGCCGATGTGCAGGACTGATCAACAGTTACCGCAAACGTTTAGTTGCAGTTATTGCTGCACAAGGGGGTCACACCAGATACTGAAAGCAAAGGTTCACACACTTTTGCCACTCACAGATATGTAATATTGGATCATTTTCCTCAATAAATAAATGACCAAGTATAATATTTTTATCTCATTTGTTTAACTGGGTTCTCTTTATCTACTTTTAGGACTTGTGTGAAAATCTGATGATGTTTTAGGTCATATTTATGCAGAAATATAGAAAATTCTAAAGGGTTCACAAACTTTCAAGCACCATTGTATACTGTGTGCACTGACTATCAGCATCAGTACTTTACAGCAAACTGCTAGCTACACATGGTTAAAATGGCTCTTGTGCAATATTCCGACTTACTTGTGCAGTACTATCTGGGTAATGCTGGTAATAATACCTGTGCAATACTTACACATGCAATACCACCTTTGTAATACACTTATGTTAACTATATATCTGCAAACCTGTTAATTTATGCAAATTTGTGAATTTTTTATCTCTAAATTTGTAGTTTATTTATTTTATATATATACTTTTTTGTATACTTAGTACTTTTGCACTACTCCTTCACTGCCTTATCTTTTTCTCTTGATATATTTTGCTGCTGTAACAATGTAAATTTCCCCTTGTGGGATAATAAAAGGCTATCTTATCTTATCTTATCTTATCTTATCTTATCTTATCTTATCTTATCTTATCTTATCTTATCTTATCTTATCTTATCTTATTTATTTATTTTTGCCAAAATGAGTGTGGAAGAAAGAATATAAAACTTGCATGAAAGGACAGACGATGTAAGGTTTTTGGTTTGTGCTCTAGCTTTTCTGGTTATCGTGTTTGGTTTCCAGAGAAAAAGTTACATCAACCCAGGAGAACATTATGGACTTGAAACATTTTAAAAAAGAGAGCAAGTGCGAGAAATCATGATTACAGCTCGAGAAGTTCATAGCAAATGTTTTACTTCTTTCCATCACTGCTTTAGATTGTTGTCTTGGGTTTTTTTTTTGTTGTTTTTTTTATCTCTGCTAACTGTGTTGGAGGAGGTTATGTCTTCACTTCCATTTGTTTGTTTGTTTGTCTGTTCCCAACGTAACTTGAAAACTAGTGAATGGATTTGGATGAAATTTGGTGTACAGCTTTAGTATTATCCTCAGTTCAAGTGATTTGATTTTGATGATAACACCATTTAATTCTCCTTAGATTTATAGAGGTCCATTTCCATGTTTAAAAAAATAATCTAGATACAATGGGGGATACAAACTTTTACACTAAACTATATGTAATTCTCCAGTTGTTGCATCACTGACTGTGTGTCTCTACACTGCTGCTTTAAGCACAAGAGTTTTATTAAACTTCAGTATCTTGGGTCAGACATTCAGCGAGTCCACATGTCCACAGAAACACCACAAAACACTAACAACACACTGTCAGTGTTAATGAAACACTCGAGACTTTGCTGTTTAGGACGTTTAAAAATGTCAGCAGGACACACACACACACACACACACACACTGCTGAAATATCATTATCACAGCAAGAGCGACCTCTGAAGGGCAGAAGAGGGAAGCACAGTTTTAATATTTGAGCATTTCTGTACAAACTCATGAGACCAAAGTTGTCATGTGTTTACTGGATTGTTTATATTAACAACGTGCACATAAATACTCCACGCTCTTAAACCAAAATTAGATACATTTCCTTTTTAATATTGATGAAGAGGACTTGGAACTTTGTGGGTTCAAGGATACAAAGTTAATATTATAGTCGTATCATCTCATTATCTGTAGCCACTTTATCCTGTTCTACAGGGTCGCAGGCAAGCTGGATCCTATCCCAGCTGAC
The DNA here is from genome assembly GCF_027579695.1 of Neoarius graeffei. Classification (NCBI taxonomy): domain Eukaryota; kingdom Metazoa; phylum Chordata; class Actinopteri; order Siluriformes; family Ariidae; genus Neoarius; species Neoarius graeffei. The sequence continues at coordinate 94,018,063 of NC_083577.1, forward strand.
TACGGGCGAAAGGCGGGGTTCACCCTGGACAAGTCGCCAGGTCATCACAGGGCTGACACATAGACACAGACAACCATTCACACTCACATTCACACCTACGGTCAATTTAGAGTCACCAGTTAACCTAACCTGCATGTCTTTGGACTGTGGGGGAAACCGGAGCACCCGGAGGAAACCCACGCGGACACGGGGAGAACATGCAAACTCTGCACAGAAAGGCCCTCACCGGCCACAGGGCTTGAACCCGGACCTTTTTGCTGTGAGGCAACAGCGCTAACCACTACACCACCGTGCCACCCCTATTATAGTCATTTTGATAATAAAATTTAATTTACGGTTCCTAACAAAATACAAAATTGCAAACAGACAAAAAAACAAAACAAACAAAAAAACTCCACCACAAATGACATTAAACACACAAATGAAAATACATGTAAAAAACAAGTGCGACACATACATGACATGTTGTGAGTCTAACACTTAAAGGTGCAAAAATATCTGTTCCTGCCACACAGAGGTGAACTTACAGCATCCCATTCCCTGCTGATAAAAAGCATCACTGCAATGCTGCCACCACCGTGCTTCACACCGGGTGTAGTGTTCTCAGGATGATGAGAAGTGCCAGGTTTACTCTTCCAGATTCTGTTTGTCCTGTGAACAGCTTCTCCCACGTGACTTGTGGGGTTCTTACCTCTTTGTTGATTCTTTGACTAACCCCTTCCTCGATAGGGAATCACACTTATTCTGTATTTGTTCCTTTTTAAACAATGGATTTAATATTGCTTTGTGATGTATTCAAAGTTTGGACTTTTAGTTTTTATACCCAAACCCTGACTTATGCTTCTCCAGAACTTTGTCCCAGACTTGCTTTGATTCCTCCCTGTAGTGCTCATGATGGTGTTTGTTTGGGTTTGCTCTCCACTGAACTCTGGGTTCTTTCAGGAACAGGTGTACTGATACTGAGATCACATAACACTATAATTACACACAGGTCGACTCCATTCAACTAATTGTGTGGTTTCTGAGAGCAAACAGGAATGATGAAGAGGTTTCACAGGAAGAGGGGGAGTGACTATTAACGCAACATTTTACATTTTGTGTTTGCAAACAACTTTGCAACTACAGGGTGTCTGGAAAAGCAGGATCCAATGGAAATAATCTGAAGAAATACAACCCCAATTCCAAAAAAGTTGGGGCAAAGTACAAATTGTAAATAAAAACGGAATGCAATGATGTGGAAGTTTCAAAATTCCATATTTTATTCAGAATAGAACATAGATGACATATCAAATGTTTAAACTGAGAAAATGCATCATTTAAAGAGAAAAATTAGGTGATTTTAAATTTCATGACAACAACACATCTCAAAAAAGTTGGGACAAGGCCATGTTTACCACTGTGAGACATCCCCTTTTCTCTTTACAACAGTCTGTAAACGTCTGGGGACTGAGGCAGGCTGGCCAGTTCAGTACCCGGACCCTTCTTCTACGCAGCCATGATGCTGTAATTGATGCAGTATGTGGTTTGGCATTGTCATGTTGGAAAATGCAAGGTCTTCCCTGAAAGAGACGTCGTCTGGATGGGAGCATATGTTGCTCTAGAACCTGAATATACCTTTCAGCATTGATGGTGTCTTTCCAGATGTGTAAGCTGCCCATGCCACATGCACTAATGCAACCCCATACCATCAGAGATGCAGGCTTCTGAACTGCGTGCTGATAATAACTTGGGTCGTCCTTCTCCTCTTTAGTCCGAATGACACGGCATCCCTGATCTCCATAAAGAACTTCAAATTTTGATTCGTCTGACCACAGAACAGTTTTCCACTTTGCCACAGTCCATTTTAAATGAGCCTTGGCCCAGAGAAGACGTCTGCGCTTCTGGATCATGTTTAGATACGGCTTCTTCTTTGAACTATAGAGTTTTAGCTGGCAACGGCGGATGGCACGGTGAATTGTGTTCACAGATAATGTTCTCTGGAAATATTCCTGAGCCCATTTTGTGATTTCCAATACAGAAGCATGCCTGTATGTGATGCAGTGCCGTCTAAGGGCCCGAAGATCACGGGCACCCAGTATGGTTTTCCGGCCTTGACCCTTACGCACAGAGATTCTTCCAGATTCTCTGAATCTTTTGATGATATTATGCACTGTAGATGATGATATGTTCAAACTCTTTGCAATTTTACACTGTCGAACTCCTTTCTGATATTGCTCCACTATTTGTCGGCGCAGAATTAGGGGGATTGGTGATCCTCTTCCCATCTTTACTTCTGAGAGCTGCTGCCACTCCAAGATGCTCTTTTTATACCCAGTCATGTTAATGACCTATAGATAGTTTTCACTGATATCACGGCATCCCGGGGAATGCCCCCCAGCCGCCATCTTGGTGGGCAAACAAAATGGACCATGTTTTTTTAATTATCAATCACTTGGCACACTCGTGTATTTTACTTACTGAAACTGTCTTACTACTATTAAGAATATTGTGCAATATTACTTTGCATCTGGTGGCTGAGTAGAAGGCCTATATTTCTCTATGGTTTAATATGATTTAGCCTAACCAAACTCCAAAGCCTGAAACTGACTTCATCAAACTTTAAAGGCTGTCTGATATATACAACTTTATATATTCTAGCATTAAATAGACTGTTGAATGTTATGCAACCGAAATAAGTTGATTAAACACAAATCAGATCATACAGAATAGACCTAAAATGTTTTTCAAAAATGACCCTTGCGTGAGCGATATTAGTGTACATTACAATGTAAACGTACACTCAGCGGCTCCAGTTAGGCATTCTCTAGAGATTGTTTACACGATGTTTTGGTTTCCAAAAACAAACTTAAACACAATTGATTGTTTATTTAAACAACTTACCACTTATAAAATGATTGGAGCAGACTCTGCTGTGTTTGGAAGGCTGAAAATCCTTGCGGTTGATTCTCGCAAGCCATTGATTTCTCCTTTGTATGCTGAGTTTCTTTGTCTGCTCGCCTTCGTGCTCCCGTACAGTGGGAATTACATAAAAGCTCCACTTGACTTCATCATTTGACCTATTACGACAGCCGTGAATACAGCAAGTTTGCACCATTGCTAGCTTTAAATAGTAGTAATGTAACTATAAATGTAAATAATATATAAATGAATGTAACTCGCGCACTACAATGTGTGCTCAGTGACCCGTACGGTAAGCTAGCCCTCCAAGATGGCCACCACCAGGGAATCCCCGACTCTGTGACATCATGTGAAAACTATCTATTGCCAATTGACCTAATGAGTTGCAATTTGGTCCTCCAGCTGTTCCTTTTTTGTACCTTTAACATTTCCAGCCTCTTATTGCCCCTGTCCCAACTTTTTTGAGATGTGTTGCTGTCATGAAATTTCAAATGAGCCAATATTTGGCATGAAATTTCAAAATGTCTCACTTTCGACATTTGATATGTTGTCTATGTTCTATTGTGAATACAATATCAGTTTTTGAGATTTGTAAATTATTGCATTCCGTTTTTATTTACAATTTGTACTTTGTCCCAACTTTTTTGGAATCGGGGTTGTATTCAACTGGATAAAAAAATAAAGAATAACATTAAAATGTCTCCGTAAAAAGTGCATTGTTAATTATGTTAAACGTTGATTCTGTCTTCTGTGTGTGTTTGGTGTGCACGGCTCTGAGACCAAGAACACAAACGCGAATGAGCGCGCGACTCGGCGGAGGAACGCAGTGCAGGAGACATGGGGTTTTCATGGGAACTATCAGCACACTTTCATCAAGCTGTTCAATTTACACTTTCGAAGCAGCGCAGTTGTAGCCAGACATGCAGCTTGTGAACAGGCAAGGCAGGCAACTGCTTGGGGCCCAGGGGCCCCCCCGAGAGTCGGGGCCTGAGAGCTTATTCTCATCTCATCTCGTTATCTCTAGCCGCTTTATCCTGTTCTACAGGGTTGCAGGCAAGCTGGAGCCTATCCCAGCTGACTACGGGCGAAAGGCGGGGTACACCCTGGACAAGTCGCCAGGTCATCACAGGGCTGACACATAGACACAGACAACCATTCACACTCACATTCACACCTACGCTCAATTTAGAGTCACCAGTTAACCTAACCTGCATGTCTTTGGACTGTGGGGGAAACCGGAGCACCTGGAGGAAACCCACGCGGACACGGGGAGAACATGCAAACTCCGCACAGAAAGGCCCTCGCAGGCCACGGGGCTCGAACCCGGACCTTCTTGCTGTGAGGCGACAGCGCTAACCACTACACCACCGTGCCGCCTTGAGGGCTTATTTATTTTGTTTTTTATTGTTTTTATTGTTCTTTCCCATTGTATTTTCACATTTGCAATTTAAAAAACTTTGGTTTCATACATTTTTTGTTGGTGTCAGATTATTTATAACATATTGGCGATGAACACTGGTCAGAAGGGCCCCCTGGAAATTTTTGCTTGGGGCCACAACAGACTCTAGAATCACCTCTGGTTGTAGCCTGTGTCATGGTCCTAGCTGTGGGCTTCTCTCTTCAGGTAACATCTCCACTCAGCATTACCGGCCACGCCCGCACTCACTTCCTTTTATTAGCTTTCAGTGACTGTCATTGGCTGTTGCCGATCACCTGCTTCCCCCTGGGTGTATTTAAGCTGCAGTTCTCCCTAGCCTCAGTGTCAGATCGTCTGCAACTCTCAGCCTGATATCCTGCTCTGTGTTCCTACTACTCTGACTCCTGAAATTATTCTGTTCTGTTTGACTCTGTCTGTTCTCCAGCCCCGGTACTCTGACCTGCCTTCTGTTTCGTTTGACTCTGTCTGCTCTCCAGCCCCGGTAACCTGATCTGCCTTCTGTCCCCTATCTTGCTACCTGATTTGTGACTCTGTGTTCCAGTTTGCTCTCTAACTCCTGCCTGCTGAGGGACTGCTCGCTTGGAGACTGCCTGATACCCAAGTTCTGTCAGCCTACAGCCACAGCTCTCTGACTACGCCAGATCCTGTTAGATCTCAGCTGCTAAGCAGGCTCGGGCCTGATCAGTACTTGGATGGGAGACCTCAGATGTCACCACCAGCCATCCCTGCCTCTCAGTTCTCCTGCCTCTGGACTTCACACACAGTCTCCCAACTCCCTTTTCCCCTATTATTAATAAACTGTGGTTTGAGCGCATTTGATCTCCTCTCCTGTCTGTTCCATGACAGAACGATCTGACCACACATGGAGTCAGTGCCCGAATGCTCTGCCCTAGACCGGCTGCAGTGCACCGAGGGAGATGTCAGTCGGATGTCTGCTGACATTGGAGCCCTGATCCAGCTTGGTCATCAGCAGCAGTGACTGGACCAAGCACTCCAGCTGCTAACCGCTCTAGCACCCACTGCTCCTCTGAGTCAACCACCGTCGCCCCTTGTTGCATCAGCCCCTGTCATACCCGCTGTTGACATGCCAGCTCCGGAAGGTGCTCCTGCTGCACTCGGCACCCCGGAACCCAAGGTCGGCAGTCTGGAGCGTTTTGATGGTGACCCCTCCCAAGTCCGTGCTTTCCTGACCAGCTGCCAGCTGCTGTTCGACCTGCAGCCCAGAACCTTTGCGTCAGAGGCAGCGAAGGTGGCCTTCGTCATCACTCATCTGACTGGTCGCGCCTGCCTGTGGGGGACGGCAGAGTATGAATGCCGGACACCGGCGTGTGCCTCCTTCTCCTTGTTTTCAGCGGAAATGACTAAGGTCTTCGACCTGGGCTCATCGTCAGCAGAGGCATCCAGAGGACTGTTGCGTATTCGCCAAGGCAGACAAACAGTGGCTGACTACTCGGTCGACTTCCGGACCGTGGCCCGGCGCAGCAAGTGGAACATGCAGGCACTGGTGGACACCTTTCTGCACAGCCTGGCCGACTACATGAAGGACGAACTGGTCTCATATGAACAACCATCGACACTCGATGAGGCCGTTGCCCTGGCCGTCCGCATAGACCGCCGGGTCCAGACCCGTCGACGAGAGAGGGCCCGCCAGGCTTAGTCAGTCACCAGCACACGGAGTGACCCAGCCCCTGCTACGTCTCCTGCTGTTTCTCCGCCGAGCCTTCCGGACCAGTCAGAGCCTATGGAGATCGGCCGTGCTTCCCTCAGCCCGGCAGAGCGCCAGCGTCGGATCACCTCCAATCTGTGCCTGTACTGTGGGGGTGACGGTCACCGTGTGGCCTCTTGCCCAGTAAAAGCGACGAGCTCACCGGACATAGGAGGGGCCCAGCTGGGCTCAATGACCATCCAGTCCTCCACCAGCCAGAAACCTATGCTCCAAGTCTGCCTTCGTCTGTTGGATTCCACCCACACCCTGGCCGCCCTGGTGGACTCCGGGGCCGAGGCTAACATCATGGACACTGAGCTTGCACGCCAGTTGGACCTGCGAAGCCACCTCCTATCCTCTCCCATTTCAGCCAGGGCGCTGTATGGCCATCTCCTTGGCACCGTCACCCGCCTCACTGCCCCTGTTCTGATGACCCTGTCAGGCAACCACCACGAAATCATCCAATTTCACCTGCTCCATTCCCCCGGTCAACCTCTCATCCTGGGCTATCCATGGCTCCGCCAGCACAGTCCTCACCTCGACTGGGCCACTGGAGAGATAAAGAAATGGGGCAAGGACTGCCATCGGACCTGCTTACGAGCCGCCATCCTAAACACCTGTACTCCACCTGCCAGCTCTGCCCCCGACCTCACTAATGTCCCAGCATGTTATCACAGCCTTTGGGAGGTATTCAGTAAAACCAAGGCCACTTCCTTGCCTCCTCACCGGCCCTACGACTGCGCCATTGATCTCCTCCCAAGCACTGCGCCACCCAAGGGTCATCTCTACTATCTGTCCGCCCCGGAAAGAAAGGCGATGGAGACCTACATCAGTGACTCTCTGGCTGCCGGCCTCATCCGTCCATCCTCTTCGCCCGCTGGCGCTGGGTTCTTCTTCGTGGGAAAGAAGGATGGGTCCCTGCGCCCCTGCATCGATTACAGGGGTCTCAACGACATCACCGTCAAGAACCGATACCCTCTCCCACTGCTTACCTCCGCCTTCGAGCTGCTCCAGGGAGCCACGGTCTTCACGAAACTCGATCTCCGGAATGCCTACCACCTGGTTTGGATAAGGGAGGGAGACGAGTGGAAGACCGCGTTCAACACCCCCACCGGTCACTATGAATACCGGGTGATGCCGTTTGGCCTTACCAACGCGCCAGCGGTATTCCAGGCTCTGGTGAATGATGTCCTGCGAGATATGTTGAACAAGTTCGTGTTCATTTACCTCGACGACATCCTGATCTTCTTTAAAACCCTGTCTGAACATACCCAGCATTTCCAGCAAGTGCTCCGTTGTCTCCTGGAAAACTCCCTCTTCGTCAAGGCAGAGAAGTGTGAGTTTCATGCCAAGTCTGTGGGGTTCCTGGGGTACATCGTGGCAGAAGGGAGCATCCAGATGGACCCTGCCAAAATCTCTGCAGTTACTTCATGGCCAGTACCAGAGAGCAGGAAGCAGCTTCAGCAGTTCCTGGGCTTTGCAAATTTCTACAGGAAATTCATTCGTAATTACAGCACCATTGCGTCACCCCTCACTGCCTTGACCAGCACCAAACAGCCCTTCACCTGGACTCCGGCCGCCAACGAAGCCTTTGCCACCCTCAAGGCTCGGTTCACCACTGCTCCCGTCCTCCGGCTGCCTGATGAGGAGCGGCAATTCATCGTTGAGGTGGATGCCTCGGATGTGGGAGTCGGGGCAGTGCTCTCACAGAGGTCTGCGGATGACAACAAGCTCCACCCCTGTGCATTCTTCTCCCGCCGGCTGTCGCCGGCCGAACGCAATTACGACGTTGGCAATCAGGAACTGCTGGCGGTCAAGCTCGCCCTGGAGGAATGGCGCCACTGGCTGGAGGGGTGCGTAGTTCCATTCCTGGTCTGGACAGACCATAAGAATCTAGAATACATCCGCACCGCCAAACGACTCAACCCCAGACAGGCCCGCTGGGCTCTCTTTTTCACCCGATTCAATTTCACCCTTTCGTACCGGCCCGGATCTCGCAACACCAAGCCTGACGCACTCTCCCGCCAGTTCCAGAAGGGTGATGCCCCCTCCAAGGACCCGGCTCCCATCCTACCTGACCCCTGTATCGTTGCTGCGCTGACCTGGGACATCGAAGAACGAGTGTGGGAAGCCCTCCGTGACCAACCCAGCCCCAGTGCATGCCCCGCAAGTCACCTCTTCGTTCCTGAAGACCTGCGATCCCAGGTTATACAATGGGGACACGACTCCCGTCTAGCCTGCCACCCTGGTTCCACTTGCACCTACCACCTGCTCGCCCAACGGTTCTGGTGGCCTACTATGAGCAGGGATGTGCGAGACTTCGTCCGAGCCTGCCCTACCTGTAACCAAAATAAGTCCTCCAGCCGACCTCCTGCCGGTTTGCTCCAGCCTCTGCCCATGCCTATGCGACCCTGGTCCCACATCTCCCTGGATTTTTTTACGGGTCTACCCCCTTCTAACGGGATGACGGTCATACTCACCATCGTGGACCGCTTTAGCAAGATGGCACACTTTGTTCCCCTCCCTAAACTACCGTCAGCCAAGGAGACTGCCCAAATCGTCTTGCAACATGTCTTCCGCATCCATGGGCTGCCCAAGGACATCGTTTCGGACCGGGGGCCGCAATTCGCCTCCTCTTTTTGGAAGGAGTTCTGTCACCTACTCGGGGCCACCGCCAGCCTCACCTCCGGATTCTGACCCCAGTCCAATGGCCAGTCTGAGCGGACTAACCAGGAGTTGGAGAAGGCACTTCGGTGCATGGCGTCACGCAACCCTAGGGCCTGGTGCGAGCACCTGCTGTGGGTGGAATACTCTCACAACTCCCTCACCAGCTCAGCCACCGGGCTGTCCCCATTCCACTGTGTGTATGGCTACCAACCACCCCTGTTCCCCAGCCAGGAGGGAGAGGTCACCTGCCCGGCTGCCCTCACCTATGCACGCCGGTGCCGCCGCACCTGGTCTCAAGCCCGCGCTGCACTCCTCAAGTCAGTCACCAGCTACTCTACTGGTGCCAACCGGCAGAGGATGCCTGCGCCCACCTACCGGGTGGGCCAGAAGGTGTGGCTATCTGCCAAGGACCTGCCCCTCCAGGTGGAGTCTCGTAAGCTAGCACCTTGGTTCGTCGGACTATTCCCTATCCAGAGGATAATCAGCCAGTCTGCTGTCTGGCTCCGACTACCCAAATCCATGAGAGTGCACCCCACCTTCCACGTCTCTAAGATCAAGCCAGTGCACGAGAGCCCGCTGGTCCCAGCTGCACCTCCTCCTCCTCCTCCTCGTCTCATCGACGGTGGCCCGGTCTACTCCGTCCGGCAACTGCTGAAGTCACGACTCAGGGGCAGGGGCCTCCAATACCTGGTGGATTGGGAGGGCTATGGTCCTGAGGAGAGGATGTGGGTTCCCGCTGGAAGGATTCTGGATCCGGCCCTCATCGCCGACTTCCATCGGCTACACCCTGACCAGCCTTCCATCCGACGGGGCCGATGTAGGGGTTCTCACCAGGCGGATCCACTTCCAGACCCTGCCCCGGCTCCAGCACCTGAGCCTGACACTGAACCGAATCCTGGGCGGGGGCCCTTGGATGACGATTCTTCTGATGGTGAAGAGGGTGCAGAGGCTATGGACACTGACCGGTCAGAGGAATTCTGACCCTCCACCGGTATTCCCCCTCCTCCCTCCCATCTTGGTGGATCTGTGGCTAGGGACTTCTGGAGCCGTCCCTTGAGGGGGGGGGGGGTTCTGTCATGGTCCTACCTGTGGGCTTCTCTCTTCAGGTAACATCTCCACTCAGCATTACCAGCCACGCCAGCACTCACTTCCTCTTATTAACTTTCAGTGACTGTCATTGGCTGTTGCCGATCACCTGCTTCCCCCTGGGTGTATTTAAGCTGCAGTTCTCCCTAGCCTCAGTGTCAGATCGTCTGCAACTCTCAGCCTGATATCCTGCTCTGTGTTCCTACTACTCTGACTCCTGAAATTGTTCTGTTCCGTTTGACTCTGTCTGCTCTCCAGCCCCGGTACCCTGACCTGCCTTCTGTTTCGTTTGACTCTGTCTGCTCTCCAGCCCCGGTAACCTGATCTGCCTTCTGTCTCCTATCTTGCTACCTGATTTGTGACTCTGTGTTCCAGTTTGCTCTCTAACTCCTGCCTGCTGAGGGACTGCTCGCTTGGAGACTGCCTGATACCCAAGTTCTGTCAGGCCACAGCTCTCTGACTATGCCAGCTCCTGTTAGAGCTCAGAAGCTAAGCAGGGTTGGGCCTGGTCAGTACTTGGATGGGAGACCTCAGATGTCACCACCAGCCATCCCTGCCTCTTAGTTCTCCTGCCTCTGGACTTCACCCACACACATACTCCCTTTTCCCCTATTATTAATTAACTGTGGTTTGAGCGCATTTGATCTTCTCTCCTGTCTGTTCCATGACAGCCTGCCTTCTTTGTGATTTTAAAAATAAATCATTCGATAAGCCAAAGCAATAGAGTGGAAAGTTTCAACTTATGTTTGCCTTGGATAACTTTGCCTAAAACATGGTGGTGTATACTGATTTTTTTTCCCGAATTTTTTTTTTGTGTAGGTGTAACGGATGCCAGATTGCTAATGTATCTCAGTTCCATAGGCTACATGGTTAGGGGATCTTTTGTCCTCATTGCTTGGCCCAGATCAAACCATTAAACACGCTTAAATTATTCTTACTCTTGCCACATACATGATTTTTTTTAAAAACTGATGATATTCAGTTCAAACACCATTAAAAGTAATTTCAGTAATAGATCTCTTGTGTGATGTGTAATTCACCCTCTCATTTAAATATGGCGGAAATGTTTCGGCGCGCGCTTTGCACATCACAGACCTCTGTGATTTTAAAATGCTGCTCCGGCCCTGATCATCTCTGCCCCTTTTTCCTGAGCAGCAAGGTTTGAAACTCCAGCTATGTGCCGCCACATAGTGCGCTTGTCAGTTGTCAGCATCTTTGTTGCTTCGTTCATTAACCACAGGTTACCGTATCACTGATTTTATCTGAGACGTTAACAAACATTCTAAGTAATTCTAACATGCTGTGTCAGAATGTTTATGCAGGTGCTCATGGGAGTTGTAGGCACGTAATATTACATTGCAATGCGTTTATTATATCAGATGCCTTCAGAGAAAACTACAATTAAATATATATTGTCATACCACAAAATAAACCACCCGCCAAAGTGGCTAGTGGGACTAAAGTCATTCCCCGGCAAAGCCGAATTTTACCTGCATTTGGTGGGCAGGCGGGTGCTAATGTAAAGCCCTGTAACATACACATGATATTATTCGTAAACATTGAATTAGTTTCCACTGTTATGCTAATGACACACAGTTGTATGTTTCTGCAAAACCTGATGAGAGACACCAGCTTAATAGAATTGAGGAATGTGTAAAGGACATTAGACACTGGATGCTTATTAACTTCCTTCTGCTTAACTCTGACAAGACTGAAGTACTTGTACTCGGACCACATGCAGCTAGAAGTAAGTTTTCTGATTCCACAGTAACTCTGGATGGCCTTTCTGTTTCTTCACGTGCAGCAGTAAAAGACCTCGGGGTGATTATTGACCCCAGTCTTTCATTCGAAACTCACATTGATAACATCACCCGGATAGCTTTCTTTCATCTCAGAAATATTGCTAAGATAAGAAATTTAATGTCACTACATGACGTGGAAAAACTAGTTCATGCTTTCGTTCCCTCCAAGTTGGATTATTGTAATGCCTTACTGTCTGGATGTTCCAATAAGTGCATAAACAAGCTCCAGTTAGTTCAAAATGCAGCAGCAAGAGTCCTTACTAGAACTAGAAAATATGACCCCATCACCCCTGTCTTATCCACACTGCATTGGCTACCAATCAAATTTCATACTGATTATAAAATACTACTATTGACCTTTAAAGCACTGAATGGTCTCGCACCACAGTACCTGAGCGAACTTCTGCTCCTCTTTGACCCGCCACGCCTACTTAGATCAAAAGGTGCAGGCTATCTGCTGGTACCTCGTATAGTGAAGGCTACATCAGGGGGCGGAGCCTTTTCTTACAAAGCCCCACAGTTATGGAACAGCCTTCCAAGTTGTGTTCAGGAATCAGACACAGTCTCAGCATTTAAGTCTCGGCTGAAAACATATCTGTTTAGTCAAGCCTTGTGTTAATGGTGTTTATGAGGTAAAGGAGTAGATCTGGAGGGTCCTCAGACAGAGTGTTTTGGTAAACTGGGATGTATGGATGCTGTCAGTCCCCACTCGCTTGCTCACTCGAGTTTGTTGACGGTGTAGTGGCTGCTGCTTTATGTCCCGGGGCTCCCTCATGCCTGTGTTACCTTCTGGATCTCCCCTTTTAGTTATGCTGTCATAGTTGCCGGAGTCCCTGCTTGTACTCAGTGCAATATGTATACTGTTCCTACTTATTCAGGTGACATTGGGCATACCTAACAACCTGTGTTTTCTTTCCCTCTCCCCCCCCCCCCCCCCCAAATCTGTCCCTCTGAGTTACATGGAGTCAACAGGAAATCTTTTGGTGGAGAGGGTGGAGACCTCGACTGGCTATCGTAGCCTGCAGGGAATCGGCCGTCAGACTTTCTGTCGCATGTCTCAGACCCGGTGAAATGTAACTGAATTGTCTTGGCCAGCCCTAAGGGTCCCATCTGCATCCCATCATTGCTGAGGAGTGTGCTCCGATCACCCAATCAAGCATCCAGCCAGAGCAGGTCATGATATTTTTTAACCATATTAACATGCCATTGTTGTTTATTATGCTTGATGTCAAGACTCTCGTCTCTGCGAGCCTACCACACAGATTTAATACTTGTGCCATTTTTAGGGCATACCTAACAACCTGTGTTTTCTCTCTCCCCCCCCAATCTGTTCCTCTGAGTTACATGTCGGTCCTGGGCTCGAGATGCTAAACCTCTTCTGCCCCTCAGACCTGCTTGATCCATCCTGGTGCCCTGTATCTGGTTGGAGTTTTATCGCACCGCTCCTGTGGAGGACGCCCCCATGAGGACAGTTGTTAGTTACACCTGGAAGACGCTCTGGAATCTTACAGTAATGCTTTTATGGCTGAGGACTACAGTTGACTTGCTAACTTTAGGACTGCAGTTGTCATGAACAGTTTTGCACTCAAGTTTCCATCAATGAAGAGTTTATAACATCAACGAAACTGACTTCATGTTAAAACTGTTAATGTTATAGTCATGTTTTCTGTTGTTGCCCAAATGAGGATGAGTTCCCTTTTGAGTCTGGTTCCTCTCGAGGTTTCTTCTGAGTCTGATGTCATCTGAGGGAGTTTTTCCTTGCCACCGTCGCCACAGGCTTCATCATTGGGGATAGATTAGGGATAAAATTAGCTCATGTTTTAAGTCGTTCAAATTCTGTAAAGCTGCTTTGCGACAATGTTTATTGTTAAAAGCGCTATACACATAAACTTGACTTGACATACGTGTGCACACACTGCCAGAGCCGGGTCAGAACACTACCATGCTGCTTTGTTGGGGGTGGGGAGGAGTGTTACAATTTAAAAAAAAATACAATGGATTTTTTTCAGTTCAGTTGTGTTTCATTTTGTGATGTTCTACCAGGTGTTTATTCTATAGGTTCTACAAGTTAGTCAGTAAATCCAGTCGATTGTTTCAGAGGCATTAGGTTTTGTAAGGGCTGTGGCAATAATACAACAACGCGTTGACAGAAAATGTACTTTTAATACTTAAGTATTTTTAAACGCAAATACTCCAGTACTTTAACTTAAAGCATATATGCAGAGTCATGGCCTCACTTTCGTTTATAAATGCCTTGAGACCTCAAGAATGGCACTGGAATAATTTTAAGTGTTAACAATAAATCTAATATAGTAATTTTTATGATTAAAGTGATTTATATAGGTAGCGGTCTGAGTGAATGACCTTGACGTCCGTAACGTCACAGCAGGAAGTCTATCGGTCTCATCGCCATTTCCGCTATACTAAAACACAGAGCTGACTGCAACGCTGATCCTCCATTTTGAGCTAATTTATCGTCATGCCACGTAGATGTGTTGCTGGCCGGTGCAGCAACACGACAGAAGGTGGATTTACGTTGCATTCATGGCCCAAGAATGTTCAAACTGCAAAGATTTGGATGTGTTTTGTGAGAAGTTCACGGGCACATTGGGTGCCTATGAAGTGGTCTCTCCTCTGCTCTGCACATTTTACTGCAGACTCGTACGAGACCTCTGATCTGTTGAGGAGCGTTGGCTATAAGCCTGTATTGAAAGAGGGTGCAGTACCAATTAAAGAAAAATAAAACAAGCATTTTTTTTTAAAGTGAGTTCAGTTGCACCAGTCCTCCTTTATTCGTCACATGCACACTTCAAGCACAGTGAAATTCATCCTCTGCATTTAACCCATCTGAAGCAGTGAACACACGCACCCAGAGCAGTGGGCAGCCACACTACAGCGCCCGGGGAGCAGTCAGGGGTTCGGTACCTCGCTCAAGGGCACCTCAGCCCAAGGCCGCCCCATGTCAATCTAACTGCATGTCTTTGGATTGTGGGGGAAACCGGAGCACCCGGAGGAAACCCACACAGACACGGGGAGAACATGCGAACTCCACACAGAAAGGCCCTCACCGGCCACTGGGTTCAAACCTGGAACCTTCTTGCTGTGAGGCGACAGCGCTAACCACTACACCACCGTGCCTCCTGGAGTATGAGCCGAGGGTTGTTGCTAAAACCCGGAATGGAACGGGACGGGACATATCGCTCGGGCAGTGACCTCCCCACGGTTGTTGTTAAAACCGGTGACATCCTGTTCCGTCCCGGGTTTTAGTAATTGTCTGAGCCCAGCAGTAATGGCAGACTACACAGTATGGAGAGAATGAGTGGACCAGCTGTCTTATTTCTAAACTGGATATTGCTGCCATCTCGCCCTTACGTGGAAGAAGTGAAGGAACGGAGAACTGAACGAACAACTGAATGTCAGATTGTTTCAAAACAATCGGCCACAAGATCGGCCATCAAGAAGCGAGAACACAGATGGGTAAGCTCCGACTCTCGTTTGTCTACCTGCATTTAGATTAATACATGTAACTTGTATTATGTGTTTAAGTTAGCAGTATAAGATTATTTAATTTGCTTCAGAATGTGATTCAGTTCATCTGATTATTTAATTAGCCTTTTACATTTTAGTGGTTAGCACAGTCGCCTCACAGCAAGAAGGTTCCAGCTTCGAACCCAGTGGCCGGCGAGGGCCTTTCTGGGTGGAGTTTGCATGTTCTCCCCGTGTCTGCTCCGGTTTCCCCCACAGTCCAAAGACATAAAGGTAGGGTGACGTGAGGCGGCCTTGGGCTGAGGTGCCCTTGAGCAAGGTACCGAACCCCTGACTGCTCCCCGGGCGCTGTAGTGCGGCTGCCCACTGCTCTGAGTGTGTGTTCACTGCTTCAGATGGGTTAAATGCAGAGGATGAATTTCACTGTGCTTGAAGTGTACATGTGACAAAGGTTTCTTCTTCTTTATCAGTGAAAATGCATGCATGTACATGTTGCACAAGTTATCACACCTGTTTTAATGAGAGTCAACCCACAATCAATGAAGTCAAACCAGTCTTAGTTGAGCAAGTCGGTAACGGTATTGCTTACTTTCACCATAAATTTTTATTTATAATGATTTTGGTCTATAGCTGTCAAAGGCCTCGGCTTTAAAACCGGTTCCCGCTGCGATGTCACACACTCAGGGCTGGCTGGCTCAGCGGGGCAGTGCCAATCACAACTTTGCAGTCGATTTTCACTCTCAAATATTATCTTTTTTTTATTCCCATTTATGCAGCATACAAGAGTCAAGGATGGAGATACTATCCACTCAGAAATTTATTTTAAAATAAAGGTTCTGTGTATCTGCTTTAAGTAAAAATTTGACTGTACAACTTTCACTTATATCAGAGTAACATTTGACCAGTTGGATCTGTACTTTGACTTAAGTAATGAAGTTGGGTACTTTATCCACCTCTGCTTTAAAAATACTTGATATTTTTGAGGTTTTGTTTGAGTAGTTTTTCTTTCATACTCGGTTGGTTCAGCAACACGCTCCAACATTTTGTTTTTCTCTACTCACGGTATACAAGCTGATATCCTAGTAGTAGAGTAGCCAATCATTGCTCATATCCAGTGAATGTGGATAGAATAAATATATTTCATGTCTAATATCCTGAGTGGTGCCTTGATGGCTCCGCCCCTTTTCCTTCCTCCGTGTAGAACAGGCTGAGAGGATGAAAAGCATTAATGGGAAACTTCGAGAGCGACAAAAACAGAGTGAGAACTACTAACATACGTGATCTCACTCTCTCACACACACACACACACACACACACACAGAGGACAGGGTGAAGTTGAAAATTTGTATTTCTATGAAAATAGAAAAAGGTGCAATCCAGGATGTGTATAATTCTGGTTTTATTGTAACTGTGGCACTGAATATGATGTAAACTGAAATACAAAAACGCAATGATATGAAATGCTGATATTGTGTACATAAAGAGATTTGAGAGTCATGCAGACCTGAATACAACTAGATGCAAATAGAGAAACTTTACAGAACTCCTCCAGGTTCCTGTGTGTGTTTATTTGGAATAAGAATTTCTACATTTCTCTTTAGTGAGGGAAAATAAACCAGAACCCGTGATAATGAAGACCGAACACAGCTGTTAAATGCCGGGGATAAACACTGAAAACATCGAACGCAAACTCATTACAGTCTGATACGAACAGAATTAGAATTAAAAAACAAACACACAGGACATCTCAAGCATTGACCCAGTACTTATTTAATTTCTGTACCAACGTCTATATTCTTCAAACAAAAACAAACAAACAAACAAACAAACAAACAAACAAACAAACGAAGTGCTGATTAAAACACTGCTTGGAAATAAACCATAAAAATAACATCTAAATAACTTTTCAAACTGTTCACCAAAACAAATTCACAGCAGTGTTTTTATTTAGAAGATGTCCTACGTTCACGCTAGCAAGTGATAAGTTACTTTTGGGTGTGGCCTGTCCAACGTTTTCTTAGTTCCGATGAGAAACAGTAGTAGCTGCGCTAAACGGTACACATTTTCAAAAGTTAACTCATTAAATCCAAACACACTTGAACCTTCTCGTTCTCAGCTTTGTACTCACTTCCTTCTTAGATTAGACGAACAAAGCAAACTAACTGCCAGCTACCAATGACCTCTGCTACATCCTTCAAGCTCGATTTTTCTTTTCTACACATTTAATGAGAGCTCATATATAACGCCACAAAACCATGGTGATGTTTTTCTTTCCGATTGTTGTGCATCAAACTGTAGACGGATCGTAAGCCGAAACTGAGGAATTGCTGCTCTAAACGAGCCGCCGGATTGGACCGAGGAATCATTCGAGCCAAGTGGGTGGATTTGTTACTTCTTTAGAAGGTCATACCAAACGTGCAGAGACTGAAGAAAATCAGAATCCGAAAGCTGTTGGTGAAATCCACAACGTTTTATTCGCAAAAACTTTAAACTGCAACAGCTGGCTGTAGATTTTCATTATAAAATTCAGTAAACAGGTTTTATGGAGGTTTTTTTTTTTATTTTATTTGAAGGGAAACGTAGGAATTTCTGCCCATAATAATCTCTCTCACACACAGTTGTATTGAACAGAGATACAGAACAAAAATTATACTAATAAAGCTGGTGTTTTCCTTTAATGCTGCTGCTTAATCATGTGAAATGAAGTGAAGTCCACATTTATTAACTTTCAGAGGAAAGGCACTAGGTGTGTCAGATAGAGAGAGAGAGAGAGAGAGAGAGAGAGAGAGAGAGAGAGACTACCTACTATAAGCCCTTTCCTTTTTTGCCCTCTCGAGGGTTTTGTCCATTGTCTTCTCGTTGTCCCCTCTGCATTTCGGACAGTACCACTTTCCCTTGGGCTTGTGGTGCAGGTCGACGCAGGAGAAGTGGAACCACTCGATGGGGCACTTGTCGTTGTCACAGCAGATCATCTCTCCATACGAAACCTGCTCACACAGGCAGTACGTGGGTTCGTTCGGGTCGATGGGGAGGTCTGTCGGAGACGCTTCTCTCTCCTGCTTCGCTTTGGACCTCTTTTTCTTTTTCGTCGACGATGTCGACGACGTCCTGGCCTTCTTCTCTTTTGGGGTGATGACGCTCACAGTGTCGTTGCTGTGCTCCAAACCACAATTGGAGTTGTCCCGATTTTCAGAGCCACTCTTTTGTCTCCGCGAACGCTTCCCGCTCACCTTATCCCCCGACCCTGGTATTTCCTCCCGCTTTCTGTCTGTCCCCGTTTTGCCCAGAGACATAAGCGGCGTAGACAGTGGTGTCAGGTTTACAGTCGTCACAGCAGG
This sequence comes from Neoarius graeffei, assembly GCF_027579695.1. Classification (NCBI taxonomy): domain Eukaryota; kingdom Metazoa; phylum Chordata; class Actinopteri; order Siluriformes; family Ariidae; genus Neoarius; species Neoarius graeffei. The sequence continues at coordinate 94,036,483 of NC_083577.1, forward strand.
GGAAGCGGCGCTCCCAACGGACACGGTGCTCTCTGGGGAACTCTGACAAGCCTGGAAAAGCTCCACCTGCCACTCGAACTGACGAGTGCGGTTCTCCACCAGCTCCACCATCTGTCCCGCGATCTGGATCTTTTCATCTCCCAACTCTTGAGTACGGATCAGAGAGCGCTGAACGTGCTGGAGGAGACGCCGTCGCTGGAAAGGATCCGTTTCCTGCTTGTGCTTCTCATAAACGTCATTCAGCTCCTTCAGGATCTCTGAAAATGGACCAGTTAGGACAAATTAAGCTCCTGAAGACAAATGTGGGACAAACCTAGCTCATCAAACTACCAAACAAACAGTGAATGTCTTCTCAGTTGCATGAAGATTGTTGTAATTTTACAATGTGTAACAATCTACTGTTTTATCACTCTTGCGTTATGAAAAAACTCCTTTTTCATTTTCCAGTGAAATGTTATGTCCAGTGTCTCAGCAGTGGAGACATTTGGACAAAAGCTGTACTCAGACACCCAGCATGCACTGCAGCCATGACACAGAGACTCAGCTCGCGAGTGATCTATCTCCGAAAGGAGTGTGATGGTGTTGACACTGGGATTAGCATCAAAGTTTTGATCTTCTGGAGAAGAGTTTACAGACGAGGTGCTGAGAGATGGACAGAATAAAGACTAAAGCACCGCCGCAGTGCTCTTGTTCAGTAGAGATGATGTGAAGGGGGAATCCCAGTACAGCGCTATCAGCACTGTGGGTAATACAGGACACCATCAAGCTACATGAAAATAGATGAATGAATCTTGGACGCCACTAAAGATCACGTTCAAATCCACCGTCTGAGAACGATAAGCTTATTTTTGGTTCATGGTTTTGGAAATATAAACTAGACAGACATATCAAAAATGTTTTGTAGAAGTTGTCTGAACTGTAAATGTTTACATAAACACAATTAACTCTTACTTTTTCCCCTCCATGTCATTATTCTCACATCTTTACATCTGAGACCGTCACCACATCCAGATTTACTCCTCACAACCTTTACTCTGAGCTTTTATTTCCCGCTCATTAATAATTCATAATATTCCCTGATTTACATGTTTAAAGATGAATAACTGATTAATATTTCTGTCCCACTTCTTTCTCTTTCTGTCATGTTTTTAAACTCGTGTGTGAACAAATTATATTCTAACTAACTAAAAAAAAGAATCTCTTAACTTTACAAAACAGTTCGTTAACTTAATCCACTTTTCCAGCGTATTAACCAAAACCCAGCCATCATAACGCGCCGAACACCAGAATAGGGTTTGGTTTGTTTTTTATCTTTGTGTTTATTACTCATCCCCTTCGGACACAAGGAAACACGCTATGGAACTTCACCACTGTACACATCTCCGGAGGGATTAAATATAATACTTCTAACGTTAAAAAAAAGTGCTAATTTCACCGAACCCTAGCTAGCTGCTAGCATAAACACCTAGCTGTTTAGCATGGCTAGATACACTTATAAACGTAAGCTTTCTATTGCTAAAGCTAATAGGCGTTAGCTCGCTAATTTAGCATTCTTATCTTATTAATAACGGAAAAAGAATATTCTCGAGCTGGGCGTGGCAACCTGAACTTGTTGCCAGGGTAACGAATCACCGCGTAGACAAGTTAGCTAGCTGGATAAAGAATGTTAGCTTGGTTGATTAGCTTAGCCTAGATAATTTTACGAAATAAAATATATTTTAGCTGGAAAACTGAACATATTTCCAAAATAACGTCGCATTAAAAAAAGAAAATTAAAACTAACTGATTAGCTACATAAAAAAAAAGATTTCTTTAGCTAGTACAGAAAGACTGATCCGTTAGCGCGCTAGTTATGGACATGCTAACCAAGCTAACCAGGTTCCTGTGGAAAGCGTGATGTTTACTAGTGCAAATACGAATTATATAAATAAAACAATTTAATAATAGCGTAATTTGCTTAAATGAAGTTACCGCTTTTTCTGTAATTAGTATATAATGATAATAATAAGTTACAATCGAATGTATTCTGATTACAACAAAAACAGTTACATTAAATGGTAAAAGGTTTATTTCCCCAACATACAGGAAGCTGTCTGAGCTGTTTGTTTATTTCAGGGTTTTGTTTATTTGTTTGGCGGAACCCTGAACACTTGATTGGGTCTGAGCGTAAAGAGGCCGTGTCCAGTGTAATAAACCCACCTTGATATTTTGCATCTATCTCCCTCATGAGAGAAACCCCTCTCTGCAGGTCCAGCGGTAAAGACTCGACCAGCTCCAGGTACTCCTCCGCATAGCTGCAGAGCACAGGCACCGAGTCCCCGTTAGCAGCAGGGTTTAACATGCTGATCTCTCTCTACTTCCTGATTTCCTGCATTTACTCTGTCAGTCTGAGGGGAGTTCGAGGAGCTCCAGGGTTCTGATTAGTGTTGGACTGTAAGATCTTTCCCGTCCTGCCTCTGCTTTCACTGCGCTGCTGGAAGAATCGATCCATTACGGACCGAATCCTTTAAACGACTCTTTCGAGTGAGTCGAACTCGGGAGTCGATTCCCATTCATAAAGGGTTTCATAAAACATTTACGTCTCATCTCATTATCTGTAGCCGCTTTATCCTGTTCTACAGGGTCGCAGGCGAGCTGGATCCTATCCCAGCTGACTACGGGCGAAAGGCGGGGTTCACCCTGGACAAGTCGCCAGGTCATCACAGGGCTGACACATAGACACAGACAACCATTCACACTCACATTCACACCTACGCTCGATTTAGAGTCACCAGTTAACCTAACCTGCATGTCTTTGGACTGTGGGGGAAACCGGAGCACCCGGAGGAAACCCACGCGGACACGGGGAGAACATGCAAACTCCACACAGGAAGGCCCTCGCCGGCCCCGGGGCTCGAACCCAGGACCTTCTTGCTGTGAGGCGACAGAGCTAACCACTACACCACCATGCCACCCCTGTTCAGAGCATTTCAACCAAAAATATATTGGTTCGGAATCTGAAAAGTTGTTTCCCAGCTAGAACCAAAATATAGCTGGTTTTTCCAGCATGGACTGTGACATCATCAGTGGGTGTGTCATTAATTTGGAGAGGAAGCAGATTGCAACAATGGAAAAAGATACTTCATTAAAAAATGGACTGAAAACAAATAAAGCAATAACAGAACAAAGGCTTGCAGGTAATCAGTGTGAATCATCATCTTTCTACTACTGTTTACTTCCCTTGTGAATTGTGCCACACCCTCCATTCATGACGCATCCTTGATTACAACGGTTCTGCTCAAAACTGGTGAAAATGTGGGCTGGTTCGGTAGCTGGCACCAAGGTTCAAAGAATCCATATTTGCCAACTCTTCAGAATGAAAAGCAGTAGATCAGACTGTATGACATTGAAAAAACAGTGTAAAATGGTGCATTGCCCTGCATTCTGAGTAACATATTTGAAGAAAATTGATAGAGAAATTGGATCGACATACTTCACAAAATGCTTCTCACCTTGCCTTGATGCTTTGATGCTGGATGATCAATAACTTGTTCCCTGATGGCCAAAAAGGGGTATGAGTTCCAGTGGAAGGAAGTTGTAATACTTCAGTATATAAAGACATTCTGTACAATTGTGTGCAACAGTTTGGAGAAGAATCACAGATGGGTGTGATGGTACATATGTTTTGGCCATAAAGTGTACCTCTGTGGGAAGAAGTGCTGAAGGTCCAGTGGCTTCCAGTCTTCCTTCATGGTTCAGGAGGTGGGGCGAGAAAGTGCTTGGCCCCCGTGATCACTGCTGGCAGTGATCTTGTGTTTAATTTGGGATTATGAGCAGAGATGCACCAGAGACATGCTGGATGAAGAATGGCAAATACAAGCTAGAAACAGAAATCAGGATAACGATGTGTGTGAAATTAGAGTGATGGTTTAAAGTGATTTCTCACACTTTCCTGAAAACAACCTTCTCAGGCAGTAAATACTGTAAATGTTACAGATATAAAGGGAGCAACTTTGGTTTGGTATCCTGAAAGTGTTAAATAAATGGAAAATCGATTTAAAACTAGGGTGGCACGGTGGTGTAGTGGTTAGCGCTGTCGCCTCACAGCAAGAAGGTCCGGGTTTGAGCCCCGTGGCCGGCAAGGGCCTTTCTGTGTGGAGTTTGCATGTTCTCCCCGTGTCCGTGTGGGTTTCCTCCGGGTGCTCCGGTTTCCCCCACAGTCCAAAGACATGCAGGTTAGGTTAACTGGTGACTCTGAATTGACCGTAGGTGTGAATGGTTGTGTGTCTGTGTGTCAGCCCTGTGTCTGTGTGTCAGCCCTGTGATGCCCTGGCGACTTGTCCAGGGTGAACCCCGCCTTTCGCCCGTAGTCAGCTGGGATAGGTTCCAGCTTGCCTGCGACCCTGTAGAAGGATAAAGCGGCTAGAGATAATGAGATGAGATGAGATGCTCTGAACAGTTCAAAATTTGGTGCATAGACAAGAACGGAATCCATTCCATGTTGGTGAAAAAGGGGTATTAGAGTCCAAACCTGTTCCAGCATGACAGTGCCCCTGTACACAAAGTGAGCTCCATGAAAACATGGTGTGTGAAGGTTGGAGTGAAGAACTCCAGTGTCCTGCACAGAGCCCTGACTGAACTCAACCCCACTGAACTGGAACACTGACTGTACTAATGCTCCTGTAGCTGAATGAACCCACATCCCCACAGCCACACCATAAATCTAGTGGAAACCCTTCCCAGAAGAGAAGAGTGGAGCTCAGTATAACAGTGAAGGGGAATAAATGAGATGTTCAATAAGCACATATGGTGTAATGATCAAGGGTTCACAAACTTTTGGCCATATAGTAGTATGTACTGAATTTGAAGTCAATGCATCAAGCTGTCGCTGAGATATTGCTTCACTTTCTGTTTGGTGACTTTGCTGGCAGAATGTTTTGTGTTGTTGTGGTTGGTCTCCTGATGCTGTGATCTAAATTTTCATGATGACTGAATAAGATTTGTAGGTGTGAAAAAAGATTAAAAAGTGGCAGAAAATCTAATGTAGTGGAGATTAACATTTTAACATTAATAATTTCTGTAATAAAAAGCTTGTAAAGAATGTACGATATTGAGAGCATGATGGTGTTGATGGTGGTATTAAAATGAAAGTTTTGGAAACTGATATGTTCAGGCAGACAGTACAGATGAGGAGGTGAGAGAGCTGGACTGATTAAAGACTAAAGCGCTGCTGCATCGCACACGTTTAGTGGACATGAAGCGAGGGTTTAATCCCACTGCACCGCTATGAGCAGGTAGTGAACGGCACTGCGGGTATTAACCAAAGTGAAAATACACCAGCATGTCACTGAAATGAGTTTAGGGTGGAGGTCCAGTTATGTACTCTTGATTATTTTTAAAGGTACATGATGTTTTCATTTTCAAGTGAAAGACTGATATTAATTGTCCCATTGATGGTTCCACCCCAGTGAAAGGGAAGAAGTACAGATTAGTCCCCATTTCTGAGAATGTATTTGTTTTCTACATGTACTTGAGTTCTACCATCAAAACTCTGTATTTTTACGGAATAATCTAATAAATGTTACCGTTGTCTTTTAGAGAACTGACTTTATTGTCACATGACCTCAGTGGAAAGCTAAAGCCTGGAGTAAGGAACCAGGCCACACAGAGCAGAGCTTTGTACTGCATTGGACAATAAGGTATGTTTCTGTCTCTACACACTCACACACTGATCTGAAGTCCATCTAAAGATTCATTCACCCTGATGGAGCCCTGTACTGATCAGCCGAAGAGTTTTAACCTGTCTATCTCAGGGTTCTTGCACAAAAGTCTGTGTGACAGAAATATTCTTGGTGTTAAAATGTGAAATTTAAAGTCACTGAAGTTGTCAGTGTGATGTCTGTAGACTTTCCATCTCCCGATAAAGCACAGGTTTAATGACCTTGAAAATTGAGCAAGAAATCTAAACATAGACAGTGTGAAAATTAATCTTCAAACAACCTGGAATTATTTTTAATAGGAAAGGACAAGACATGAGATTGTGTGATGATAAAAACAAACAAACAAACAAACAAACAAACAAACAAACAAACAAACCAGCATGCTGCTGGTAGTTCTTACATCAGTGCCTGTATTTACTGTAGTGTTTGTGTTAACCAGAAAACTGCTTGCTTTCCAGTGGCTTGTATAAGTTTTCACTCCCTTGCACATTTTGTAGTGTTACAACCTGGAAATGAAAAGTACTTAATTAATGTTTTATGTCATGAATTTACACAAAATAATCTGTATTATTAAAGCGGAGGGCAGATCAAAAGTCAGGAACTGAGAGAGTAAAACTACATGTACTTAATTTTGTATTTAGCATTTACAGCATATGTTCTACAGGTTCACCATTACACTATGCATTTTCTCTACACCAGATTTTGCTATATGTATTTGGACAAAGTACTTAAAGCAGATACAAAGAACCTTTTATTTTTAAATACATTTCTGAGTGGATAGTATCTCCATCCTTGACTCTTGTATGCTGCATAAATAGGAATAAAAAATATATATTTTTGAGAGTTAAAATCGACTGCAAAGTTGTCATTCGAGCTGCCCCACTGAGCCAGCCAGCCCTGAGTGCGTGACATCACAGTGGGAACCGGTGCTATAGACCAAAGCCAGACTCAGCAGGCGAGAGCGGTGCAGTGGCCTCTTCGTTCGGATTTATTGGAGATTCTTCAGATTCCTCAGATAGTTATAGTCCTGAAATTGTAGTGTGTGTACATGCTACTGCTATACACGTAGAACCGTGTCAGTTTGAACCATCGGAAAGTGAATCCGATAGTAACACGTCGGCCACGGAGGCCTCCACCTTACGAAATAAAGCCAGAGAACAAAGCAGTCTAGAGAACTGGATGGAATTGAACTGACAGTCTCATGTGACTCTCATTAAAACAGGATGGGTGTTATAACTTATGCAGCATACATGTACATGCATGCATTTTCACTGATAAAATGTAAAAGGCTCATTAAATAATCAGATGAACTGAGACAATCACATTCTGAAGCAAATTAAATAATCTTATACCGCTTACTTAAACACACAATACAAGTTACATGGATTAATCTAAAGGCAGGTAAACACATTTTTGTTGCTTTTGCTATGTAACCAAATGAGTCGGAGCTTACCCGTCTGTGTTCTCGCTTCTTGAAGGCCGAGCTTGTGGCCGATTGTTTTGAAACAATCTGACTTTCAGTTCTTTGTTCAGCTCTCCGTTCATTCGCTTCTTCCATGTAAGGGCGAGATATTGCTGCTGAGATAAGCAAATCCAGTGGGGGGGAAAAAAAGCATATCCAGCAGAGAAAACTGACAACTGGTCCACTCATTCTCCATTTTCTCCATACTGAGTACTTAGCTCCAGGAGAACTGGTGCAACTGAACTTACTTTCCTTTTCTTGTAGTTTCTTTACCTTTAATTGTTGGTACTGCACCCTCTTTCAATACGGGCTTATAGCCAACACTTCTCAACAGGTCAGAGGTTTTGTACGAGTCTTCAGTAAAATGTGCAGAACAGAGGAGAGACCACTTCATAGGCGCCCAATCTGTGAATTTCTCGCAAAACACGTCCAAATCTTTGCAGATTGAACATTCTTGGGCCATGAATGCAACATAAATCCACCTTCTGTCGTGTTGCTGTACCGGCCAGCAACACATTTACATGGCATGGCAATAATGCTCAAAATGGAGGATCGAAGTTGCAGTTAGCTCTGTGTTATAGTACAGCGGAAATGGCGATGAGACCGATAGACTTCCTGCTGTGACATCACAGATGTCAAAGTCATTCACTCAGACCGCTACCTATACAGTGGTGCTTGAAAGTTTGTGAACCCTTTAGAATTTTCTATAGTTCTGCATAAATATGACCTAAAACATCATCAAATTTTCACACAAGTCCTAAAAGTAGATAAAGAGAACCCAGTTAAACAAATGAAACAAAAATATTATACTTGGTCATTTATTTATTGAGGAAAATGATCCAATATTACATATCTGTGAGTGGCAAAAGTATGTGAACCTCTAGGATTAGCAGTTAATTTGAAGGTGAAATTAGAGTCAGGTGTTTATAATCAATGGGATGACAATCAGGTGTGAGTGGGCACCCTGTTTTATTTAAAGAACAGGGATCTATCAAAGTCTGAGCTTCACAACACATGTTTGTGGAAGTGTATCATGGCACAAACAAAGGAGATTTCTGAGGACCTCAGAAAAAGCGTTGTTGATGCTCATCAGGCTGGAAAAGGTTACAAAACCATCTCTAAAGAGTTTGGACTCCACCAATCCACAGTCAGACAGATTGTGTACAAATGGAGGAAATTCAAGACCATTGTTACCCTCCCCAGGAGTGGTCAACCAACAAAGATCACTCCAAGAGCAAGGTGTGTAATAGTCGGCGAGGTCACAAAGGACCCCAGGGTAACTTCTAAGCAACTGAAGGCCTCTCTCACATTGGCTAATGTTAATGTTCCTGAGTCCACCATCAGGAGAACACTGAACAACAATGGTGTGCATGGCAGGGTTGCAAGGAGAAAGCCACTGCTCTCCAAAAAGAACATTGCTGCTCATCTGCAGTTTGCTAAAGATCACGTGGACAAGCCAGAAGGCTATTGGAAAAATGTTTTGTGGATGGATGAGACCAAAATAGAACTTTTTGGTTTAAATGAGAAGCATTATGTTTGGAGAAAGGAAAACACTGTATTCCAGCATAAGAACCTTATCCCATCTGTGAAACATGGTGGTGGTAGTATCATGGTTTGGGCCTGTTTTGCTGCATCTGGGCCAGGACGGCTTGCCATCATTGATGGAACAATGAATTCTGAATTATACCAGCGAATTCTAAAGGAAAATGTCAGGACATCTGTCCATGAACTGAATCTCAAGAGAAGGTGGGTCATGCAGCAAGACAACGACCCTAAGCACACAAGTCGCTCTCCTAAAGAATGGTTAAAGAAGAATAAAGTTAATGTTTTGGAATGGCCAAGTCAAAGTCCTGACCTTAATCCAATGGAAATGTTGTGGAAGGACCTGAAGCGAGCAGTTCATGTGAGGAAACCCACCAACATCCCAGAGTTGAAGCTGTTCTGTACAGAGGAACGGGCTAAAATTCCTCCAAGCCGGTGTGCAGGACTGATCAACAGTTACCGCAAACGTTTAGTTGCAGTTATTGCTGCACAAGGGGGTCACACCAGATACTGAAAGCAAAGGTTCACATACTTTTGCCACTCACAGATCTGTAATATAGGATCATTTTCCTCAATAAATAAATGACCAAGTATAATATTTTTGTCTCATTTGTTTAACTGGGTTCTCTTTATCTACTTATAGGACTTGTGTGAAAATCTGATGTTGTTTTAAGTCATATTTATGCAGAAATATAGAAAATTCTAAAGGGTTCACAAACTTTCAAGCACCACTGTAAATATACCCATACATCTATATGACACACTATTTTTTATGTGTGTGTAATATATAAAAAATGTGTGTATATATTATATTAGACGTAGACATCCTTTGTCATGGCGGCACGGTGGTGTAGTGGTTAGCGCTGTCGCCTCACAGCAAGAAGGTCCTGGGTTCGAGCCCCGGGGCCGGCGAGGGCCTTTCTGTGTGGAGTTTGCATGTTCTCCCCGTGTCCGCGTGGGTTTCCTCCGGGTGCTCCGGTTTCCCCCACAGTCCAAAGACATGCAGGTTAGGTTAACTGGTGACTCTAAATTGAGCGTAGGTGTGAATGTGAGTGTGAATGGTTGTCTGTGTCTATGTGTCAGCCCTGTGATGACCTGGCGACTTGTCCAGGGTGAACCCCGCCTTTCGCCCGTAGTTAGCTGGGATAGGCTCCAGCTTGCCTGCGACCCTGTAGAAGGATAAAGCGGCTAGAGATAATGTGATGTGATGTGATCCTTTGTCATTCAGTATGCAACAAGTGTACACAAGGAAATTTCGTTGCAATTTGGCTCAGCGCGGAATTAAAGTATATTAAAATATGCAGCAGTAAAAATATAAAGTGCAGTAGTATAAAGTGACCTGTGGAATTAGGAATTGTCAACATTCTGGACTCTGATTGGTCAGAAAGTGTTGATTAATTTTCTATAACAGCAGCTCAGGTTTGTATTAATGTGTATTTATAGCATTGTATCTATAGCAACCACTAATTCACAGGTACTCATACAGCAGACGCTTTGATGAACATAAACATTTTAAAATGTGTGTGTGTGTATAATCATTATGCTCGGAGAGGTCTGTTGAACATTTGTGGAAGGAGTCTCCAGTAACAGTCAGAGGTAAAGCTGCTAAAACTTTAGTTTGAGACATTTTCAGGAAGGAAATTCACACACGGTACTGTTTCTTTGTAACAAAACAACAAAACCCAAGGTGTGTGAACAGGAGCAAGTTTCATCGTCATTTAAATGCAAGTATAAATGGATAAAAATGCAGTGTTGTGGTATAAGAGGAATGAACCATGCCATGTTGTGCTGTTATAGTAAAATAATCAGTGACAGTGTGGAGATGAAGTGGAGTCACAGTTTCCAGCTCCAAGTTGATTATTTTCCTGTAACAGCACAGCATGGAGTGTTTTTATTCCTCTTACACACCCCACAGTGACTTTACATACAATTAAAACTTAAAGAATGGCACTGTGAACATTTTATGCGTTTACAGTTAATAGCGGGTTATTCCTTCCATATCGCTTTCTTAGTTCAGTGACGTCGTTTCTTTCTCGTCAGTCAGTGAAGTACAGTGACTGGAGGAGACACAGACTTGTGGGTGTGGTTCTGTTCTATACAAAAGGGGAGAGAAAACTTTAACGCTGTTGTTCATAAGGTGTAAGGTGTGGTCAGCTGTGCTCTGAAACTTGCACATTTGATTTTCTGAAACCACACGATAAAAAACCAGCACGTGTCTTGAGTTCTCAGTGTAACTGCTTTTTATTTCCATTATTTACAAGTCCTGAAAAAATGACCAACAACCAGTGCAAAATCTGTACATACATAATCCATCATATCTTTATGTACATGCTAGCTGGAACACACACACACACACACACACACACACACACACACACACACACACACACATCAAAGACTAAGAAAAAAAACCACCGTGTGTCTCATATCCTAAAATACTGACATGGGTGAGGTTTGTTTTTTAGCAGTATTTCATTCTTTAAACCTCAGCATGAGTTTTTATTCAGGGAAGCGTGCGTGTGTGTATCAGAAATGAGACGTGCAGGGTTTTCTCACTCAATCGTGTACAAGAAACACAAACCCATGATCCTGTACGAGAAGTAAAGTGCATAAAAAAAATTTAAACAAACCCATAATGAGTAAATATTTAATTTCCACTAAACAGCAACAGAGAGAGGGTGTGTGGGGTCAGCTGTCTCTCCAGCTCTGCTCCACGATGGCCGACACCCGCTTCTCGTACTCGCGCTTGTTCTCCTGGTACAGCTGAGCCGCCTGGCTGTTGGCTGGACTGTTGGGGTTCGGCTCGTCGAGAAGAGACTGTGGAGGAAAAGTAACGCTGTGATTAACTCAGCTACAGTCAGAGCTGACGGGGGGTGTTTGTGCAGTCAGTGCGTTTGCTCCCTCGGTCGATGAGACACGTGTGAAGTAAGTAAACACACACCTGAATAGAGGTCAGGATTGAAGACACGTCATACGTCGGACTCCAACGATTCTGGAGGATGTCCAGGCAAATACTTCCATCTGCATACACTGAGATGAGAGAGAGAGATTTATGTTGCTGTGTGATGTTAAACATGGGGTAAATTTTAAACCACTCCTATCATTCAGAGATTAAAAACATGTTAAATAAAACCACACAAAATTAAAGAGAGCACACGTGAGCGACAAAGACAGACAGTGATGGGGAGACAGGCACAGACAGAGATTATTATGCTGTAATGGTTTCCTGTGTGAATGAGAGCAGAACGGTGAACTCCAAACTTTAATGTCTCCTGTTACCCCACCAACGTTTCTGTACCTCTTCATTACGGCTCCAGCGGGAATCAGAACCATCAGGTTTGCGTGTTGTGACGTAAACGATGTAATGACATTGCGACAGCACTCACACTGCCTCAACATAACGCAACCGGCAACAACTCAAAACAAGCAACAAAAACATCAGCAGATATAGCGGGAGGGGTGCGTTGACGGTGAACAGGGTCCGAAATCTAACGCGGAGAGCTGAAACCACACAGAGGAGAAAACGGGATATCAAAACTGTCTTTCTGTATAGACCTCTGAAAACGTTTCACTTATAAACTACACACAATAACATCGAGAGTAACTAATAATAATATACTGTAATAAGTTATATTAATGTGCTCTCGCTTGTTCTCGAGATTTTGACATTTCTACTTAATACATTTATCAGGGTTGAGGTGCTGAGAAGGATGTGAGTGTGGAGACTTGTTATTCACAAAGGAGAGTCAAAGCAACAAACAAAACACCAGGAATGAAAACAAGACAGTAGCAATGAGGAACACGACAAGCATCAGGATGAAAAATAAAAAAAAACACAAGACAAAGTAACAGAAGGCAGGGCTTACATGAGGAATCCATGAAAGTGTGTGTGTGTTTGGGGGGGGGGGGTAACGCTGCCTATAGTCAGGTGAGTGTGTACGCTGTGTATAGTCAGAGGAGTGTGTGTGTTAACGCTGTCTACAGTCAGGAGTGTGTGTGTGTGTTTTTTAACGCTGTCTACCATCAGTGTGTGTGTGTGTTTTTAACGCTGTCTACCATCAGGAGTGTGTGTGTGTGTGTGTGTGTGTGTGTGTGTGTGTGTGTGTAAAATCTCCATGCTGATCTCAGGATGGAGGTTTAACTGACCGTTCGGGTGGAACATCTTGGAGACAAATCTCACAGTTGGAGGTTTGTTTGGATATTCTTCTGTAAACTCCACCGTTAACTTGAATGTACCTACACACACACACACACACACACACACACACACACACACACACCATGTTCACGTTCCTTCAAATCAATTCAGTTTATAAACGAGTTTAAATTCTGCACATGAGGATTCCATCACTTACCATCTTCAAAGGGTGTTCCCTCAGGGCTGTCGAATAAACACAGAGACAGAGCAGTGAGTGTGAGAGCCGTGAGTGTGAGAGCCGTGAGTGTGTGCGCGAGAGAGCGTGTGTGAGTGAATGGGGTTCAGTTTTCCTTCGTTTTAAGAGAGACAGCAAATTTCATTGTATGCCAATTGCACTGACGATATAGGGTATTCTGGTTCTGATTACACCTGGCATTTTTCCTTGAAACATCAGCCCACTAATCTCCAGACGAGCCCCGTGTTGGAATCGAAGCATTGACATACTGATGCATACCTGCCAAGCTTGGAAAAAAATTTTGAGTAGCAACTTATCGTGGCGGTGCGGCACAGCACAGTGCGAGGTCAGGCACATTTGCTGATCAGTACTGATTGTTCACATGCTCACTCATTACACTGTATTACTAAGCACAGAGTTCCCACTCACCACCATATCTAGTTATTCAACATACAAGTAGACTATGAAGAAAACAAGAACTCTTTTAATGAAAAGGCATAAATATTTCCAATGCTTTCACCAAGACATTTGGCACAAGGCAACTGTGCCCGAAAAATATGTCCTTTATACAGACCTTAAACTTAAAGATAAGGGATAAATGTACTGCCTTTGGCATATTGTGTCTTAAATACATTGGGAATTATAAACAACAAAGAATCCCAAATAGCATGCTATGTCCCTTTTAACATTTAGCATTATATTGTATAGATAACAGAAAAACCAAAGGGCTATAGCCTATGTCTTTTAAAATAGCTGCCGGCAGTCTGCAAAATACACACACACACACACACACACACACACACACACACAATCCTTTTTTCATAAATTTAGTTTTGACTGTAAAAGAGATTCTGTTGCTCCTCGCTACACTAAACATCGAAAGTGAATATTCCAGAGTACCTATATATTTTTGAATATTAATATTTAGTAAATGCAAACTGATAACCACACTTACAGAAAAATTTACTGAAAATAAATTATAGGCTACTCTGGCCTATCCAATAACATAGCCTTTATAATATTCATATTCACTGACCTGGCCTAATTTGGAAAAATAATGGCCTATGTATATAAATGCAAGCATTTCTATGTTAGCAATATTATTACCTGTATTTCCTTGATGGCTAATGTCAAAATCATAATTGCACAGTGTGCAAAACGCATGATTAGGCAGTTTAGGGGGCGGAGGCATGGCCATTGATCTTGATACTTGGTTAGGAACTTCTGAGGGGCATAGACTCGCTTCTTTTTAGATTTGCTTCCCTCTCTCTCTCTCTCTCTCTCTCTCTGTCAGTATCCTCATCTGACGTCATGTGTATTATTAACTGCAAGGCACGCACACACACAAACACACATCATCCACTACACGCACTTACGTGAAAACACTTCGTGCGCTGCTCATTGAATCTCACATGCACGAGTAGCCTAGTTCAGAAGATTTTAACGCGTCTATCGGTTGACTGGATGGAAACGTCAATAGGCTACTATATTTTCACTTTAGGCTATGCAATATTTTTTGGATTGAGAAGCCTGGGTCAAATATCAAAACAAGCTGGAACAAATATTTCCTTCAGATAAGGCGGAACACTGTGCTTTGAACTATGACGTTAGGACGGGTGTCCTTGCTTTATTCACAATACCCTTGCCCCACCCATTTACCTTCGAAACAGTGTTTAGCACCGCCCTCCCTTGTAAAACCAGTCACAGTATGAAGATCGACCGAGAGGCCTTAGCCTCATAGCCTAGGCCTATTTGAAGAGTTTAAAACTAGCGCTGTGGTTGGTCGAAGTCTTCTTTTTTCTACAGGTTGCTGGTCAATGCGGTTACACCCATAGACGAGTTGCCTAGTGCGCGAATGCACAGATAGTTGAACCGGAATATTAAAGATCTTTGAACTCAAAGCCATCAATGGCTTTTTGCATATTTTGAAGTGTTAAATCGTAGCAGCGTAGTTTGATGTCCAAATGCGTATCTGCTACGCAAAATGCATAAAGGTTGGCAGCTCTGCTGATGAGCTGTGGATCCGGGGTCAGAGTTGTTTCATTACAATGTTCTCTCACTGCTAACATTTTCAAAATACTGATTAAACTTTGCTTGTGTCTGTTACAGTTGACCTGACCCACGTCTCCTCTCACACACACACACTCAGCTTCTAATGATGACGACGTGATGAACCCTGACACTGGGCCTCAGCTGGATACCAACAGATTTCTGTGTAAATCAAATTGTTCATGTAAGCTTTTACACAAGAAACGTGTTCTTTGTGAAAATCCTGTAAATTCTGAAAAACGTCCGTGTCCGACTCGTGCTCTCGACTGTGGTGGAAATTTAAACGTTACAGGACTAATGAATGGAAACCTCAACTCGAGCAACTTCAACTTGTATAATCTGCGTGAATGACTCCAGTGTTCTGTCTGGAACACACTGCACAGTTTAAACTCTGGATTTTATAACGTTTAGCTGACGCCCTTATCCACAACAGCATAGTTTAGAGCTTTAGAGTCTTGATCAAAAACACATCCTTGTATTGGTTCAGTCAGTCAGAGAACAGGACCGAGGGGAAATACAGTCTCTGTGCAGACGGACTGGCCCAGCCTCCATTTACACACACATTCTTTATTCTCAGAATTTAATGATTAGTTTTATTTGTCTTAATTTATGGGTTTGTATTGGATTTATCTATTTATGTTCTTGAATTAAAGTCAGTGACATACAGTGGTGCTTGAAAGTTTGTGAACCCTTTAGAATTTTCTATATTTCTGCATAAATATGACCTTAAACATCATCAGATTTTCACACAAGTCCTAAAAGTAGATAAAGAGAACCCAGTTAAACAAATGAGACAAAAATATTATACTTGGTCATTTACTAGTGCGTCTCAAAAAATTAGAATACCATGAAAAAGTTCCTTTTTTTCATAATTTAATTCAAAAAGGTAAACTTTCATATATTCTATGTTCATTACATGCAAAGTGAAATATTTAAAGCCTTTTTTTGTTTTAATTTTGATGATTATGGTTTATAGCTCATGAAAATCAGAAATCCAGTATCTCAAATTATTAGAATATTCCCTAAGATCAATCAAAAAAAGGATTTACAATACAGAAATGTCCAACTTCTGAAAAGTATATTCATTTATACACGCAATACTTGGTTGGGGCTCCTTTACCATGAATTACTGTATCAATGCGGTGTGGCATGGAGGTGATCAGTCTGTGGCACTGCTGAGGTGTTATTGAAGCCCAGGTTGCTTTGATAGTGGCCTTCAGTGTATCTGTATTTTTGGGTCGGGTGTTTCTCATCTTCCTCTTGACAATACCCCATAGATTCTCTATGGGGTTCAGGTCAGGCAAGTTGGCTGGCCAATCAAACACAGTAATATCATGGTCAGCAAACCATTTGGTAGTAGTTTTGGCACTGTGGGTAGGTGCTAAGTCCTGCTGGAAAAGGAAATCAGCATCTCCAAAAAGCTCGTCAGCAGATGGAAGCATGAAGTGCTCTAAAATCTCCTGGTAGATGGCTGTGTTGACTTTGGACTTGATAAAATACAGTGGACCAACACCAGCAGATGACATGGCCCCCCAAATCATCACAGACTGTGGAAACTTCACACTGGGCTTCAAACACCTTGGATTCTGTGCCTCTCCACTCTTCCTCCAGACTCTAGAACCGTGATTTCCAAATTAAATGCAAAATGTACTTTCATCTGAAAAGAGGACTTTGGACCACTGAGCAACAGTCCATTTCTTTCTCTCCTTAGCCCAGATAAGACACTTCTGACATTGTCTCTGGCTCAGGAGTAGCTTGATATTAGGAATGCGAAAGTTGTATCCCCTTTCTTGAAGGTCTGTTTGTGATGGGTCTTGATACACTGACACCAGCCTCAGTCCACTCCTTGTGAAGCTCTCCCAAGTTCTTGAATCAACTTTTCTTGACAATCTTCTCAAGACTGCGGCCATCCCTGTTGCTTGTGCACCTTTTCCAGCCATCCTTTTGTGGCTTACCCTCCTTGTGGAGGGCATCAGTGATCATCTTCTGGACAACAGTCAAGTCCCCAGTCTTCCCCATGATTGTGGTTGTGTGTACTGAACTAGACCGAGAGATACACTGTGTTCATACTGTTTTACTCAAACTCGAAATGAAATATTCTAATATTTTGAGATGGGTTTTTTTTGTTTTTGTACTGTATGCCATACTGATTAAAATTAAAATAGAAAAATGTTTGAAACATTTTAGTTTATGTGTAATGAGTCTATATAACTTTCACTTTCTTAAATAACTGATGGAAAATATTGAACTTTTTCACAATATTCTAATTTTTTGAGATGCACTAGTATTTATTGAGGAAAATGATCCAATATTACAGATCTGTGAGTGGCAAAAGTATGTGAACCTTTGCTTTCAGTATCTGGTGTGACCCCCTTGTGCAGCAATAACTGCAACTAAACGTTTGCGGTAACTGTTGATCAGTCCTGCACACCGGCTTGGAGGAACTTTAGCCCATTCCTCCGTACAGAACAGCTTCAACTCTGGGATGTTGGTGGGTTTCCTCACATGAACTGCTCGCTTCAGGTCCTTCCACAACATTTCCATTGGATTAAGGTCAGGACTTTGACTTGGCCATTCCAAAACATCAATTTTATTCTTCTTTAACCATTCTTTGGTAAAACGACTTGTGCGCTTAGGGTCGTTGTCTTGCTGCATGACCCACCTTCTCTTGAGATTCAGTTCATGGACAGATGTCCTGACATTTTCCTTTAGAATTCGCTGGTATAATTCAGAATTCATTGTGCCATCAATGATGGCAAGCCGTCCTGGCCCAGATGCAGCAAAACAGGCCCAAACCATGATACTACCACCACCATGTTTCACAGATGGGATAAGGTTCTTATGCTGGAATGCAGTGTTTTCCTTTCTCCAAACATAATGCTTCTCATTTAAACCAAAAAGTTCTATTTTGGTCTCATCCGTCCACGAGACATTTTTCCAATAGCCTTCTGGCTTGTCCACGTGATCTTTAGCAAACTGCAGATGAGCAGCAATGTTCTTTTTGGAGAGCAGTGGCTCTCTCCTTGCAACCCTGCCATGCACACCATTGTTGTTCAGTGTTCTCCTGATGGTGGACTCATGAACATTGGCCAATGTTAATGTGAGAGAGGCCTTCAGTTGCTTCGAAGTTACCCTGGGGTCCTTTGTGACTTCGCCGACTATTACACACCTTGCTCTTGGAGTGATATTTGTTGGTCGACCACTCCTGGGGAGGGTAACAATGGTCTTGAATTTCCTCCATTTGTACACAATCTGTCTGACTGTGGATTGGTGGAGTCCAAACTCTTTAGAGATGGTTTTGTAACCTTTTCCAGCCTGATGAGCATCAACAATGCTTTTTCTCTCAGTATGGCGGTGCATGATGAGGATGCTGCGGCTACAAGCTCTCCCTACCTGTGCACGTTTATGTTTTTTGTGTGTATTTTTGCGTGTTGTTCGTCTGTACCGGACTTCAATATCCACTACAACCGTATGGACTTACTGGACATTGGTTTCCAGCAGAAAATGATGGTTTGTAACGACTTCCATCGCATGCACAACATTCCAGATGAGATAGTGAGACCAGCGGGGTCTCCGTGGATTGTTATCGGGTCTGGCAGGCGAAGAAGGCGGCGTCGGGAGAGGAAGCAAAAGCGAGGCTGCAGAGCCGGCCTGTTGACTAAGCTCAGAAAACAGCCACTCAAACCTCCACTGCCAAGCCTCTACCTCTCCAACGCCAGATCCATGGTAAACAAGACGGACGATTTGGAATTACAGCTGGCTGGAAATCGTTACGTTCGAGAATGCTGCATGTTAATCATCACAGAGATGTGGCTACATCCACAAATACCCGACGCTTCGGTGCAGCTAGCAGGCCACACGCTACATAGATCAGACAGGACCAGCGACTCTGGGGAAAAAAAGAGGTGGTGGGCTTTGCATCTACGTGAATGAAGGTTGGTGTAACAATAGCACTGTACTGGACAGACATTGTTCCCCGGACTTAGAATTCATGTCGGTGAGATGCAGACCCTTCTTTCTGCCCAGAGAGCTAGCCGCCGTTATCATCACTGTCGTCTACATACCACCGGATGCTAATGTAAGAACCGCTCTCTTTCTACTGCTTGACGCCAAAAACAATCACCAGCGTGCCTACCCAAACGGCGCGCACATCATCGCAGGAGATTTTAATCAGGCAAATCTCAAAACTGTTTTACCGAAATTTCACCAGCACGTGAAATGTTCAACAAGGGAGGATAAAACTTTAGATCATGTGTACTCTAACCTCAAGAGTGCATACAGAGCCATACCCCTCCCTCACCTGGGACAGTCAGATCACCTCTCACAGTCAGATCGCCTCTCACTGTTCCTGGCTCCAGCATACACCCCCCTCAGCCGACAAACAAAGCCCAAAGGACAGACCATTATCACCTGGCCTGACGATGCCCTCCCCCGACTCCAGGACTGCTTTGAACAAACACGATGGGAGACTTTCCACCATGAGGACCTGGCCACATTCACAGACACAGTACTGTCTTACATCAAGTACTGCATGGGTATGGTCACTGTGGAAAAGACCATCCAGGTGTACCCAAACCAGAAACCGTGGATGACCAGCCAGGTCCGCTCACTTCTCCGGGCCCGCGATGCAGCCTTCAGATCCGGTGACGGAGCACTCTACAGCACAGCTTGCGCCAACCTGAGGAGAGGCATCAAGGCCGCCAAAGCAGACTACAAGGGGAAGATAGAAGGGCAACTCAACAACCCCCGACAGGTGTGGCAGAGCATACAGTCCCTCACCAACTACAAGGGCTGTGCTGTGACACCTGGGGACTCAGACGCGGCGCTGGCAGAGGAGCTAAACAGCTTTTTTGCCCGCTTTGAGTCCCAAGCTCAGAACTCAGTCACACCACCCCAACCCCTACTACAACCCACACCAACCTCTGACACCACCCCACTCACTGTGGAGGTGGAGGACGTTAGACGTGTGCTCCGTGCTGTCAACCCCAAAAAGGCCACAGGACCGGATGGAGTACCAGGGAAAGTACTCAAGGCATGTGCTGACCAGCTAGCACCAGTCTTCACTGACATTTTCAATCTGTCACTGGAACAAGCCAACATCCCAGCCTGCCTAAAATCAGCCACCATCATCCCAGTCCCCAAAAAGTCACCCACAACCAACCTCAACGACTTCCGCCCAGTAGCACTCACTCCAGTCATCACAAAGTGCTTTGAAAAACTGGTGATGAGACACATCAAAGCCTGTCTCTCCCCCACCCTCGACCCACAACAGTTTGCATACCGGCCAAACAGATCCACTGAAGATGCAATAACCACGCTGCACTGAGCCACCTCGAGAAAAGGGGGAGCTATGTCAGGATGCTCTTCATTGACTACAGCTCAGCCTTTAACACAATAATACCGGACATTCTTATCCCCAAGTTGGCCAACCTGGGGCTCCCACCCTCCACCTGCTCCTGGATTAAGGACTTTCTGGTCAACCGACCCCAGCACGTGAAGCTGGGTCCCCACCTCTCATCCGCCCGCACGCTCAGCACCAGCTCGCCCCAAGGCTGTGTGCTGAGCCCACTACTCTACTCACTCTACACGCATGACTGCAGACCCACTCACCCTGCACCCTGAGAACATCATTGTGAAATTCGCAGATGACACAACGGTGGTGGGGATGATCACAGAGGGGAACAAGGTGGCCTACAGTGATGAGGTCCTGAGACTCAACGAGTGGTGTGCCTTCAACAACCTGGCGCTGAACATCTCCAAAACTAAGGAACTCATCCTGGACTTCCGACGGAACAAAGCCGCCCCTGCCCCCCTGTACATCAACGGCGAAAGTGTGGAGCGAGTGGAGTCCTTCAAATTCCTTGGGGTCCACATCTCTGCTGACCTCTCCTGGGCAGCCAACACCACCGCACTGGTTAAAAAGGCGCAGCAGAGACTACACTTCCTGAGAGTGCTCAGGAAGGAGCAACTTGACACGAACCTGCTGGTGACCTTCTACCGGTCAGCCATTGAGAGCCTGCTGACCTATGCTGTGTCAGTGTGGCACTCAAGCTGCACCGAAGCGGACAGAAAAAGACTGCAGAAGGTGACTAACACAGCACAAAAGATCATCGGCTGCCCTCTACCTCCCTTGTCCACTATCTACAACTCCCGGTGCCTAGGCAGGGCAAAGAGCATCATAAAAGACTATACACACCCTGGCTTCCACCTCTTCGACCTGTTGCCCTCTGGCAGGCGCTACAGGGCCATACCAGCCAAAACAAACAGACTCAGGGACAGTTTCTTTCCAAGAGCTGTCACAATACTCAACTCAAGTTTGCACTGAGGAACTGTCATGCTTGAACACCACTGACAAGGTCACCGTCACCACAATGCTGCTAACCACTTGATCTCAAACCTAGTCTCTCCTTGTCAGACTGTAAATTGTCATATTTGCATTGTAAATGTCACAAGACTGTCATATTGCGCCATCATATCAAGTCAGTTCATCTGTTCTTAGACATCCTCTTCCTTTGTCATTTTAAGTACTGTAAACTGTCATATTTGCACTGTTAATATCATAGCTATCTGTAAACTGTCTTATTGCACTATCATACCAAGTTAGATCATCTGTTTTTTAGTTGCCTACATACTGAAAATAGGCATCTGTATATGCCAATGCTACCTCTATCACTTGATGCAGCGAGTCACTTTATTCTCAACCCTGTTACCGCTATGCACCTGTGTTCCTTCAGGGACTTGCACAAGTTTATGTATAGTTTATGTATAGTTGTCAGTAGTTTTTTAGTAGTAGTTTTATATTAGTTTTATTGTACATATTTTCCTATGTTTTAGTATTTATGTGTGCACTTTATGGTGAAGCTTTAAATCTCATTGTACTTGTATAATGACAATAAAAGCTTTCTATTCTATTCTGAGGTCCTCAGAAATCTCCTTTGTTCGTGCCATGATACACTTCCACAAACATGTGTTGTGAAGATCAGACTTTGATAGATCCCTGTTCTTTAAATAAAACGGTGCCCACTCACACCTGATTGTCATCCCATTGATTGAAAACACCTGACTCTAATTTCACCTTCAAATTAACTGCTAATCCTAGAGGTTCACATACTTTTGCCACTCATGGATCTGTAATATTGGATCATCTCATCTCATCTTATTATCTGTAGCTGCTTTATCCTGTCCTACAGGGTTGCAGGCGAGCTGGATCCTATCCCAGCTGACTACGGGAGAAAGGCGGGGTACACCCTGGACAAGTCGCCAGGTCATCACAGGGCTGACACATATGCCGCTTTTCCACTACAAACGCGGCTGAGCCGTGCCGTGCTGAGTCGAGCTGAGTCGAGCTGAGCGGGGCTGTTGGAGTTGCATTTCGACTACAACCGCGCTGAACCGTGCTGGCTGGAAGTGGGTGGACACATTGGGTGGAGTTAGCGAAAGTGGGTGGACGTCACGTGATGTCGTTAAGCAGCGCAAACAGTGACATCAGTGACAGTGGCGGAACAAGTCAGAGCCGGGCCGGGGGCGGGGCAAATGACCGGGCCCTTTATTAAAGCTTATCATAACATCATTTTAGGCTACAAAATGTCCGCAACTGCGGTGTTTACCAATTTCAACACTACCGGGTGCAACTATGTTATTTAGTACATTAAGTCCTTCAAACGAACATGTAACTCAGAAACAAAAAACATTAGGATACTGTACATGGCTCATAATAAAACATCAATAGCCTATACTGCGCACATTATTTGAAGGGCATACGAATGAGCGCTCAGAGGTTGCAACGGTGACAGGAAGAGTCAGAAATAAAAGGAGGGCGGTGCAAACCTCACTGAATGCACTGTGTTTACCAATTTCAACACTACGGGGTGCAACTATGTTATTTTGTACATTAAGTCCTTCAAACGAACATGTAACTCAGAAACAAAAAAACATTAGGTGACATACTGTACATGGCTCATAATAAAACATCAATAGCCTACTGCGCGCATTATTTGAAGGGCATACGGCGAGCCTTGCGCTCCGCGAACTCGTCCACGATGCTCTGTATGTCACTGATTCAGTGAGCTTTTAAGCGGTAGTCTCACGACCCGAATAGTAAACAATAAACATGGAGGACATGGAGTCGTTAGTGTTGCTGGTCTTGGTGCTGTGGCTTGTTGTCACCGACAACGCGGACAGTTACTGGCAAGAGCGTATAGATGAGGCGAGGCGCATAAGGCTTCAGAAATTCTCGTAATTCGTAATTATTCTCCTTCCGGGTTTGCGGTGTTTACAGATCCCAGCGCGCTCGCGGGGCGTGTGTGGGCATGTGAGGACACTCCTCCTCACCAATCAGTGCACAGGGGAGTGTCTGCTCACGCCCCCAACCTCACTCGGCACGGCTTGGCTCGCTTCAGCCCCACTCCAAAACGGTGCGAGTTTTAGGGGCTAAGCAGGGCTGAAACGAGCTGAGTCGTGCCGGTTTTTGGTAGTCGAACCGCGAGCCGTGTCGGGCTGAAGTGAGCTGAAGTGAGCTGAAAAAGGGTAGTGGAAAAGGGCCAATAGACACAGACAACCATTCACACTCACATTCACACCTACGCTCAATTTAGAGTCACCAGTTAACCTAACCTGCATGTCTTTGGACTGTGGGGGAAACCGGAGCACCCGGAGGAAACCCACGCGGACACGGGGAGAACATGCAAACTCCACACAGAAAGGCCCTCGCCGGCCACGGGGCTCGAACCCGGACCTTCTTGCTGTGAGGCGGCAGTGCTAACCACTACACCACCGTGCCGCCAATATTGGATCATTTTCCTCAATAAATAAATGACCAAGTATAATATTTTTGTCTCATTTGTTTAACTGGGTTCTCTTTATCTACTTTTAGGACTTGTGTGAAAACCTGATGATGTTTTCGGTCATATTTATGCAGAAATATAGAAAATTCTAAAGGGTTCACAAACTTTCAAGCACCACTGTATATCACTGACTTTAATTCAAGAACATAGATAGATAGATATTCTGAGAATAAAGTGTGTATAAATGGAGGATGGACCAGTCCTTCTGCACAGAGTCATAAACAAACCCCTCTGATGATGTTTTAGCACTCATTATTATTGGTACAGAAGTGAGTCTAAATAACCTCCACTTCTGTTTTTCAGTCTTTGCTCTGATCGCTCATTTCGTTCTTCCAGCGGTCTGTGTGCTTTACCTTTTAGGACTACAGTTGACTTGCTAACTTTAGGACTGCGGTTCTCATGAACAGTTTTGCACTCAAGTTTCCATCAATGAAGAGTTTATAACATCAACGAAACTGACTTCATGTTAAAACTGTTAATGTTATAGTCAGGCTGTCTGTTGTTGCCCAAATGAGGATGGGTTCCCTTTTGAGTCTGGTTCCTCTCGAGGTTTCTTCCTCATGTCGTCTGAGGGAGTTTTTCCTTGCCACCGTCGCCACAGGCTTCATCATTGGGGATAGATTAGGGACAAAATTAGCTCATGTTTTAAGTCGTTCAAATTCTGTAAAGCTGCTTTGCGACAATGTTTGTTGTTAAAAGCGCTGTACACATAAACTTGACCTTTTATGGAGTTCTGTGGGCGTCGGTATATGCAAATGAGCTGTGTCAGGAATGCACTCTGTACTTTATGGCTGATCCACACACGAGAGTATGAAGGAAATCAAAGTTTGTGAAACTCTCTGTAGTTCGGTTTAGTTTGACACAGAAACCAACATACAAATAAACGAGGCCCAGTGTGAGATTTTATGGAAAAATCTTCCTGAGAAAGAAGAGAAGTTTGAGATTGACTGTGAGGCGATGTGGTAATGAGTTTTTGTGGTGGGTTTCACCACCAGCTGGATGTTTTTAAACAGCTGATGAACGAGCGGTCAGTGTGGATCGGGTCGTCTGGGTTTTCATGAGCGCTGTTCTGATCGGATTCGTTTATACGTTTAACTCGAGTTCACTGTGCCTCGAGTGACAACTGTGACATCACGTCCATCATCATCACTGTCACCATCACTATCCCCACCAGGGCAGCTCATCCTGATTTATAACCAGAACTTCCTCTCTGATCTCGTACCCAAATATGACAGCGTTCCACACCATGATGTTGTTCTCAGATGGAGCTCCACTCACACCAGCTGGAGGATCCTCCTGCAGCCTGCACACACACATATATACACCTTAATTACACAACAACGTAATATAAATAACACCAAAAATCACACTAAATATCAGAGAACAGGTTCCTGAGGTTCCCCAGGAGATAGCTGAAGAGAATGTTAGCTGAAGAATGTTAGTTTTTGGTTTAGATTAAAACATAAGGGTTTCATTAACATTAATGAAGTTTTAGGATCTAATGCTAATTAGCTGGCTCTCTGTTATCACATTTTAAACCCCAGCTCTGTTGTTTGTATGATATAAAACACAATATAACTCACTATTCTGAATGTTTATGATGGAATTACATGGCCGTCTGCCAAAGTGCTAGCGAGCTTAGCCAGATACTTTTCTTCCCAGCCCTATCAGGCAAGCCCCGCTTCCTGTCTCACGATTGGCTAATACATCACATACGAGCTCCCGATTGGCGCTGCGCATTCGTGAGTAACCACTCACCATGGAGAAGGCGGGGTTTGTCCGAATACAGGTGGTCGCTGTATTCGCCAAAGATCTGATACCTCCTCCGACTTTAATTTAAAAATTAAAAACCCTCACCGTTTAAAATCCCGCATCAGCCGCCGTCGGGCAGGAGTGGACATGGCTCACTAATTCAGATCCACCACTCGAGTGCTTATACAACAATGTAGACTGTTCAGGAAACAAAACTAAAGCGACCGCTAACACTCCACTCCGCCTGGGGGCGGGTCTCTGTCTGACAGAGCTCGGAATAAACCACTGCGTTCACACACAGGGGGAGCACAAGGTGGGCGCGAACAAACTATACCATAAAAATAAGAAGAACGTGTTCCTTCAAGTTAGCTCCATGCTAATGAAGTGTTATGTTTTCAGTTAGTAAATGTTTAAATGTGTATTAAAACAAAAATCTGTGGAATAAGTTTGCTTTTCCTCTATCCCTCCTGAGTCCCCCACCCACTTACTTTTCCTCTTGGTACAGTCTGTATGCCTCAGCAGTGACGTGTGCGGCTTTCTCCGTTTTGGGTAACGCGGAAGTGCTGTGGGGGGAAAAGGAACTCTGTGTTCCAGACAGGGAGGAGTTCATTTCACACTGCGTGTGTGTGGTGGGGGAATGATGATTCAGCTGTTTAAACAAGAAAGTTCAGATCTGAGGAACACTGCCGTGTATGAACATTTAATCAGCCAGTACCCATAATTATTGGCACCCTTCATGAACATGACTCAGAAAGGATTACACAAGTCGTAACATAGCAACGAGTCCCATTTCACTGTGTTACTGTCTAACGAGGCTGAGAACGAGCCTGATCCTCCATCTGCTGAGGTTGGTGCATGTGGAGTAGATGCTCACTCAGACTACACGAAACATGAATTTAAAAAAATCAAAATTAAAGAGCAACTCGGTGAAGAGAAACGATTTTTATTTGGATTGAACACACAATTTCAAAGCAAAAGGACTGTAATAAAGGCAGTATAACGTAATCTCAGTGAAAATCCTTTATGCTGTGATTAATACTGATGTGCTAGTGGACAGAAACAGTCAGATTCAGACAGACTGCCTGTAGCCACTCCATAATATCCTCTTGAGCAAGGAGGCATCGATACCATCTGTTCCAGAACGAGTTAGTGCGAGTGAAGGGGTTTTGGCTTAGATACTGACATGAGGAAGCAACTTGGTAAGAATCAGGATCACCACAGAACATTTTATTGATCTTTCTTACTGCTGCTAAGAAGGGAAGCGCGTCTCAGTGCTCCCTCTGCTTTACTCACACTGTAACACGCATTCAGTCAGTGCCGGCCTCAGTGTTGCTGTTCACCATTAACCGCTCAGATGGACGTTAGTGTGATGGATCCCGACTCTTCCGGCCCCTCTCTCTCTCTCTCCTTTTTAAGACCCATGGAAGAGCTGCATGGTGTAGAAGAACGTGTGCTCATACTGCTCCTCCACACCTGCTGACTCCTCCTCCTCCATGTTCTCTGGCACGCCCCCACATCCGAGTCTTCCGACGGACACGCCCCCGTTCTCACTCACACCAGTGAGTCCTGGTGTTGGAAAGAAGAAACCAAGCCTTTTAAGGTAAAGATGGTTTTTGCACAACAATTTCCTGAGAATTTCTCGATCAGAGCATTATTTATTTATTCAGCTCCAGGGTTAAAGTAGCACAAGGTAAGAGTCTGTTTTAAGGCTTTAAGGAATCGTAATCATTCCAAGCACAAACAGGATGTTAGTTCACAGAGTTGCACAGGATTTAGTAAAACAAATCTCTGGTAATTCTGGAGCAGAAACTTAAAAAAAAAACACACACACAAACTCGGTGCACATCACACATCAGGCTGAGATATTTAATGATGAAACAGAGTGCGTCAATATTAAACACATACATACAGCAAGTGCTTCATCTTCCTCAAAACTACCTGCCATGCACTGAAGACATGTATCATCTACCATTTTAACTTCATGCTCACGTACAGTTTATCGATTATTGCAAATGAACTGGTGTCAGAACCTGCTATCAGCCTTATATATGAATTAAATGGCCACCAAAGCTATAAAAACATTTCCCACTTATAGTCACAATACTGTAGACTTTAAAAAGAAAATACAGAAAATATGATCAATCGAGATCAAGTGATTAAATGGATTAAACATAACTGTAAATATAAATGTATAAAAGCTGCATCAACGAGAAATATTGATAATTTGGAATAAGATAATTTGAAGTTAAAGCGAAATAAATTCCTCCCACACATCACTCAGACTCTAGGGCGGAGCTTTAAGGGAACAAAATTATTGTGCAAAAACTAAACACAAAATGGGAACGGTGTTCCAGTCCATGTTCACATATTACATTAGTTTCTACTACTGAGCCTCATTTATCAATCTCTTCACACTCACATGCGTATCAACCATAAATGATCACACACGTTCACGACATTTATGTTTAACCACACCTACAAAAGGAGACAGTTGAAAATAAGACAAAATGGCAAGGACAGGGTGAAAGAGTGCGTACCGCAGATGCACACTAACTCCTAGTCTGTTTACAGGGTGCCATTATTTTTGTCCTACTTGAACAGCTTGCCTCATTTGTGTTAATTTAATTTTGGAATTGCTTTCTTCCAAAACTTCTTTAAATTGGTGTGTGTAACAGACAGAAATAACCTGCGTAATGCGAATATAAAATCTCAGTGACTTGTCGATGATTGATTATACAATTCAACATCGTATAATCATTTGATCTCTATATGTAAAAATTCACTCACACACACACACGACATGTACATTTTCCCAAGCTTCATTTCTGAGTACATTTGTTCATAAGTAGTGTGATAAACGAGGCCCATATTCAAAACAAGAGTGCTCTGAGAGCACAATATCCCCCGCTGGTAACTATGCCATAACTCTGGTAAAATGCGACTGAATCAAACAAAATTGCAATATGCGTATTACGGACATCTAACAAAAAATCCTGCCAAGTTTTGTGAAATTCCTCCAAAAATTGTGAGAGGAGTTGATTTCAGAAGGTGAGTACCCTTCCCAGGACGGATGGACATCACCACGATATAATCCCTCTTCAGTCCTTTCGGTCAGCGGGGGATAATAAAAACCAATGAAAATAAAAACAAACCATTTTCCCTTTTATCAGATACCTCTCTCTCTCTCTCTCTCACACACACACACCCTCCACTATAAACTCCCCCAGAAGCAGAGCTAAGGCCACTACAGGTAGGCGTAGGAGTTAGTGCAGCGGCAGGGTATCTGCATTGCAGCCACGGTGAAGATCTCCATCTCTTTCGGAGCTGAGGTGGAGGAGTCCTCCATCTGCAGCCCCTCATCCTGCTCCACCAAGTCGGTAGAGGCAAACGAGCCGGTTATGGATCCGTTCCCACCTGTGGTGCTGCTCAGCGCCGGTCCAAGCTCTGTGTGTGCCATGTCCATCAGGTTCTCAGCACCAGAGCCGTTCACCCCGTTCATCAACTTCATCTGAAGATCCAGATCTGCAGTCAAACAGAGTACGGAGGAGACAAGGGTCAATAACGAGGGTAACGTATGAGGCGGTCTGGGAAAACCCATCAGACTGTCACTGTGGCAAAATTCTGAAAATCACAAACCATCAGCAGTTTTTGACCAGAATTTTGAGTTTTTCTGCCCAAAATATAATCTGATCATCTTTATTTTAAGAAAACAAATATATTTCACCAAAAATACATGAAATGTTTTATTTACTTCTTATCCATGCCCAGGCTTTCTTCCTGTAAATATTACCTTGTCTAAGTTGAACTTCTTCATGAAATAGCTTGAGAGTTGTAATTAGATTCCATATGTTGATGTATTTCCTTTTCAAACAGGAAGTCAGGGTGACATCATGTTGAAGTGCCTGACTGATTTATACAACAACTAATAGGGTTAGGGACAGGCCATACCACAGCCCTGTCCAATCTAAACACACATGACAGAAGGGTAGAAGCTTGGACGGTGGACAAAGTCAGAATTCTCCATCAGTCCATGAGCTGGTGATGTTCCAACATCAAACAGCTCTGAGTTCACAAAACTGCCGACTCTCAGCTTCTTCTAAACGAATGAAGTACAACAGTTTATTCTCAGTTGGAAAAAAGAAGTGTGTTCAGGAAGGCACAGCCAAAAACACAGCTGCATTCTACAGAGCAGTTAATCTGAGGAAGAGAAACTCAGCACATGATAATTCATCAAAAAATTGAGTATAAAACTATCACATGAAAATATCTCCAGGAGTAACGTAGATACGGTATCGTCTTGGATGCTGGTAATAAAACGGCTCTGAAACACACATTCTGATTTCAGGGCCACACGAGGTGCGATTTCCTCACAATGTGATGAAGCTGCTGGAGAGTCAGACACTGTAGTGAAGCAGATACGAGCCTCATTAGTTTTGCCTGTAATCAGACAGTGGCTCTCAAAATGTCCGCCGTCTCGTCGTCATCAAAACAGAGCAGTCAGATGCTTTGTACAGACAACAGAACACAACATTTAAAAATGTTTAAACGACCAAATAAAACCATTTAGCCGAAAGAACAGAAGCGGAAGAATTATTTCTCCACTGATGTAAGCATGAACTCTTTTCCTGTTTTAAATCTATAAATCTTTACAATCTGGCCATAAAGCTGTTTTCCTAGAAGTAGATTTCCAGAGATTTAAATGAAATCTTTACATGATTTGTCACATTTTTCAATTCATTAAAAGAAGTCCAACTTTGACCACGTGAGAGGTTTTCCCAGACCGCCACATATATACATGTCATGATGCTCCTCAGACCTACCGCTGGTTCGGGCCTTTTTAAACTGACTGGACTCGATGCGCTCGAGCGACCGCTTTCTACTGGGTACGCTGTTAAAGAAGCCGCGCGTCTGCTCCACAGAGGGACTGGTGGAGAAGCCGTTAAACTGGCTGAGCTGCTGCTGATTCTGGGCGTTGGACAGCAGTTGAGCGCACTCTTGGAAGCCCTGGGCGTGGGCTAGATCAGCTCCGGTCAGTCCGCTAGCGTTCCTCAAGCTGCGCAACGATAAAATTCACATGTTAGCGCTCCTGATCTACCGTACACATGTCTCAATCATACTCACACATACATACATACATACACACACACACAAATACACACAGATCCTGTCTGCCTAAGTTGTTTTTAAATATGTACTGAAGAAAATTTTGAACAAAAAGAGTTTTGACTGCAACAGATCTTCATAACAAGCCTGAAACCATGTATACAGTAGAATTGAGGAAGGGCTGAAGCAGAGGATCGAGTTATTAAACATTCAACCATGAGGCAATAACAGTTGTGTGTAACAATAAACATCTTTTACAGATGCATATATGTTTGGTGTACCTCTAAAGGTTTTATAAAGGTGCATTGTATCAACATTTCCAGGTGAAAGATGCACAAGGAAAGGACAAGGAGTGTACCCTTCATTTATCCTCTCAAAGTACAGGGCTAAACATGAATCCAGTGAAAATCAGCAGTTTTAATTGTTATCCATTCTGTAAACACAGATTATGAACTTCAGAACAATGACCGTGCCTTCAAAAATGGTGTCCAAGAAGAGAAATAAAGAAGGGTAAAGGACAAGGTGGATTGCTGTGATGGGTTTTGAGCAAAGATGCAGACAAATGCTGCATATGAATTTCTTCTGAAGGCTTGAATGGAGTCCCTTCGTTAAAGTTTTCTTTGTAAACCAGCATTCATTACTTAAACACAAATAGAAAAACTGGTTGTTTGATTTACATGCTACATGTCAGGCTTCATATTAGCTAATAGTAAACTGTACTAGCTACATACACTCACCTTCTAAGCTTCTTTGTAATGTCTCTGTACACATTTAATGAGAGAGGGGCTGTATATGAGAGGATAAGACTGAACCACAGTTGAACGTTTTCTTCTGCGTAAAACAGCACACTGGAATGAACTGCACGTAGGAACTAAAGTTGTGAGCATGGAACTGAAGAAACGTTGGATCACGAGCTGCGTTCTGAGGAATCATTCCAGACAGTCGTCTGGACTTTTTCACAGCGTATTGACTAATTTGCATACAGTTAAGAAAATCTCAACTCGCGTGTTGATTTATTGCTGAGATTGTGCACGTGTTGCACGTGTGTACAAAATAAAGGCTTGTCGCTTTGCTGCTTGCTAGTGTGGACGTAGGGGCTTCAAGGAGGAATCGAGGAACACAGGAAAAGGAAGCTGTATCTTCAAGTTTTCTTCTCAGAACTCTCTCAATAAATGAATCCATGAAAAAAAATATCCATGAATAGATACAAAGTAAAGGGATGCTGATCTTTTTACTTCCAAGATAAAGGATAATAATACGCTCATCAAGAGTTTCTGAAGAATCAGAAGAAACTTTAAGGAAAACTTCAGAAAAATAACAAGTAACAAATGACGAGAGAAGAAACGTTACAGTGAAAACAAGATGTACAAGTAAAATAATGACTCATTATAGGATTTCCCCCCCTCACAGAAACAATGAGACATGTCTGGAAGAAGGATCTGAGAGTATACATGACTCAGGCTTGTACATTAAACTAAATTCATTATCTGTCACAGTCATGGAACAAACTAAAACACATGGATGAACAAACTGTACAGTTTCTGCACTTACCCCAACATTCAGTGACTCCTGGTTAACTCCCCAATGGCTCGCTGACACGGTTACGCATCACAGACCTTTCTACAAATTTAGCTTATTCAACAATTAAAAAAAAAAAAAAGGTACACCAGTGAACTAAATATTACATTTAATCCACTGATTTATTTATTATAGAATTCCTATTCTTATATTTTCTTATAACCTTACTTGAGAACCTTATGAAGTTAATAAAAAAATATTACTTTTTGAAATAAATGACCCAAAGCTCATTATTAATCAATATACAGTGCCTCCAGAAAGTTTTAAACACACACACACCCCAAATCAAATTTAAAGATAGCAGGATTTTTTTTTTTTTTGCTCAATTTGAAATGACACTGCAGAAATTAAATAAAAATTAAATAAAGTATTGAGATGTCCTCAGAATTATTTGAAAACTGAAAATATATAAACTGTTTAATTGATAAGTATTCACCTCCTGGGTGTGAAGTGCTCATTGGGGATAGATTAGGGACAAAATTAGCTCATGTTTTAAGTCGTTCAAATTCTGTAAAGCTGCTTTGCGACAATGTTTATTGTTAAAAGCGCTGTACAAATAAACTTGACTTGAAGTGTCCTTTGCAGCGATTACAGATGCGAGTCGTCTCAGATGCGTTTCTGAGCTTTGCATTTTATTCCATTTCACAACGCAAATATTCTCCAACTCTCTCAAATTAGAACATTGATGGACAGCAATTTTCAGGTCATGCCACAGACTTTCAACTGGATTTAAGTCTGAGCTTTGACTCATGCCCTGTTTCAACATTCATTTTCACCTGAATTGCAGATGTCTGGCTTTGCTTATATTTGGCTCCATCAATGTTGCATGTGATGGTAACCAGATTTCCAGTTCTTCCTGCTGAAAACCCCAGAGCATGATGCTACCACTACCGTGCTTCATCACAGGAATTGGGCATTGCGGTGGTGTAGTGGTTCGCACAGTCGCCTCACAGCAAGAAGGTTCTGGGTTCGAACCCAGCGGCCGGCGAGGGTCTTTCTATGTGGAGTTTGCATGTTCTCCCCGTGTCTGCGTGGGTTTCCTCCGGGTACTCCGGTTTCCCCCACAGTCCAAAGACATGCAGGTTAGGTTAATATGGGACGGCCTTGGGCTGAGGTGCCCTTGAGTGAGGTACCTAACTCCCACCCAACTGCTCCCCGGGCGCTGTTAGCATGGCTGCCCACTGCTCTGGGTGTGTGTGTGTGTGTCCACTGCTTCAGATGGGTTAAATGCAGAGAGGAAATTTCACAAGTGTGTGATGAATAAAGTTGTGCTGCTTAATGGTGTTACCTCTGTGTTGGGCTGCATTTGGTTTGCACCAAACATGCTTTGGCTTTTGACCTGATGATTCCATCACAAAATCTTTTTCTAAACGCTGTCGTCAATCAGAAGTATGATGATGATGATTGACTTATAAAGCGACATTTCCATGAGTTCAGTAGCGCTGGAGACAAGTTACAATTCAAAGGCCTGATTAAACAAATGTGTCTCGAGTTTTTGTTTAAAGTAGTCGATGTCTTCATCATTTTTGTTTAGTCCTTGATGTCTTCTGGTAAGTTGTTCCACAGTTCAGCAGCAGCAATATAAAATGCATGACTTCCATAGATCTTGAGACTGAAGGAAGGTTTCTTTAAGAGATTACTACTGGAGGAACGGAGGGGATGTGATGGCTTGTAAGGAGTAATTAGATTCTTGAAGTAGTTAGGAGCCATGTCATGAAGTGTCTTTTAGGTCAGGATCAGAATTTTAAAATTTGCACGATAGTCCACAGGGAGCCGGTGAAGCTCCTTAAGGATTGGCGTTACATAATCAAACTTGGAAGATAACGAGACAAAACGTGCAGCAGTATTCTGGATGTGCAGCAGCTTCTTAATTAGACGGCCATACAACAGAGCATTGCAGTAATCAAGCTTTGAGGTAACTAGCGCATGGATGACAGTCTTTGTAGCATCAGGTGTAAGATACTAAGAGAAGTGGCTTCCTTCTGGCTGCTCTCCTGTAACTCCTCTATTGGTCTCTATAATTCCTTCAGCTGGACTCTTGGACACTTCTCTGATAATTGTCTTTCTTGACTGAGCACTTGGCTTGACCTGATCTTGGTAGTCTCTGTGTTGTGCCATACGATTTTCTACAAACCCCATTTCCAGAAAATTTGGTATATTTTCTAAAATGCAATCAAATCAAAAATCTGATTTGTTAATTCACATGAACCTTTATTTAACTGACAAACAAAGGGAAAGGCATGGCCTAATGGGTAGAGAAGCAGCTTTGGAACCAAAAGGTTGCTGGTTTGATCCCTGGACCAGTAGGAATGGCTGAAGTGCCCTTGAGCACCTGACCCCAACTGCTCCCCAGGCTGCTCTGGGTATGGTGTGTCACTCTGGATGACAGCATCTGTTAAATGCCTGTAATGTAATGTAAAAGTACAAAGAAAAGATTTTCAATAATTTTACTGACCAACTTAATTGTATTTTGTAAATATAAACTAAATTAGAATTTGATTCCTGCAAGAAACTCAAAAAAAAAGTTGGGACAGAAGCAAAAATGAGACTGAAAAGTTTATAGGATTTTAGGGTAACCATAACCCAAGTAACACAATTCTGGAAGATTCCACAATAAGCAGGTTACTTGGTCAAATAAATTGGGTTTAAAAGGAGCAGCACCAAAGGCTCAGTCTTTGCAAGTAAGGATGGGACGTGGCTCACTGCTTTGTGCCAAAATTCGTGAGAGAACTGTTCATCAATTCAAAAAGAACATTTTTCAATGCAAGATTTTAGGTCTTTCAAACTCTACAGTACATAATGTTGTGAAAAGATTCAGGGTAGAGCCCTGCACTCCCGCGGGACCCGACGCAAAGCAGTGCGGCGCGGGACAAATTTTGAAAGCTCATTGCGGGCGCGAGGGGGAGTGCACAATGTGGGCGCGGGCGGGAGAGGTGATAAGCTGCAGTCCCGCTAACTAAAAACGTGTTTAAAATAAAATTTATAAATTATTAATTTATGTCTATCATATATAATGTGTGCTGGATATTTTATTTGGCATAAATAAAAACATTTTAAGATGCCTAAATTTGCGGATGTGGTCTAATCTCGCGTACGTTTCCGATTCCTTTCCGCTCTTCCATGTTTGAGATCTCCGATCATGGCAGAAGAGCAGAGCTCCTCTAGTGAAGCTCACAGTGCTTCAGAAGTAAGTGCTGCTTTAAAAAGAGGTACATTTACCGTTAAAAAGTCAAGAGTATTAGTCCTAAGTATTAAAAAGTATTAACTAGTATTAAAAAGGACTGTGTATCGCACAGATTGTTCAATTTAAAGCTAGGAATAGACAGTGTATAATATGAGGAGCTGGTTGTGGTTGCGCAGCACTTCATATGAGAGGAGAATGAAATCGCGGTTGGAATCATAACGCCACAGACTCGGAAGTGGGAGTGCGAGTGCGCAAAGCGAGAGCTGTCAATCACAGCGAGAGCTGTCAATCATGAGCGCATGCAGCGCTCAACTTGGAATGTGTCAGCAGAATGTCAGAGTCTAAACAATAAACTTACAATAAATGAAGGATCAGTCAGTGGAGAGCTCAGCTAAGCTCAGCATGTTTAATTCCCCAAGCCAATGACAAGAACTTTCATGAGAAATAACGCGAACGTCTGCATCATGCGGGATTTGCGGGCGGGAGCGGGATAAAGTATGGCGGGCGGGAGCGGGACTGAAAATCATAATTCTTTGCGGGAGCGCGACTGAAAATTCTGTTCCGCGCAGACCTCTAATTCAGGGAATTCGGAAACACCTCAGTGTGTAAAGGGCGAGATCGGAAACCACTGTTGAATGGGCGTGACCTTCGGATGGCACTGCCTGAGAAATCATCAGGCTAATGTGACGAATACAGCCACATGGGCTTGGGAGGACTTCAGAAAACCGTCGTTACTTAACACAGTCCACTGCTGCATCCAGAAACGCAACCTAAAACTGTATTACACAAGGAGGAAGCCATTCATCAATTCTATAAAGAAACACCGCTGATTTCTCTGGGCCTGAACTCCTCATCTCAGATGGACCGAAGGACAGTGGAAACGGGTGCTGTGGTCAGATGAGTCACATTTCAGCTTGTTTTCAGGAAAACCGAGCATCGAATTCTCGGTGCCAAAGGTGAACACGACCATTCAGTTTGTTACCAGAGAAAGGCGTAAAAGCAGCATCTGTGATGGTGTGTGTGTGTGTGTGGGGGGGGGGGATCAGTGCCCACGGCATGGGGGAGGTGCATGTGTGTGAAGGTACCATTGATATATTGGGGAGTATATTGGGATTTTAGAGAGACATATTCATCAAGGCAATGTCTCTTCCTGGGAAGTCCATTCTTATTTGAGCAGGGTTAGGGTTAGCCACGCCTTATTCTGCATGGGCTACAACAGCATGGCTTCATACAGTGCATGTGTTTGACTGGCCTGCTGCCAGTCCAGATCTGTCTCCTATTGAGAAGAATCAGACAACGGTGACCACGGACTGCTGAACAGCTGAAGTCTTGTATTGAACAAAAACGGACAAAAATTCCAATTGCAAAACTGCAATAATTAGTATCCTCAGATCCCATACAATTAAAAAGTGTTATTGAAGGAAAGGTGATGTAATACAACGGTAATAATGCCTCTGTCCCAACTTTCTTTTGAGTGTGTTGCAGGCATCAAATACTAACTTCATTTATATTTACAAAATACAATTAAGTTGGTCAGTAAAACTATTGAAAATCTTTTCTTTGTACTTTTGTCAATGAAATACAGGTTCACGTCAGGGGCGTGTTTAGCCTATTTTGGGGGGTGCTCAAGCACCCCCAAAAACGAGCTCAGCACCCCCTAGCTCAGCACCCTCAAAAACACTGCTTTTGGACGTAATTTTCAGAAATAAGTGCCCTTGCGCACTGCGCAATGAATGTGTGCGCGGGTGTGTGTGTGTGTTCTTGAATTCACCTGTTAGGTGATAGTTCTATGACCAGTAAAATCCCTCTCCTCCTTGCGTCCCCTCTGATTGGGTTGCCTGTCCGCGCGAGTGCTTGCTACGACATGGTGGTTTTTTTAACTGGATTCCACGCCGATGAGGAACTCGAAGTAGCACCTGAGTATTACTGGCATAGCGAGATGTGAAGGTACGGACTGGAGTTACAATTGTTAAACACAACACAATAATATGCATAATGCAATATTGATGTTCCCTGGTCTATGAATAGAATGATAAAAACGACATTTATCATCCATATCGAGATACTTTTGTGCAGAGCTGTACAAGTGCTATGGTGCTAGACCACCGTGTGTTAGTCAATTTTATTTAATGTAACATAGCGTTTACTAATGTAAAATCATAATAATACACACTATTATTACACAATACCACATTAACAATTACCACTGTTCAAAATGAATAGCTCCAACATTACAAATGCAGTAGTAGGTCTTGTTTAGTTAAAAATATAACGTAAATATTTGTGTCAGTGGTTGTAAATGTGTAGATATCATAGTTTATTGGGTCAGCTTCTGTTAAAACATTGCATAAGTCTCGTCTTGTCTAGTCTAGTCTTCTTGTCTAGTTAAGTCTAGTCTAAATGCGGAATAAACGTGGAAACACTGTCGTTCAAGCCAGGTGCCTCTGTCAGCTCTGGGGGCTAAGCACCCCCAAAGATCTGATGCTAGAATCGCCCCTGGTTCACATGAATTAACAAATGACAGATTTTTGTTTTTACTGCATTTTGGAAAATATCCCAACTTTTCTAGAAATGGGGTTAGTACTTTCTGGAGGCACTATATAAATGTACATGTTCAAATCTGACAAACTATTCTATACTACTCTGATTACAGAATTAAATGCATGTCCAGATATTTTTTCTCTCTCAAAAGTATTCATAAATCAATGTAATGACTTCAGAAAAATAACAGATTGGATGGGACGTGTAACCCTTCCACTGTATAGCACTTCTTGTTCAAGAGTTGCACATTATTGTGTTTTTGTCTGAGAGGAACAAGAGAGTCATTGTTCTAACACCTACGTGTCAAGACTTTGGCATTTTAACAGGGAGAAGGTGAAAGTCTCTGTATCCTAAACCAAGAAACTTGTTTTAATAAACAAGACATAATAAAACGACAAATTATTTAAGATCACTTACAAAAGCCCAGCTTTATGAAATATGTTCCTGTTTGTGAAGCGCAACCATTCAGCACCAATTCATTAACTGATATTTATCAAAGCCACATTTCGAAAATGTTTGCTCATTCATGAATTTATTTATGCAAATACATCTTTTTCATCTTTCTTTAAAATATCTGACTATCTAAAACCACATCTCTCTCACACACACACACATCAAATTAAGTATCTAACAAAACATTGGCATTTTGATTGGAAATTAAAACGTCATACATTGTTCACTTGATTAGACTTTCCCCACTCAATCCCTAACACATCTGAAGAGGGGAAAGAAAAAGAAAAAAACAAACAAAAAAAAAACGAATACATCCACACAGTTCTGCAATCAAACAGGAGAATCACAACAACCAGTAACTTTACTTTAAAAGGTGTAAAATTTAGCAAGGTGGGTTTCATTTTAAAGGCAGATTCATTGATGTGAAAAATCTGAGGATTTGGTAAAAATAAATTTGCATAAAGAAAAAAAATTAGGCTGATTTTTTTTT
Organism: Neoarius graeffei; assembly: GCF_027579695.1. Taxonomy (NCBI): domain Eukaryota; kingdom Metazoa; phylum Chordata; class Actinopteri; order Siluriformes; family Ariidae; genus Neoarius; species Neoarius graeffei. The sequence continues at coordinate 94,075,552 of NC_083577.1, forward strand.
TCCCTTGTTAAAACTCAACATGTGCTGTGCAAGATGAGTTCAACTGTTACGTTTAACTTTTTAAACTGTAAACTCAGTAACTTGAAAGAATTTATGCGTTAGTTTTTGCTTTTTCAACTAAGAAAATGTCAAAGTAATACACAATCATTATATACTAATTTTGAATCTATGAACAAAATAATTGAGTCATAACTGTTACAATGATGATTAGCATGTAATACACTATTAAATAACATACAATAATACAGAACATTATTTGAAAAATTCTAAGTAATTAAATGTAGGTTGTGTTTTAGTTAAATCATAAATCTTGTACATTGAAACATCCTCTATCTGAGAAGTATGCTCAGTAAATATCAGGCAAGTATTGATGTTTTTGTTTGTCTGTTTTATATATATATATATATATATATATATATATATATATATATATATATATAATTTTTTTTTAATGTTACGTAATCAGTGGTGATTAACTTAAAATCACACAGAATTCATTCTGACTTTTCTTTTTAAATTTTATTCTCAAGTTGTTTTTTTAACCAATAAAAAAAAGTTAGTCAGTTTTTGGTTTATAAATATTTGTTTCCAACTTAAACAGCCTTATATTTCAAACATACTCTTGTTTTAGTAGTGAGCTATTTAATGCAATCTTAGCAATTTATTCTTTTTCCAAAATAAATAAAATCTGAATCTTCAAACAGCATTTAAAGAGGGTTTATTTAAAGCCATTATTTTAGCAATTATGCCGGTTATCCATATTAACAAAGCAATTCTCTTTTACATCGATTTCATACAAATTCATAAAGTTATCTGGCTGAAACATTTTTACAGCTACATAAACCTAAGTATACGGTCACATCTTGCACATGCAAATGTGTATTTTGAAAGTTTGTACATCAAATTGTCACAAAACTGCTTCCTTTCCACACATTCTGCTTGACTTGATCAAATGTTTCTCAGATTCCTGTCATCTTTTACTGGAAAATGTTTGTTTCAAGTTGGTCACCTTTAGCTAGATTGAAGTACCTGTGCTAATGATTTGTTAAAATAGCTTTAATTCAAACCCAGATACTGAAAACATGTTTTTAATTTTTGTGCATGATTTGAATCTGCAGGACTAATTTAGAACATATTTTAATGCAATTCATGTAAACAATCAAACATACAAAATGGCAACTTTGAGCCAACATCAAAATAGCCACATCAAGCAAACAAATGCTTACGAAATCAAAAGTAGGGCTTTACGTCAGTTTGTCCCTTTAGTCTGTGGAACTATGTCCTTCATATGATTCATAGATGCAATTTACTTTTTATCCTGCGTTTACAATTAATCTAAGGAATCTTGCTGACATTACTTTAATAAAACCATAAAAATTTGAAATTCACAGCTTGGATTTTTTAAAATAAAGCTGTCAAAACTATCACATTTTCTGTACATGACCCAAATTACTATATTACATAATGGTTGTTATATCACCGTATGTACAACTATGATTTACCTTACACAGGCCAAATCCTATAAAATAGACAGAACAATTCATACTTTGTTAATTGTACCAAAATCTAACACATCACTAACCTACACTCATTACATAGCATGTTAAAACCTAAGCCCTTTAATGTCTACTTTAGGAAAGTCTGAAGCTCTGATTTTTCTTTATGTAACAGATTTGTCTCGAGAGTTACTGAATTTAAGCTCAATGTGCTGCTATATTATATGGAAAATTATTTTTATAGATGTATATAAAATGTATAATTGACCTGTTTATGTCTACCCCAACCCAGGAAAGATCTGGCTATTAGTCTGTAAGTTAGTTATGGTGTGTTAGAGCAGGAAAAATCTATTTTTTAATCTATGTTTTTCTTAATATTTGTCGTAATAATATTAAAATTATTGCTTGCCCAGGGACAGCAGATGAAAACTAGCCGTTTGACTAAATTTGAAATATCTACATCATAAACAATAACGCTGATTAAATAAGTGTCGTGTCTTTATCTGTGTATCTAAATAAATAAATAGATTGAAATAAAATACAGGACAGCAGAGAGATGTATACAGAAATAAATCTATATATGGGAACTTTTGAGCACAATTCTAGTTAGTAAAACTATTATTACTATTATATTACAACACTAAAAACTAATTTTTTAAAAATAATTACAATGGTATATCGTCAATTAATTCAAGTAATTATTTTAAAATCATGTCCATCTTTCTATTTAGCTAGGTCTACATGCTAGAAATTAAATACCTAATTGAATTTAAATGTATTATTTACGTGAGATGTTTTAGAACGTTCAGCTTTGGGGAATGTAGTAGTAATCTTTATACTAATTTCTGGGGGATTTCCATTTTGTAAATGTAGCTAGGAAGACATAATATTGGTTTTAGTTTGTTTTTACAGCAAATGAACATTTTCAACTGCTATAAAAACAACAAAAATAGTTCATACTCTAGAATTATGAGACCCACCAAGCTGCAATGTTCATGAAATTCAATTTAGTAATTACAATACACTCAATTTATAGAACTGTAATGAACTTGGATGATGGATGCATTCGTTTTATTTCCCTTCTTCTCTTCTGAAATATTTTGCTTCACTACTCAGAGAAGCTGCCTGCCGTTATTGTCTTAGCCTAAGACATCTTAGACCTAACGGCATCTTTTACACCATGCTTTTTATTCTGGAACGTGAAAAGGCGAACTGATTAGACCTGTTCTATACATAAAAGGTCCTATGGTTAGTTTACAGAAAAAAATACAAAGAAAAACAAACAAACACAGCTTTGATTTAAGGGCATAAATTTAGCAAAGCATGCAGGACTAAGAAACAAACTACATCTAAATTCATAAGGTCTTGTCTTTTGAAACTTGTCTATGTACAAAAAACTTCCTATCAGTAAAACCAATCACCGCAAGAAATACCTCAACAGTTTGCCAGAGTGTAGATACTGAAGGGAGCGATAGTGAGAACACTCCTAATGCCACAACAGTGCAGTTTCGCTGAGGGAACTTGGAGTGAGTCAGCAGTGTCTATTTGGAATGCTCTCCCCCTTTTCTAGGATTACTTGAAAAAGTCAAGTCATTTCGAATTCAATGGCTGTAAAAACATTGAGACGAGTAGATTTTCTCTAAACTTTTTTCTTCTTTTCTTTTTTTTGGCAACAGTTAACAATATGAAATTCGTTCAACCTGCAGGATTTTGCTGTAATTGTGTCACTTTCCTAAATATAAAAGTGACAAGATTAACAAAACATTTTTTTATTATTTTAAAAATCATTAATCATGAAAAATAAGTCTGCAGATGACATTTTTTAAATTTTTTAAATAAACAAAAAAAAATGAACCTCTACGCAAGTCATCAAAAATAAAAATTAAATATAAAGAAGGCAGGTTAAATGAGAGTTAAGGCAATGTACAGTTCTGAGGTTATTCTTTACCCCTAATGCTTTCACTAAAACATTTCTAAACTGTTTTACATGGAGGATTAAGGACTCATAGAAATAAATTAAAAAGAGCACAATTTTATTTAAAATTTCAAAAATTGTGCCTTTACATTTATATTAAATTGCATTATTATTATTATTATTGAAAACTCACAAATACACAAGTTCAACATATGATTGTTAAAAACCCTAAGTAATTTTTTAAAACTGTACAACTTAAAATTTCACTTCTTATTTTCATTTGTTTTTTGGATTTGTAATATGTCAGATGCAACTGGATATTTAATTTTTCTTTGCAAAAGGTCTGGCAGTTCAAATTTAGACACAGCTATCAGGAAGCATTTATATAAAACTGTAAATGAACCAATGCAAGAAATCATCCTTTGATGATAAAATCCAGAAATCAGAAGTTGTTGAAGCTGGAGGGGAACGCTGGATTAATGTGTCAAAAAATACAAAGTTTGAAGTTGACGCATTTTTCAAAATCAACCATGAAGAACAAAACCTTCCCATTCTTTTTTTCCTTCATAGGAAAGGATGAGTTTCTGAAATATTTGCTGATGTTTCTGCTTTAAAGAATGTGGAGAGCAGCCAGCATTTTTCTGTAAATTCTGAGCAACCCCCCCCCCCCAATAAAGCACTCATAGCAAAAGAGTTCTGAGCGCTACATATACAATATGTAAATACAGATGAATGGACAATAAAAGATACTAATATGACATTCTAAAGAGATGAACCTTAAGTTTTGACTTGAAAAGAGAGTGAATCACAAGCTCTAATGTCTGTGGGCAACATGTTCCAGAGGTGAAGCACAGCTACAGCAAAAGAACGATAACCGAATGTCTTGAGGTGGGATTCCACCGGCTTTAAAAGAACAGGAGCTGAAGAGCTAAATGTTCTTGTGGGGACATAGAGCTGTAGAGCATCCCTGATATAACCAGGCGCAAGACCACACAACCCTCCGAAGGCCAGAAGTAGAATCCTGAAGTGGATGCGTTTCTCTGCTGGTAACCAATGAAGCCGCTGAAGTACTGGACGGACACCGTCAAGTTTACGTGAATAAGTCGGAAGCCGAGCAGTGACATTAAGAGCACTCTGAAATTTAGAAGTTCATACTTCAGCAAATCAAAGAGAAGCGTGTTGTACCAATCAACCTTCGAAGAGTAAGAAGTCTGAGAATAAATAAGTTCACTTGTGGAATGACCATCATTATTCCAGAGCGTGAGGATGTCTTTGTTTTGTCCTCATTAACTGAACAAAGTCTGAATTAGAAAGGAATATAAAGAACAACAGATAATGGGTTTCATCATTTCTTTACAGTGAGAGATTTTTAGTTATTGTAAACATTCAACTGTTTGTGTAGATGGACATTTTTCCAGGAGTAAGGTGGATGCAAGTGCAGAACAAGTAACCACAAAGATGAATATTAAGATGCAATGGAATCAAAAGATTTAGCATTAGAAACACTGAAATATCTGCACACGTGCTGTTCTTCAGATCAGGGTTTTCCAATGAATGGTTCATGTCTTCACCTCTTCAGAGGCTCAGCATCTCAAGTTCATGCAGAAAATTCAACCACAGACATGAAAGACAACTTTTTTTTTTTTTGATGAATGTTTTCTTCAAAAAATTCAAAATTTGACTTAATTTCACCAAATCTTTATCGTTCCAGCCTTTGCACAGATTAAATATCCAGTTATGAAAACCACAGGTTATTTCTACAAATTACTCAATTTTATTTTAGTCTATTTTTTAAATTTCTCATTCATTTTAGATTTATGCTTGAAAAAAAAAAGGAACACCTATGGCCTTTACTAAAGGCATCTACTTGAACAAATAAAATGTTTATTTTTACTTTGGTCACACTACAATTTTTAAAGGATATTTTAAGATTGTTAAAGCTAGTATACAACAATTCAAATGAACATGGTTCTGAAGTAGTTATCATAAAAGTGTATGTATGTATGTATTTATTTAGATGTTGCATGCAGAATATTCCCTCACCTCATTTTTAGGAATATTTTAAATAAAACACCATTTAATCCCCCCCCCCCCCCCCCCCATTTCAAATTCACCAAAAGAACATTAAATTGAAATGCAATTAGTAGTCAGAGGTTAATCTAGATATCTGAATGTAATTTCCTCAAATTTTCTTTATAATTCAGAATATTTCTATATTGCTGTGGGTATTTGAGAACAAGCGTGGTCTGTTTATATACAGAAAGTTTATCTCTTGTCTAGTTTTATGCCTTGACATTCCTCTGTCCAAGTTGTGGGGCTCAAATTTGTTAAAATACTGACTTAAATATTATTTATATTGTACAATAATGAAATTAATTTGATTTTAGAATTTAATACATCAGTTTATAAAATTGCTGTAAATTTGATTAGACCAACCAAACTACAAATGTAATTAATAATAATAATAATAATAATAATAATAATAATAATTAAAAAAGAGCCCTTCTTTCCTCCAGTTCCTACTTGGTGCTCTACATTTATTCTAGACCTGAGGTACTCCCTGACTTGGGTGATTCTGAAGGTTCTAACCTGCCACAGGAAAACATACAACAATCTTCAGTTCTGCCTAAACCTGCAGCAACCCTATTAGTACTACTAAAATATAGTCATACAGAAATTACAAACAAATCTTAATAAATCCTGTCAAGCAACTGCAGTGTGCACATTTCATCATGGCCTCAACATCAGAAATAATGTTTTGGTTCTAATTTAAAAGGGGAATTTTAATGAACAATGAGTCTGAATGCCATGCTGTTTGATATGAAAAATGGCAATTTCACCCACATGCCTCTGGATTGAGTTTAATTAATGCTGAAAGTATAGCGATACAAATTTTGATGCGTTAAGACTTAAAAAGATAAAAGAAAATTTGGTCATGTCAAGTTCTGTGGAGGTCAACTGAATATCGAGGAAAATACCATCATCTGATATTCTGTATTTCGTGTACTGCAAAGTAGAGATAAAAATATTTCTTGAGCAGAAGGATATATTTTGTATGAACCAAAATTAAATCCTTAATAATTATTACATTATAATCATGCCTGTTTGAGCTATGGAACAAAACTTAACCACATGTGGTATATACATACTATTATATACACATCTGTGCATGCATGAACTTGTACCTAATCCCAAATATAATTAAAAGGTTGATGAGAAATTTCATTTAAAAATCAACGGAAATGACCAACTTTTGGCATTCAGAGTCAAAGTCAGAAAATGTTTTTCTTGTTTATAGTTTATTGAGCAGTTGAAAGGATTTTGAACACAGAAACTGTAATATTAGGATCGAGGAAGATTATTAGCACATATCTGCTGTTTTACAGATGACATCACACAAAGGATATGAAAGAAAAAAATAACCTACAATGCCCTGGAAAATATATTTACCTTTCTGCATCGTTCATAATAATATTTCTTTGTGGTGTCCGTTTCATTACATTGTAATAAAGAAATTTGACTAAAGTCTAAATCTAAATATATTGGAATCAAATCATGAGAATACAATTTTCTTAATTGCAAATTCTGATAATGTTACACTTGGTGTAAAAACTGAATATTTTAAATAGTAGTAGTCCTTGTAACAGATTTAATGGTTTATCAAACTGTGAGAATATGATAAACACTATCAGTAATGTAATTTATGTATACATTATTGATGAACTATGACGCTTATTCTATACTACTTCAAGGGCTTAGCGGTTAGGTTTATGTTTAAAAAGTTATGTTCTTGTGGCAGTTTTAAATCAAAATTGACAAATGGTGAGAATACGATGCACTGCATATTATATACACACGCAATACATTTTTGTAAATTTTCTGAAACTTTTTGTGAGAGATTTAAATCGGACACTAATGGTAGATATGTGCACAACAAATTTTGCATAATTATAGTTTTTGTATACTTTATCTGTATTCTTAAGGTTGAAAATGGGGTTTAGCAGATAGCTGATTTTAAAACAAACCTGTCTCAAATATGCATCTATTTTCCCTTATGAAACATTTTTATTTGATCCAACATAGTAAACTTCATTTCAGATTTTGAACACATTTTGTATTCACCTATACCATCTTTTAGAAATAAGAAAATAGTGTATTTTATTTAAAATTATTATACATAGCATACGTATTTTATCATACATATCGTATACTTTTTCTAGTTAAATAAAATTTAGCAGTTCAGTTTGTTTTAAAAGTTTGTTTTTTAATGACACGCAACGTATTAATTAGACTGAAAGAAAAACAATGTCAATTTAAGACATTCAATTCTGTAGGTATTTTGTTTAAAACTATGCATGAGCCAATATTTACATGCAGATATAACAATATGATCAAAGGAATATTTAACATTCAGTTTAACCATGATGCTAAGAATTTTTAACATTTATAGTTAAGAAATGTGACTGTGCAACTTGAAACTAAAGAAATTCACAAGCTAAAATCTTTATTTCAAATCATTTAGCATAAATTTGCTTCTGTAAAGCAGCAGATAATGAAAAAGCCAACAGCATTACAGCATTATTTAAACAGACTTTTGTCATTTCTCATTGTAAAGAGATACAAAATGGTGAGAAATCTGAAAACACTGATCTCCAGCTATGTACAAGGCCCTAAAACATCAACAGGAAACAGGTGCGTCTGTAACGTTTCGGTGTCAGGTAGTACAAAATGGATGCCTTGCTGATACAATGAAGGATTGTACTGATCCATCAGGTTCTGCAAGAAGCGTTCTCTCTTAAGTGCCAAATTACTGGAAATTATAACCAAACACACCTTATTAAAACTTTTCATTTCCTGATTCAGAGCTCATGAGCAGGCCAAACTGTATAAAGTGAGACAACTTTACTATAACAGTCTTAACAGAATTGCACTATTCAACTTAAAATTTTAAATCTATTTAACACGGACTCATTCTCGATAATTACAGTAATTAGCACTTACATTACTACAGTGAGTGTATAAATTCAGTGTGATGTAGTCCAAAATATTTGTAAACATGACCTTTAAAACAGCGCCAGCTTTAAAAACAGTTAACTCATGACTATAAGATGCATTGTTTAAAAAAAAAAAAGCTGCTATAAATTCAGCAACCCACCTATTTTGCATCTCTCAACAATGTACAGGACTGTCTGGAGTTCCAGTAATGCATGTGTGCTTTGAAACAATGAGGAAATGTGCATTTCACTCTGCAGCGCTTCATCATTAAACCATACTTACCAAAATTAAAACAAAAAAGTTTAAAAACGAAACAAAAAGAAAAATGGTGTTTCCTCAGCGCATGATGACATTGCAACAAACAATATTAAAACAATCACACTTTCCAATTCAAATAAACATTTAACCAATGTCAGAGAAAGATCATTTTAAAAAAGATTCCTCCATCTGGACAAATACTCAAAAAGGACTCTCATCAAAAATATATTGAACAGGAAGAATGCTTAATGAAAATAAAAATAAATGAATACACTTAAAAAAAATGTTGAAGGTTATGGAAAATTTAAGTGTCCAATAGCAGAAATTCAAGTACAATACATATATACACAGTACCAGTTAGAAGTTTAGACACCCCTTCTAATTCAGTGTTTTTCCTTATTATTTTTTTTAAATTAATAAAAAAAAAAGTCACTTCCTGTTTTAAAATAATGATGGTTGTCGTTTTTACTCAGTTGCACGGTTTTTGACGTAATATGGATTACTACAGTTGTGGAATCTACGCCTGTCGTGATATTCGATATACCAACTTATCATATGGTAAATGAAAATGAACTCTGTAAATTTTTTTTTACCGTGATTTTGGTATTTACGCGCTGAACATCTACATAGGGAAGTCGCCATAGTATTAGTTTGACCCACTGACTGAATAAAACACCGCACTGTTTTCTGTCGTCTCACGCAGCTCTCTATCAGAGGCGGGGCCTCCCAGCATGCAACAGTTATCCAGCCAGGGTATCCACTGAATGGGAAAAGACAACACGTTGCTCCGTTGTACAGACCACAGGCGTAGAACTGGGTATGGACGGGTCCCTACCAATATTTCTGATTGAAGAAGGAAAAAAAAAAAAACCCACACCTCGCTCTGTGCGCAGTACACAAATGGTTACTGTAGGTTTCCACCTGGCGAAACACCACGCAAAATTCGCTCATGAATATTCCCTCTGGGGGCGTGGTCACAAAAACAGCAAGCATGTCTGGCTACCGTGTCAATTAGCAAGTGCGGTTGCAGTGCAGTGACCGGCTGCTAGCTAGCAAACTGTCCTTGAAGAACATAGCGTTAGGCCACACCAATTCGATTAGTTGGTTCTCAGAATCGCCGCTTGAAGAAAATGCAAAATGAAAAAAAAAATCGAAATCAAACTTCCACCAACAGAAAAACATCGTGGCTGATGGTTTAAAATACTGAAGACTGCAGGTTGAGGTCACGTGACATCAAAAACCAATCAAATCACTCCTTTCACTTTAGATAAAGACTTGTGGAAGCAACATGCCTGTGGAGGGGAATCCTGCAAAGCCTGTGTTTGTGATTGTTAGGATATTCAGCGAACAGAAGCATAAAATCTTTGACAGGTGTGTCGAAATTCAAGAGGGGGAAAACTTTGCACAGGTGTACTCAAGCTGCCGTGAGCTTGTTACCCTGCGATGTGCCAACTTGGACAACAACTCTGTGGAGGTGGGTTTGATTTATATTTTTCACTGATTGATGTGAGGGGCAAACAAAAAAATCATTCAAAGTATTTAGCCATCAGAAGTAGCCTACTCCCGGTCAAATCTTTTTTTTTCTGTGCATTGTAGATGTTCAATTTTTTTTATTTTATTTCGCTCGCTCGCTTCATATTTTTCCTGAAAAAAATCAGAGAACCAACTAATTAAATTGGTGTAGCCTTAGATTAGCTTGTAAAATGAATCAGTTAACAACAGTTCGTATTCAGTGTGTAAAAACGACAACATACGAATATGACTTTTTCTAAGTTTGTGTGGCATGTAAATAATCCAACTTGATACTGACAACAACTGGTGTTCATTAAGGTCACAAAGACATTAAATCATATCAAACGTGTCAAAAAAGTTCTCGAGCCCTCGTCCTGTTTTACCGTTAGATCAATCATATCAGCTTAAACTGGCATTCTAAAACCAGTTAAAGATCTCACAGAAGAGAGCCGACTCCCCCTGCCAGCCTCATGGAATGCAGTGTTTAAGGCTCCGGATGTGTTTTATTTCCATTTATGAGGGAAAGGAACATACACCCTCCTGACAGTCAGTGCGTTATTCGCTTGTAAACACATTTGCAAATTGGTAGAATGAGTTAATCATCACATGCAAGATTTGCAATTAATCAAATGAATTGCATATTATTATTATTCATGAATTACTACAGTTCTGAACTTCAAATTTTAAAAGTCTGGACTTTGGAGAGATGATGGATACTCTTTTGGTGGAACACAACAGAGCAAAATATTGTGACCCTCTAATGTTGGCCTGAAGTTGGCGCCACTGGGGGCTGGCATGGAGTTTATGTCCCTACCAATGTTAACACCAAACATGTAGGCAAGGGCGTAGGTTCTCATTCTAATTGTTACGTTTATCCAAATGACAGCTGGCAATACATTGTTACTTTGCACTTTTTGTCGATCTGGGTACTAATCTTTGAGAAACTGGATTGGCAGAATGTTGCCTGTGAAGAAAAGAATGTCTTTTTATTACCCTGTGCCAAGTTAACATTTACTTAAGTGCAATTTTCAAGAGCCATAGATTGTATTTTATTTATTGTTTTTGTTTGTATTATTTCTTTAGGTTATTTATATATTTATGTTTCACTGTTGAATAAGTTGACTTAAAGTTTACTGTTCTTTGAAAGGGTGTATTTGCATGATCGTTACTATTTTACTAGTGGCATAAAATTGTCTTGAAGATGTCAACAATATCGTTTATCGCAATAATTTCTGAGACAATATCTCATCTCATCTCATTATCTCTAGCCGCTTTATCCTTCTACAGGGTAGCAGGCGAGCTGGATCCTATCCCAGCTGACTACGGGCGAAAGGCGGGGTTCACCCTGGACAAGTCGCCAGGTCATCACAGGGCTGACACATAGACACAGACAACCATTCACACTCACATTCACACCTACGCTCAATTTAGAGTCACCAGTTAACCTAACCTGCATGTCTTTGGACTGTGGGGGAAACCGGAGCACCCGGAGGAAACCCACGCGGACACGGGGAGAACATGCAAACTCCACACAGAAAGGCCCTCGCCGGCCCCGGGGCTCGAACCCAGGACCTTCTTGCTGTGAGCGACAGCGCTAACCACTACACCACCGTGCCGCCCTGAGACAATATATCATCCAACAAAATTTATCGTGACAGGCCTAGTCGAATCTGCCTATTTAACTGTATTTTTATTTACTGTTTGATCTCACACATTAAGAAGGAGAGAAACTCGTCCACTAATTACCTTTTGACGAGACACACCTGTTAATTGAGAAGCATTCCAGGTGACTACCTCATGAAGCGGGTTAAGAAAATGCCAATAGTGTGCAAAGCATCATCACAGGAAACGCTGAAGAAACTAAAATATCAAACATTTTTGTTTACCAGAAAATTCCATACATGTTCCAGATATTTCATAGATTTGATGTCTTCAGTTTTGTTCTACAGTGTAGAGAATAGTCACAATACAGAAACACCTATGAATGAGTAGGGGTGTACAAACGTTTGATTCAAACTGTATAAAAATATTTTCTGTACTTGGTGTTTGTTGTAATGTGTATATAATGCATTTACACTAGAATTTGACTGTAGTATTACGAACAAGCTGGTATTTATTGTAGAAAATAATGGATGTAAAGTAGACTTATTATAAAGTAAGAGACCAGATGGTTATTTTTGTAGTAATAATAACAACAACAAACAGCACTGTGCAAAAGTCTTAATCACATGCAAAGAAATGCTGATAAAGAAAGATCAGGGTTCTAACGAGGCCTTTTCAGCGTATTGGGCCGATACGCAGCGTTTCCTTACCGCTATGCCTACAATATTGTCGACACACCCATAAAAGTTGCCGTTACACTAATAATAAACTTGTCAATCTTGAAAATGTGGTCTTTTAAGTTTCTCGTTATCCCCACGCGGTGGCAACGGTGCACCACCACGCGAATGTTCTATATGCAGACTTACTCCACTCCCCGTCCACGTAAGCGCCCAGTGTTTAGCTGCCCGAGTAGTTCTGTGTGGAGATGGTCACTGGTCATACTAATCCGGTTTACCTCCTTTATCTGTATCGGAGAGATTGCTTCTGGATTGATTTTTCCAGACCTGGACCTGATCCAATAAAACATCTGACCAATCAGGTCATTGTTTACATGTGACGTTGTCTGAGCATGTGCTATTTTTCCCCGGGCATCTTTGTTGCATCATGAAGTCACAGAATATGGATTTACGAAAAACAAAAAAATGCAAAGCACAGATCTTTTCACAGATATGTGACTTTCAGTGAAACAATAATACATTAATAAAGTAAACATATAAATGCAGGTAAGATATTATGAATTTCGTCAGTCCAAATACTCAATTGTTTTAGGCTTCTTAAATTTATCATCTGTGATGCATCATCCATATGAAATCTGTAACATACTGAAACATCCATGACCAATCCGTAGATTATTAGCATCCATGATGCAGCCATATTAAAATCTGTAACCACACCGTATTTTGTATCCTTTTTTCTTTTAATTATATTTCTGGAGTCCGAGACCGACAGTCGTGCTTGAAAGTTTGTGAACCCTTTAGAATTTTCTACATTTCTGCATAAATATGACCCAAATCATCAGATTTTCACACAAGTCCTAAAAGTAGATAAAGAGAACCCAGTTAAACAAATGAGACAAAAATATTATACTTGGTCATTTATTTATTGAGGAAAATGATCCAATATTACAGATCTGTGAGTGGCAAAAGTATGTGAACCTTTGCTTTCAGTATCTGGTGTGACCCCCTTGTGCAGCAATAACTGCAACTAAACGTTTGCGGTAACTGTTGATCAGTCCTGCACACCGGCTTGGAGGAATTTTAGCCCATTCCTCCATACAGAACAGCTTCAACTCTGGGATGTTGGTGGGTTTCCTCACATGAACTGCTCGCTTCAGGTCCTTCCACAACATTTCCATTGGATTAAGGTCAGGACTTTGACTTGGCCATTCCAAAACATTAACTTCATTCTTCTTTAACCATTCTTTGGTAAAACGACTTGTGTGCTTAGGGTCGTTGTCTTGCTGCATGACCCACCTTCTCTTGAGATTCAGGCTACATCCACACGACAACGAGATTTTTTTTTTTAGCGGGTAAAAATAAATAAATAAATAAATAAATAAATAATCGCGTCCACATGGGCACCGGATCAGTAAAATATCAGGTACATATGGCAACGCAACACTTGCTGAAAACGATGCAATACACATGCCACGCCTCTACGTGCGCTGTAAGACGGTCCCATCGGAGACACCAGAACAACAGAAGAAGTAGGACGCATGCGCATAAACCCCTTTTTCTACCCGGCGTGAATGAGTGAGTGCTGCTTGTTCTAGTCATGTGGTTGTGACGTCATCGTAAACAAATCCGTTCTACTCATCCAGACGACTTCGCAACGGCGCCGTTGCCAGATTTTTCCACTCTAGAAACTGTTCTCAAAAAATATCGTTTTGGGGCACCCAAAACGCCGGTGCCGTGTGGACGCCAGGCCGAAACGTTAAATTTTATCAGATTCACCTGAATCCGTTGCCGTGTGGACAGGGCCTCAGTTCATGGACAGATGTCCTGACATTTTCCTTTAGAATTCGCCGGTATAATTCAGAATTCATTGTTCCATCAATGATGGCAAGCCGTCCTGGCCCAGATGCAGCAAAACAGGCCCAAACCATAACACTACCACCACCATGTTTCACAGATGGGATAAGGTTCTTATGCTGGAATGCAGTGTTTTCCTTTCTCCAAACATAATGCTTCTCATTTAAACCAAAAAGTTCTATTTTGGTCTCATCCATCCACAAAACATTTTTCCAATAGCCTTCTGGCTTGTCCACGTGATCTTTAGCAAACTGCAGACAAGCAGCAATGTTCTTTTTGGAGAGCAGTGGCTTTCTCCTTGCAACCCTGCCATGCACACCATTGTTGCTCAGTGTTCTCCTGATGGTGGACTCATGAACATTAACATTAGCCAAATGTGAGAGAGGCCTTCAGTTGCTGAGAAGTTACCCTGGGGTCCTTTGTGACCTCGCCGACTATTACACGCCTTGCTCGTGGAGTGATCTTTATTGGTCGACCACTCCTGGGGAGGGTAACAATGGTCTTGAATTTCCTCCATGTGTACACAAGCTGTCTGACTGTGGATTGGTGGAGTCCAAACTCTTTAGAGATGGTTTTGTAACCTTTTCCAGCCTGATGAGCATCAACAACGCTTTTTCTGAGGTCCTAAGAAATCTCCTTTGTTCGTGCCATGATACACTTCCACAAACGTGTGTTGTGAAGATCAGACTTTGATAGATCCCTGTTCTTTAAATAAAACAGGGTGCCCACTCACACCTGATTGTCGTCCTATTGATTGAAAACACCTGACTCTAATTTCACCTTCAATTTAACTGCCAATCCTAGAGGTTCACATACTTTTGCCACTCACAGATCTGTAATATTGGATCATTTTCCTCAATAAATAAATGATCAAGTATATTTTTCTTATTTGTTTAACTGGGTTCTCTTTATCTACTTTTAGGACTTGTGTGAAAATCTGATGATTTGGGTCATATTTATGCAGAAATATAGAAAATTCTAAAGGGTTCACAAACTTTCAAGCACCACTGTATTTTATCAACCTGCATAGGTTGTTTTGGAGTCCAAGCTGTACAGTGTGACCCGGAATAATGTGCTACTACTTGGAAAAAACTTTCACGACTATTCCTAAGTTGCATGCATTTATTTCCAAGTGTCAGGACTGAATTATATTATAATGGGGATTATAGTTGTGGTGTTCCTGCTCCAGACTGGAACTAAACTCAGGCAGAGGGAGAGTCAAGAGTTATAGGTATAGTTATAAGTGTTGTGGGACCGGGCCCTTATGCTGCGTTTGCGGTAAAGCGCCATCCGTGTTAAGAGGCGCTTACCCCCCCCCCCCCCGTGCATATAATCCGTGCCAGTCCCAGAGTTAGATCTGGATCGTCATGTACTGTAACTGAATGGCTGAAGCTGAAAATAAAGCTGACACTTGCTGAACATCAACTGGTTGTTTTATTCATATTCTATAAATATGTCACCAATATAGATGAATAATGGCCCTTTTCCACTACCCTTTTTCAGCTCACTTCAGCCCGACACGGCTCACGTTTCGACTACCAAAAACCAGCACGACTCAGCTCGCTTCAGCCCTGCTTAGCCCCTAAAACTCGCACCGTTTTGGAGTAGGGCTGAAGCGAGCCGAGTGAGGCTGGGGGCATGAGCAGACACTCCCCTGTGCACTGATTGGTGAGGAGGAGTGTCCTCACACGCCCCCACACGCCCCGCGAGCACGCTGGGATCTGTAAACACCGTAAACCCGGAAGGAGAAGAATTACGAATTACGAGAATTATGAAGCCTTATGCGCCTCGCCTCATCTATACGCTCTTGCCAGTATCTGTCCGCGTTGTCGGTGACAACAAGCCACAGCACCAAGACCAGCAACACTAACGACTCCATGTCCTCCATGTTTATTGTTTACTATTCGGGTCGTGAGACTACCGCTTAAAAGATCACTGATGTCACTGTTTGCGCTGCTTAACGACATCACCTGACGTCCACCCACTTTCGCTAACTCCACCCAATGTGTGCACCCACTTCCAGCCAGCACGGTTCAGCGCGGTTGTAGTCGAAATGCAACTCCAACAGCCCCGCTCAGCCCGACTCAGCACAGCACCGCTCAGCCCGACTCAGCCGTGTTTGTAGTGGAAAAGCGGCATAAGTCTTCAATCACAGCAACTTTTGGCCAAAAAAAAAAAAAAATTCTCCTCATTAATATTACCAAAAAAAGAATGACTCTCAGGGAGGCCTGCAAGTGCCAGGAAATGCACTAGAATGCATCTCCGAGCATGAAACCCTTGAGCTTTTGGGGGCCTAAGGCGGCCCCTGAACCCCCGGCCGTTATGACTGGTGCCACTACACTGATATTTTGATCTAGTTAAAACCCTGATGTTTTCAAAAATACTGAAAATTAAATGCTTCTATTTAAAAAAAAAATAATAGAAGTGTGCCGACTCTTTACTTGTTTAAAGTCAGTAGGCTCAGGTACACTTTGTGTAGGTTTATAAAGGAATTATGTGGCAAGTTTTTTGTTGTTTTCTTTACTGACATACAAACATTTTTCTGGAACATTTCACTGAGTCTATTTTGTTGTAAGAGTAAAATTTGGAAATCTAAAGTGTTTTTGTACTGACTCAATAAGGCACGTCAAAAAATTCTCACTAAATTTGGACAATAAATAAATAAATAAATACGGTGCCCAAGGCCTTTGCACAGTACTGTATATAAACTAGATGTTTGTTGTAATAATAATAATAATAATAACAACAACAACAATATAGGTATTCCAAGAATAATGTACACAAACTAATTTACAAGTCAGGTAATCAGAGACTGGACATTCACACCAAACGCAACGAGAGCATCAAAACTACCAGAAGTCATTAACTTTGTGCGTAAGCCGGCGGCTCTCGGCAGCGAGACCGTTGGCGCGTCTTGGGTGGTGGAGGTGTCAGAATAAAGCTGAAGTCCAGGCAACTTCATGGTAATGAGCTACGGCATGGTTCAGCAGCAACCCATCAGAATTTAGAAGTGCACTGCTCTAAAGAATACTAGACAACACAGTCATGTAAAATTGTGGTTCCATTCAAATCGTTCTGAGGTACAATAGAGGAGAAAATCGCTGCAGTGACCAGTTTCCCCATTATTTATGATGTGTCCCTGTTTGAAATCTGACACCACACAAATGGCTTTTAATTATGTATTCAATTTATTTTCTTACTAAACACGCATCATAATTGTTCATTATTTTTCTTCATTTATCAATTTTTTTACCATCACATTTAAAAGATTTCATGAGCTTAACTTGCATCCTACTCATGGTCAGTCGGCACAAAGATACCGGCTAACGTGTGTTTGCTTTGCATCCATTTTAAATAAAGTCTGCAAGATGAAGCATTCTGAGCGAACTTGTATCTGCCCGTTTCATCTACATCACAGAGCATCCACGAACTTCAACAGTGTTGTCAACAAAGCAGCCAGAGCGGATTTTAAAACACTTGCCGCTTTTGGTGTGAACGTACCAGTAAATACCAGAGCATCTGGAAATAACAGATACACCTGGATTGTCACGGTGTACTGGGAGATAAGTTTACGGTGTTAAACGAGAACACTGAAGTGTTTTTGACGAGAGTCCTGAATGAATAAAACGTGCCAGTGAAGCGTTTTCAGGAATGCTGAGGGCACAGAATTTAAAAAATAAAGAAAGAAATTAAAAGAAATGTGGTGCATTTGAATTTATACTTACTCAGCTTTCGCTCCTTGGATCAGGAGAGCGTTAATACACTCGACACTACCCGCACGCGCTGCCTTGTGAATGGGGGTTTCTCCAACATAGTCCTGAGGGAGGAAGAGAGAGAGCACAAGAGAATGACAAATAGAGACAGAACGACAGACTGAGAAATGGATTGACCTCCGATATTTAAAACCGGACAGCCTTTCAATTTCATAAAATCTGTGAAATTTTGCTCGCTCTTAAATGGTCATTGTTCAGCTCCAGATTGTTCTGACCGCACCAACAAACCAGCCGTTCAACCTCCCGTCTGTATGCAGACTCGTCACCGTCTCGGATGAGGCCGATGACCGTTGTGTCATCTGCAAATTTCAGGAGTTTAACAGATGGGTCTCTTGAGGTGCAGTCGTTGGTGTAAAGGGAAAACAGCAGTGGGGAGAGCACACACCCCGGGGGGGGGGGGGGGGGGGGGGGGGGGGGCACCAGTGCTGATAGTCCGAGTGCTGGATGTGATGCTCCCCAGCCTCACCTGCTGCTTCCTGTCAGTCAGGAAGTTTATAATCCACTGACAGGTGGAGGAGGGCACAGTGAGCTGGGTGAGCTTGGTGTGGTGGATGTCTGGAACGATGGTGTTGAACGCCGAACTGAAGTCCACAAACAGGATCCTGGCGTACGTCCCTGCAGAGTCAAGGTGTTGCAGGATGTAGTGCAGTCCCATATTGATTGCATTATCCGCTGATCTGTTTGCCCGGTAGGCAAACTGCAGGGGGTCCAGCAGGGGGTCTGTGATGTCCTTCAGGTGTGACAACACCAGTCTCTCGAAGGACTTCATGACTACAGATGTGAGGGCTACAGACCTGTAGTCATTCAGTCCTGTGATGGTGGTTTTCTTGGGAACCAGGATTATTGTGGAGCGTTTGAAGCATGAGGGGACTTCACACAGCTCCAGGGATCTATTGAAGATCTGGGTGAAGATGGGGGCCAGCTGATCAGCACAGACCTTCAGACAGGAGGGTGACACCGTCTGGGCCGGGTGCCTTCCTGATCTTCTGTCTGCGAAAAAGCTGACAAACATCCTCTTCACAGATCTTGAGTGCTGGTGTGGGGTCAGAGGCGAGAGGAGGCAGAATAGCAGGGGGTGTAAATGGGTCTTTAATGTCTTAAGGGGAAAGAGGTGTGAATGTGTCAAATCTGCAGTAGAACACATTCAACTCGTCAGCCAGTTGATGGTTCATTGCAGTGTTGGGGGATGGTCTCCTGTAGTTGGTGATATTCTTCAGGCCTATCCACACTGATGCCGGATCATTGGCTGAAAGGCTGTTTTTGATCCTTTCAACGTAGCTCCTTGTGGCAGCGGGGGTGTGGCCAAGCAGCAGTCTGTGAATGGAGGGCGGGGTCGGGGAAGGTAAGCAGCTAGGTCATTACACCTGATGTCAATTTGTGTGTGTGTGTGTGTGTGTGTGTGTGTTTTGCAGGGATGGAGTATAAAGGGAGGGGGAGAGGAGAGAAGAAGGGCGCTCCCTGACCGCAACACTTGTGTGTGTAAAAGAAAAAGAAAGCAAGCAAGCAAGCAAGCAAGCTGAAAAGCTCAATAAAGCGCGTTTGTAAACACGAACTCTCGCCTGCTGTGCTTCTGTGCTCCACCCACATCGGGGATCACTACAGTGGTGCTGAAACCCGGGAGCACAGAAGGGAACCACCCCATGGAGTCCTCCCTGTTCAAAGAGCTCATCCTTGCCCTCGCTACCGCCCAGCAGAACCAGCATCAAGAGCTGATCACCCTCCGGAAGGAGCAGCGGCAGCACTTCGAAGCCTTGATGCTGGCCCAGCAGGAAGATCACCAGGCGTTCCGGCACCTGCTCACGTCAGCAGGGCCGCCGGCCACCGCTGCCGCCACCCTCACGAAAATGGGACCGCAAGATGATCAGGAAGTGTTCCTCGCTGTCTTTGAGCAAACAGCCGAGGCGTGGGGGTGGCCGCTGGAGCAGCGCACCTCCTCCTGCTCCTAACTGGCGAGGTGCAGCTCGCAGCGCAGCAGCTCCCTGCTGACAGCCGGCTGGTCTACGCGGACCTGAGGAAAGCCATCCTGCAGAGGCTCGGCCGCTCCCCGGAGCAACACCGTCAGCGCTTCCGGACGCTGACACTGGAGGAGGTCGGCCGGCCGTTTGCATTCGGCCAGCAACTCCGGAACGCCTGCCAGCGGTGGCTGAGGGCGGAAGACCGCGACGCCGAGGAGATCATCGATCTGGTGGCACTGGAGCAGTTTATCTCTCAACTTCCGGAAGAAATGGCGGAATGGGTCCAGTGTCACCACCCGGCGTCGCTGGAACGAGCTATCGAGCTGGCGGAGGACCATCTGGAGGCGGCTCTGACGGCAGGCAGACGAGGCGTCACCCCTCGCTTCTCTTCTCTCTCTCCTGTCTCTGGTCCCCCTCTCCACCCCGTTCCCCTGCCACGAAGGCGGCTGGCTCTTCCCCAGCCGGCCCGTCGCACCCGTGTTGTCCTCCCATCTCCCTCTTCTGTGTCTGTTTTGTCTCCCCCTCAGATGAGTGACACCCGTAACACCAGTGCAGAGGGAAAGCCTGGGCCGGTGTGCTGGCGCGGCGGGGAATCGGAGCGTCTCCAGAACCAGAGCCCCACAAGGGAGGTGGGGGCTGTCATCCGGATCCCAGACGCGCCAGAAACCGCCCCCGATCGGGCCGGAACGTATCGCGTACCGGTGAGTATTCAAGGGGATACATATCGCGCTTTGGTGGATTCCGGTTGCAATCAGACCTCAATTTACCAACGCCTGGTGCAAGGTGAGGCACTGGGGGGAGCACAAGCGGTGAAAGTGTTGTGTGTGCACGGGGATGTTCACCATTACCCTCTA
This sequence comes from Neoarius graeffei, assembly GCF_027579695.1. Taxonomy (NCBI): domain Eukaryota; kingdom Metazoa; phylum Chordata; class Actinopteri; order Siluriformes; family Ariidae; genus Neoarius; species Neoarius graeffei. Next base: position 94,096,443 of record NC_083577.1, read on the forward strand.
GTGTCTGTCCATATTCCATTCCGGGGCCAAACGCATAAAATGAAGGCGGCGGTTAATCCTCGTCTTACCCACTCGTTGATCTTGGGTACTGATTGGCTGGGATTTAAAGAATTAAATGGGAGTATTTAACACGCAGTGGGTCCTGCCCGAGTAGGTCATGGGAAGATCCTGGTGTGGCATTGGCTGGAAAAGCTGTCACAGAGCTGTCTGTGTCAACACCACATCAGAGTGAGGAGCACCCCGCTCCTCCTCCCTCTCTCGGGGATCCTCTTGGGGATTTCCCGTTAGAGCAGTCACGAGACGAAACTCTGCGGCATGTGTTTGACCAAGTGAGAGTAATCGATGGTCAAACTCTCCAGCCAAGCATGGCACCAACCTTCCCCTATTTTGCCATTATTAAAGATAGATTGTACCAAGTGACACAGGACACTCAAACCAAGGAATGAGTAACCCAGTTGTTAATCCCAAAGAGCCGTAGGGAACTCGTATTCCATGCGGCTCACTTTAATCCCATGGCTGGACACTTGGGGCTGGCTGGTTATTATCGTAGGTTTATACCTAACTATTCGGACGTCACCAGCCCGCTAACCGACCTCACTAAAAAGGGGGCTCCAGATCCGGTCCAGTGGACAGAGCAATGCCAACAGGCCTTCTCAGAGGTAAAAGCTGCACTGTGTGGGGGGCCACTTTTACACTCCCCTGACTTCTCTCTCCCCTTTATTTTGCAGACTGATGCATCGGACAGGGGGCTGGGGGACGTTTTGTCCCAGGAGGTGGAGGGTGAGGAGCGCCCGGTGCTGTACATCAGCCAAAAGCTGTCGATGCGCAAAAGCAAGTACAGCACAATTGAAAAGGAGTGTCTCGCCATCAAGTGGGCGGTCCTCGCCCTCCGATACTACCTGCTGGGGCGCCCTTTCACTCTCTGTTCAGACCACGCACCCCTCCAGTGGCTCCACCGCATGAAGGATGCCAATGCGCGGATCAGCCGTTGGTATCTCGCTCTCCAGCCGTTTAAGTTCGAGGTGATCCACAGGCCGGGGGCACAAATGGTGGTGGCAGACTTCCTGTCCCATCCGGGGGGGGGGGGGGGGAGTCAGCTTCAGGCCGGACGGCTCCCCGGCCTGAGTCGGGCGGTGGGGGTATGTGGCAGCAGGGGCGTGGCCAAGCAGCAGTCTGTGAATGGAGGGCGGGGTCAGGGAAGGTAAGTGGCTAGGTCATTACACCTGATGTCAATTTGTGTGTGTGTGTGTGTGTGTGTGTGTGTGTGTGTGTGTGTGTGTGTGTGTGTTGCAGGGATGGAGTATAAAGGGAGGGCGAGAGGAGAGAAGAAGGGCGCTCCCCGACCACAACACTTGAGTGAGTGAGTGAGTGAGTGAGTAAAAGAAACAAAGCAAGCAAGCTGAAAAGCTCAATAAAGTGCGTGTGTAAACACGAACTCTCGCCTGCCGTGCTTCTGTGCTCCACCCACATCGGGGATCACTACACTCCTCTTAGCTGCTTTCACCTCTTTCATCAGTGTGTTTCTGGCCTGTTTGTACAGGACTCTGTCCCCACTTCTGTAGGCCTCCTCCTTGGCCTGGTGAAGCTGCCTGAGTTTTGCGGTGAACCAGGGTTGTTTGTTGTTGTATGTGCGGAAGGTCTTGGTGGGCACACACATATCCTCACAAAAACTGATGCAAGATGTCACAGTTCATGCAGGTCTGAAGCTGCAGCCTCAAAAACACTCCAATCAGTGCAGTCAAAGCAGGCTTGTAATTCCACTTTGGCCTCATCGGACCATCTCCTCACCATCTTGACTACAGGCTTAGCAGATTTCAGCTTCTGCCTGTAAGTCGAGATAAGATGAACAATGCAGTGATCAGATAGTCCCAAGGCTGCACAGGGGACAGAGTGGTACGAGTCCTTTAAAACAGTGTAACAATGGTCCAGAGTATTAGTGTCCCTGGTGGGACACTTAATGTGCTGTTTATATTTTGACAGTTCGTGGCTGAGATTTGCTCTGTTAAAGTCCCCAAAACAATGAGCAAAGAGTCCAGGTATTTTTTCTCCATGTCGTTTATCTGGTCAGCCAGGTGTTGTAATGCCTAAGTAACACAAGCCTGAGGAGGGATGTAGACTCCAACCGGAATAAATGAGGAAAACTCTCGCGGAGCATAAAACGGTTTGCTGTTTATGAATAATGTCTCCAGATGAGGACTGCATGATTTGTTTAGAACCGTGAAAACCTTCGTTAATGTAAAAGCAGACTCCGCCTCCCTTCGTTTTCCCCGTGAGCTCCGTTTCGCGGTCCGCTCGGTGAAGGTGAAATCCAGGCAGGTGGAGAGAAGTGTCCGGGATGTGCTCACCGAGCCAGGTTTCGGTGAAGCACAAGGCAGCAGATCTGTTAAAATCCGTGTTGATTGTGTTGAGGAGCAGCAGTTCGTCCATCTTGTTGGCCAGAGAGCAGACGTTAGCCAGGTGAATAGACGGGAGCGCAGTGCGAAACCCCCGCTGCCTCAGCCTGACGAGCGCACCAGCTCGCATTCCCCGGTGTCCTCGGCAGAGACCATAGAGAGCTGCTGCTCCTCCAACAAGTAGCTCTGGAAAACTTTCCGGATCGATGAAAAAACTTTACTGGTGGTTATTCCAATGTTTATGAGTTCTTCTCTGAAGTATGTGAACAGAGAAGAAGCGCAAGAAACACAACACACAAAAAAAACATAGAAAGTACGAGCGAGCGAAGTACCAAGGCAACCGTCCGCGGCACCATCTTGGAAAATTATTTACACACACAATTCCAAAAACACTGGGACATTGTGTAAACTGTAAATGAAAACAGAACGTGATAATTTGCAAATCATGGAAACCCTATATTTCATTGAAAATAGTACAAAGGCAACATATCAAATGTTGAAACTGAGAAATTTTATTGTTTTGTGAAAAATATATGCTCATTTTGAATTTGATGTCAGCAACACATTTCAGAAAAGCTGGGCCAGGGGCATGTTTACTACTGTGTTGCATCACCTTTACTTTTAACAACACACTAAACATTTGGGGACTGAGGAGAGCAACTTCTGTAGTTTTGAAAGAGAAAGTGTCATCCCATTCTTGCCTGATATACAATTTCAATTGCTCAACAGTTCGGGGTCTCCTTTGTCATATTTTGCGCTTCATAATACACCAAATGTTTCAAATGGGAGACAGGTCTGGACTGCAGGCAGGCCAGTTTTGCACCTGGACTCTTATTACGGAGACATGCTGTTATGTGCAGAAAGCGGTTTGGCGTTGTCTTGCTGAAAGAAGGAAGGCCTTCCCTGAAAAAGATTTTGTCTGGATGGCAGCATATTGCTCTGAAACATGTTTATATCATTCAGCATTAACGATGCCTTCCCAGATGTACAAGCTACCCAGGTCATGTGCACTAATGCCCCCTCATACCATCACAGATGCTGACTTTTGAACTGTGCACTGCTAACAAGCTGGATGCCCCCCCCTTCCTCTTTAGCCTGAAGGACGTGGTGTCCATGATTTCTAAAAAGAATTTCTACTTTTGATTTGCCAGACCTCGGGACAATTTTCCACTTTGCCGCAGTCCATCGTTAAAGAGCTCGGGCCCAGAGAAGGGGGCGGGGTTTCTGAATATTGTTTATATCTGATTTTAACTTGCATTTGTGGATGCAGTAATGAAGTGTTTTCACAGACGATGGTTTTCTGAAATGTTCCTGAGCCCATACAGTGATTTCCACTACAGACACGTGTCTGCTTTTAATGCAGTCTCTCCTGAGGACCTGAAGATCACAGGCATCCAATGTCAGTTTTCAGCCTTGTCTCTTGCATATGGAGATTTCCCCGATTCTCTGAATCTTTTAATGATATTATGTACCATAGATGATGTGATCCCCAAATTCTTTGCAATTTTACATTGAGGAACATTATTCTTAAATTGTTGCGCTGTTTGCCCATGCAGTCTTTCACAGAGTGGTGAACCCCTCCCCATCTTTACTTCTGAGAGACTCCGCCTCTCTGGGATGCTCTTTTTTGACCCAATCATCTTACTAACCTGTTGCCAATTAACCAAATTTATTTAAAAAAAAAAAAAATTAGCATTACACAACTTTTTCAGTCTTTTGTTGCCCTGTCCCAACTTTTCTGAAATGTGTTGCTGACAAAGTGAACATATAATTTTCAAAAAACAAAATCTCAGTTTGAACATTTGACATCAACTTTCTACGATTTTCAATGAAAGATAGGGTTTATATGATATGCAAATCATCATATTCTGTTTTTATTTACAGTTTACACAGCATCCCAACTTTTTTTTTTAAATTTATTTACACACACACACACACACACACACATATATATACATATATACACACACACACACACAGTACCAGTCAAAAGTTTGGAAACACCTTCAAAGTCGATGGTTTTTCTTTATTTTAATTAACTAAAAGACACTTCATGTCAAAGTAATGACTGATTTATTTCTCTTTACTTAGTTGAGTGGTTCTTGACATAATATGGATTCTCTAGCCGCTTTATCCTTCTACAGGGTCGCAGGCAAGCTGGAGCCTATCCCAGCCTGACTACGGGCGAAAGGCGGGGTACACCCTGGACAAGTCGCCAGGTCATCACAGGGCTGACACATAGACCAGGCATGCAAACTGGTCAGGGGTGAAAAAGGTGAGAAGGATGCACGGGGACACGGCACGCGCGCAAAAGTACATTTCGTAGTCTACGTTACAAAAATACATATTACAGACATGTATATATACTGAATTTAATCACAGTTTGACGACAAATAGTATGTACACACTACAAAAGGGCACAGACTGCCATTTACAAACTCATACAGATAAACTTAATCTCATGCCTTTATTGTTCACGAAGAACACACATTCTCAGATGAGGTCTATACCGTTTCTGGACAGTTTTATACTGTATATGCAAAAGAACAGACACTAAAAAACAACAATAACAACACTGCTTCAAGTTCAGCATGATTTAAACCATTTACACCAGTGTCACATTTTATAGTTTTTTTCCTCACGCTTTGTAAAGGCTCACCAGTGAGCAGAACATGAACTTGTCATGCCTACAACAGCTGAATGCGGCGATTTCCATGTTGCTCAGCAAAACGCTTCACAAATTTATCAAGATCTAATGCTTTTGTGCGCTTTGATTCAATGCTGAGTACAGCCAAACTTGATAGTCTCTTTTCTGTCATAGTCAACCGCAAATAAGTCTTTATGAGCCTGAGAGATGAAAAACTTCGTTCACAGGATGCACTGCTCACAGGCAAGACAACCGCTATTTTACACAACCTGAACAACTAAAAAAAAAAAAATCATCATCATCATCTTGGTATGGGTCCAAAAACAGTGAACTCCATGAGAGTGGTAGGACTCTCCTGTTCCCCCTTTTTTCTGTCTAGTACTCTCCTCGTCTGATGTAACTCATGTTTAAGATCCTCAATATTTGAATCATAAGCTTCAGCCAATAGCAATGTTTTCCTTGACAGACGGTGAATCAATATTAACTTTTGTGGCCGACTTTACACAAAACTAATGTCAGACCTAGCTAACATTAGGCCAAAAAAAAAAAAGTGTGTTTCAGGTAACATGAAATACTAAAATAAGGTCGGTAGGTAGGAAATTTTTTTTTCTTAATTTGTTTTATTTTGTTCGAAAAAATTAACACAAGTAAACATCTTACAAAATAGTATTTTGGCACAGAATCCTTTATACCACACATCATAATAAAATAAGTGTTTTAAATCTTTAAACGAATAAAAAAAATATCGCAAGAGTTCGAGTTATGATCTGCGGAAGCGTATTGCTGCCACACTCAAAAAAAAAAAAAAATTGGCTTAGACTCAAGTAATTACGTGAAAAGATATTGTTAACAGAGTTATCACGTTTTTACAATATATTTATCATGTAATAACACGTAATTTCATGATATTTCCATGTGATAATGTGAAAACACCTTATCAAGAAATAACGTGAAAATATGGTTGAACGTCCTAGGCTAGGCTACTTCCATTAAAAGCAGACGGCCTCGCCTCGCCTACTGTAGAACTTGGGTCGAGCAAAAACACGGAGCAAAAACATGGCTGAATCCTGAATGACTCCTATTTGTATAAATAGGGGACTACATAGGCGGCAAAATGTAGTGTTTTTCCCTGCCATGGAAGTGCACTTGTATACTGAAGAGGAAGCAATTTGCATTACAAGCCAGGAGGGCTGATAGAAGTGGCAAAACATTTTACTTTTTATCGTTTCTTTCACAACTTGAATGCGTTGAAACAAAAAATTATGACTAACGCTGCCTTACACTAAAATATCGAGGGAAATTTGTATAAAAACTTTACGGTCGGCAATTTCGACGCGGAAATTCTCGATCGGTCGGGTTACCGGAAACACACTTTTTTTTTTGCCTTACATGTATAGTTAGCTAAATAACCTTCTCCAACCTGATTTTTATCCTCTCAAAATCAGCATCGCAACTATGCTAGCACTGTTCATTCATTATAATTTCATTTTTTGATAGATAGTTAATCAGCTTTTACCCCTTTCCTCCCGTGTCTCCTTTCCTCGCGACTCCTGGCTCCCTCGCTTCGCGCCTCTCAATTTTCCAAAACAACCAATCTCTGGCGTTATCTCGTGCTGCATTCGCCGCAGTCGGACATTGAAAATTCGCCGCACGTAAATGTCAAATTGGCCGTAATTTTTCTTTGAATTCGTCGCTGTCAACTGGGGTAGCAGCAGGGGTGGCAAGGCTTTCTTTTAGAGTGGCATATGCCACCCCGGTAGATCCGCCCATGGTTATTCACCCCGAGCACGCTGGAAAACTGTTTCCATTGGTATTCAGATTCAGTCGCGAGATGAGGTTGCCAGATCTCTCTATAAAAAGGAGACTTTGCGGGTCTGAATCTGTGGAATATTCGTAAGCGAGGACTGGCAACCAGCAGTGGGTTGTGCACCAGCTGATCAGAACTCCAATGGAAAAGAAGCGTGTTAGTAACTGTTTATCTTGATTGGCTGTAACCTTGTAAGTGAAATGTTTGGCAACAATAGCGTTGTAGCTGCTACCTACCCCCCCCCCCAAAAAAAACTCTTCGGATCTACACGATTCACACAAGTGACCTATTTTGGGACCCAAAACGGCGAATTTCGCCGAAAGGTGAGGAGTTTGCATGTGTGATAGACACACACGACCATTCACACTCAAACCTACGCTCAATTTAGTGTCACCAGTTAACCTAACCTGCAATGTCTTTGGACTGTGGGGGAAACCGGAGCACCCCGGAGGAAACCCACGCGGACACGGGGAGAACATGCAAACTCCACACAGAAAGGCCCTCGCCGGCCCCAGGGCTCGAACCCAGGACCCTTCTTGCTGTGAGGCGACAGCGCTAACCACTACACCACCGTGCCGCCATATATATACACACACACACACATATATATATATATATATATATATATATAATCACATACACATGTATACAAGATATACATATGCCACTTTATTAGGAACACTCATCCACCTGCTGTTTTCTGCAGTTCTCTAATCAGTCAATCCCTTGACAGCAGCACAATGCATCAAATCATGCAGATACAAATCAAGAGCTTCAGTTAATGTTCACTTCAAACATCAGAATGAACTCACAAAACTTTATTAATCCCGAAGGAAATTCTTAAAACAGGAACCTTAGAATCAAGAATAAGTTCCTATTAAAAGTGGCCAGTGAGTGTGTGTGTGTGTATATATATATATATATATATATTATATATATATACACACATACATACACACACACACAAAAGAATTGAGGCGGGGGGGGGGGGGGGAATCTAATCTAATTGTTATTTATCACACTGTGGTTATCAGTTGAAAGAGAATTCGACTGGTCTAAATATTATAAATCTGGTGCAAAAGGTATTTTAGGCCGAAATGTTCCTTTAACACCCCCCCCCAAAAAAAAAGTCTGTTTCATAAAAGCATCTGCATTTATTACTTTATTTGTCCTTCAATAACAAAACGCATCATGCAGGTTTTTTTAAATGCTCAGATTCCAACAAAATGCAAGGTTTAACCCCAGCAAAATTATCAAACATCTTTATCAAACTCCATTCTCAGGTAAAAGCAGTAAGAGAATATAATAATAATAATTATTATTATTATTCCTTTTTTTTTTTATTGCTCATGCTCCTTTGGAACTTTCAGTTTGCAACATAACACTGATTACATTGCAGTGTTTTGTCCATAACAAGTCATGAAAGGAATGACGGACAACTGTGCTTTGACTCCGTGAGATGGGCGTGGGTTTACAGGTGACCCACCTGCCTGTTAAGGTCCGCACCGGCCTGCAAGAGCCACATCAGGCACTGTGGGTGTCCACCGAACGCTGCGATATGAGCCGGAGTCTGCGCGAAGCGGGACGTCGAAGCATTCAACTCCACAACCTGCCTGCACCAGCTGCATCACACACTCCAGCTGTGGGAAACCAGACAGGTAATTAATCAAATCAAGGCATGAGAGAAGCACCATGCAAATAAAAATTACCCCCCCCTCAAAAAAATAAATTTTTTTTAAAAAAGCACCC